>NC_046315.1:55148096-55460990 GCF_009819535.1 Lacerta agilis
GACCTGTCACACCAAATATTGAGTGAAGTCCCAACAGCTTGATTCAAAATGGTGCCCAGCATCCCAACGTCAACAAAAACTGCTGCCCCCAGCTCAGGAACCCTTGTGCAGAGTTTGGCAATGATATCTTTAAAGATGTCCAAATGCATAAAGAACAAACCATTTTACAAAATATATAATAGATTGTATGTATGGTATTTTGCGGTGGGTTTTTAAAGTCTAATTGCTGAGGGTGTGGATGTTGATCTTCTTGATCTTCATTTAGCAGTTCTTTAGCATTTATGCCAAACAGCCTCAAACTGAGTCTATTGTAAGCAACACTAAATTTGGCAGAAACTATTTGACATTGACATAAAATCACCAACACCAGAAACAAATGGACTTTGAGAGACAGAGACTAAACACCACCTTTAGTTCAATTCAAAGCTCTACTGCCTTTATTACATTATTCTATGACTTCTGGTGTTCACTTCTTTGCTATCCCACAGTGTCTAGCCTCATGGATAACTGCCAAATTTAAGAGGCGAACACTCCATGTAATATAATAGAAAGGCAACTAAAGTGGCTTAAAAATCAAACTTAAAATCAAACATGCTGAATTTTGTAAAGCATCCAGCAAAAGCAGTCAATCAGATTCACGTGAGGAATAATGGTAATCAGGCAAAAGCAGGGCGGGAACAGTGCTACACAAGAAAGCTCCCTTCCACCACGTCAAAGTCTAGTCTGCAGAAGTGATTTCCATTTTCAGTGGGGTTTGTCTTAATTGCCTTTAAACTTTCCACACCCACACCCACACCCACACCCACCCACCCACACACACACACACACACCCCAATTGCATCCATTTCTACTCCAGGTGAGAAGCAACAGTGAAAATGAAAAATTCCACTCTTGAGGGCATTGCTGCTGTGCTTCTTGCTTCCAGAAAACAAGTAGAATGGACCATGAAAGCTGGACTGGGATCTGTGCTGTACTCTGGGAGAAGGGCTAGTTAAAGGATGAATGTTCCATATCTTCCATGGGCCACGTCTGGCTGAGAGATTTCAAAAGATCACCAACTCTTTATTTAAGCTGTGTTGTTTCACATGCCTGCTTCCACCCATGTCTCAGCTAACTGTCACAGATAAGTCTTTTGGTCAGCTTTCTTTCCTGGGGTGGCTGCTTCAGTGTAATTCTTTATCCGCAGCTTCTAGTTCTTCCTTTTTCTACTCTGGCCTCCTCAAGAGGAAATCCAAAACCTCAGGGACAGTTGGATCCTTCCACTAGTGGTCTGTGGGAGGCTGTCACTGAAGAGGGGTGAGAGCTAACATGGTATGGTTTATTCTGAATGTGTGATATGAACCCAGTGCTGAACGTGGGTGCCAATTAAATATGATTATCATCCTTGAGGTTAAATTAAGTTGTTTAATGAGAACACGTAAGATATAGGCAATGTCAATTTCAGAGGAAACTCTCAAGGTGTTCCAAAGTATTTCTAGATTTTTGTCCTGGTCACTTAAAAAAACCATGGCTCCAAACTACAAAAAAAAATCAACAATAGTATACCTATATGTTATGTAGCTGAACAGTGTTGGACACTAAAACAATTTTTCAACCATTTACTCTTTGCACCACTTTTTATAGTGCTTAGAATTTAATTGTTGTGCAGAAAAGCAGACATGCATGGCCAGTAAGTAACCTCTGTGATTAACCACTACTCGAGTGATGAATTCAACACTACATTAAGACCAAACGTTTTAAAAAGCAAGAAACAAAGACAGCTGATAAAGATTGTGAAACTAAAAACATATGACTATCCAGTACAAGTTATTACATGGCTAGAAAATACTGAAGCCTGGCTTTCCAATTTCAGAAAAACAACAGTGATAGTGCCAAGTATTTAACTAAGTACTTATGCTTTGTATTAATTGCTGCTTTTGTGTTTTTTTTAGAATTAGCCTGTAATATTATTTCATGATTTTCCTGACAAAAATATTTATTACCAGTTCCTTAATGCCTTGGAAAACAAATCAGAATTAAAACAGATGCTATTTTACCAAAGCAATTAGCAGACCATATTATTTTTTAAACTTGCAATTTTATACATCAAGCATCTGTACAAAAATGAAACAATGAAACTTTTTATAAAATAACTGCACTCTATTCCATTCCCTTAATATATATAAAGAAATAGCTTTCCATTATAATGTGCAGATTTGAATGTTTTCTGATCTTTCTGATCACAGAACGTGATAAAAACACTGCAAAAAATATATTCCTGTACTAACATTCTGCAATACAACATAAAAAATACAGTGCATACCTGAGTGGAGTTAGATAGTTGTTTTTTCCACGGCTCCTCTGCGCTGCTGGTCAGGTTTGTGCGGTTATGAGGTAGAGAGAGTGCGTTTCGCTGCAGGTAAGGCACGTTTCCATTACTTCCACTTCCTGGTATGTGATTATTGCCTATCAAAATAGTGTCTGTACTACCCAGCGTTCTTGCTGTGCTGCAGGGAACTGAGCCTGCTGGAAAGGGTCCATTTGCCATAGGCTGCCCAGGGCAGGTTGGACGGATTCCATGCTGCGTGATGTTAGGCACTCTGGTTAGAGCAACCTGAGGCTGCTGACCAGAGACAGAGTTTGTAGGCAAAGACGAGTCAGCTGTTGGCCCATTAGCAATTCCAGTAGATCGTACCTGTGCAACTCCCGTCTGCCTCATCTAATAAAAAGCAAGTAAAATATAAAGAATGTTAGCAGAATAACTTACAGAATCATGTATTTCATGAGGGTTTTTTGTTGCTAAATAGAGATGACATACTGAAACTATGATACCCAAGTAAATGCTCTTAGCAGATGTAAGATTTTCTTCTGATTCCGGTGAATCTGTCACAAATGGTGCTTCATACATTACAAGCAGATAGTGACTTATTAATAATGCAATTTTTCTGTTTTTTCTCTGAAATAGCACAGACATTAAGGGTTAAAAGGTCAGAAGATCATTTGTGAGTCTTTTGTAAGAAAAAGCTGCAATTTGCTCATATGTGTGCTGTTCATAAGTCATCTATGCACTTGTAACACAAGAAACGTGGAAACCTTGCTTAAGCTACATTACACACAGACGTTGTACTCAGGTGCAAAATAGTCTTATACTCTTAAGTATTTGTGAACATTTGATGCTTCTTTTCCCAAGGCACCGGGGGGGCATCCTTCCTGTTAAGTAGTATAGAAAAGTAGTCAACATGCAGAGTTGGCATTAAAACTAGAAACACAAAATACATAATAAATACCAATTCACATGTCTAAAACAATTAAAAACATGATCAATAATTATTGCTTATTTTTGCTAGGGATTTTTATTAACAGTGCCATCAGTCAGCACAAAACTCAAATAAACTAAAATCAGTTTTGCCCAAAAGCTTTCTGAAAAAGCACAGCATCAGGGTCTGATGGCATTCCACAAAACTGGCAGCCTCACCAAGAAAGACCTGCTCCTAGTAGACATCAACTAAACTTCGTTCAGCACTGGCAGCTGGAGCAACGTCCCCGATGCCAGAGTATATGATGGGGCACATATGAAATAAGGTGACCCTTAAAGATACCAGGTGACAATAATTTAGGGCTTTAAATGTCAAAACCAGCTCCTAATATTGAGCCCAGAAACATATGGATCTCACTCATCTCTACAAGTGGAGAAAAGGGTGAGAGAAGTGATAGCATATAATAAAGGAGCATAATAATGTATGCTGCCTTACTGGTCCTTTCCCTTCCAATGGAAGGAGTCTGGGGAAGTCTGAGGCAGTGCATACATCATCATGTAATAAATATGACTTCAGAAGTGAACAGTTCCTCAAAATGATTGTTCCAGTCTGCTGGTAGGAGCTGCAAATGAAATAGTTCTTCTCTCTCACCATTTCTACTTAGACACCATATTGTATCATATGGTGAAGGAAGTCCCTGACCTCCAATCCAAGAAAAAATGAAGATTTCTTTGTTTTTTATAAAATAGTCAATCAGATCTAAGGACTGAGTTTACACATTACGCTAGTCATATGGGTTAAATTTCACTGTCTGAATGCATACTACTATATCAATCATTGTGTGATGAGTTACTGCAGAACATTAACTAATTGCCATATTCATCTTAGCTGGGAAGCAAGATGTTTAACACTAGTTAGAATAACCTTCTATCACTTAGTTGCTAACATGTCTTCAACACACACATTTTAGTAAACAGAATGTCAAAAGTTCTCACTGAATTCACAGAGCTCTTGAGGCATGACTATGGGTTGCATCCAACACTTGCCTATGCGCATGTCAACATACAGACTTCCACTAGTGCAAGGGGCCACCTTTTCTTCTCCCCTGCAGCCTCCAACACACACTGCAGTGTGGGAGATATCCCCTGAAACAGATTGGGTGCAGAGGGCTGCAGGGGGAAATAAAGGAAGGGAAAATTCTTGTTGTGCAAAAAAAGTCAGCTCCTTCAAGACTGAATTCCACCCTATGACTTCTTCAGCTTGTTGGCAATTGTTTGGAAAAGAAAAAAGATAATTAGACAGGATATGTACAAAACAGAAACAAATGGTTTTTGTTGGCACCTGCTGGTGTTGCTGCATCATGACACACTGACTCTCCAGCTGTTCCAGCAGAAGTTTCTGTGCTGGATTTAAATTATTTCTATTTGCACGCAGCTGGTCCAAGTGCTAGAAAATAAAATTTAAAAAATTACTTAGGCCCCCTGCATAAGTTTAGATTTGTTTATAACAATTCACGTGACAAAATATATCTTCTGACATTATCTGTTTATCATTATATGCATCCCATTCAGTCCATCAATTTCCTTCCTTGAAACAAGTTGTACTAAAAATTAACAGATACACACACAACCTACTCAAATTAAGTAAATCATAGATAAGAAACCCATGACTACAATTCCTATCATCTCTGACCAATATATTCTGATCATACAAGCAGATGGTAAAACCTGGAAAAATCATGCTATTTTGTAGGCAACCCAAAAATACAGTAACACGAGACCAAGAGCAATGTAATTAATTTAAAGAGCTTTAGTAATATCAATGAATAGCATGAACATTCCAAGGGAAATTCCTTCTAACGATATAACAGAATATAATGCGTATGAATAGTCTCTACTAATTCAACATTGAAATATAATATTCCAGCAGAGCCGAAGTGAAGAAAAAACTAGTGAGTGTCGACCAGCGTTTCCGGATACAGTCACAGAACAATAAACATGATAATACAGAATATATACAAACAAAGGACTAAATAACCCAATAATAACAGTAAATAAAAATTAGAAAAACATACCCCATCTAGTGGCATAGAAAGCATACGAAGGGACAGTGCTCATAAGAATATGTAAACACTGCCAGCTCGTTGAAAGCTAGCAAAGAGTTATAAAGCCGTATGCAGGTGTAGCCATAACAGTACAATAAAGCTGTATACAAACTTAAAGCTACAGAGATGGGACACACCCAAATTTTGGAATGTTCATGCTATTCATTGATATTACTAAAGCTCTTTAAATTCATTACATTGCTCCTGGTCTCGTGTTAATGTATTTTTGGGTTCTCGTTCAAGTTGTAACACAGGGGTTCCCTTTTAACTTATTTTGTAGGCAACAGCACATCAGTTGTGCAAGCACAGTGACAACTGTTGAGGGCACCTATTTATTTCCTAAATTTCTTCAGCAATTCTCTCTAAAATTTCCCTTCCTTTGGGAGAGAAACAATTTTGTTGTTGGGGAAGGGAAGCAATAGCTACAATCTAGCCCTCAATGAGATAAGGGCTGCCCTAGGCTCTGAATCAGAATAAGGAAGAGAAATGCATGAAGTTGTGGATATTTATTATACAAAGCAAGTGTATTTTGTTTTTAAAGCCAAAACACAGTATATAACTATTATTGCCCTGCTACACATTCAACTATATTTTATCATGATAAAACTGTAAAATAAAAGCAATTTTTTTTAAAAAAAATTCTACAAAGCGTTTAATAGTTATACCAGGGATGGGTAACACAGTGAATTCTGTATGTTGTTGGACTCCATCCCCCATCAACCCTGACCATTGCCCATGCTGCCTGGGTCTGATGGGAATTGTCCAACAACACCCAGAGCAGGGATTGCCAACTTGACACCCCGAAGGCTTTCCTTGGGGCCCCTGGGCATGTGACCCTCATGTATTGTTATAGATTTGGGAGGGAGGTGAATAAGCAGGCATTTTCTTTTCCCATTAGAGGGCTT
Organism: Lacerta agilis; assembly: GCF_009819535.1. Lineage (NCBI taxonomy): Eukaryota > Metazoa > Chordata > Lepidosauria > Squamata > Lacertidae > Lacerta > Lacerta agilis. The sequence continues at coordinate 55,154,342 of NC_046315.1, forward strand.
TTCTGAATGGGGTGGTGATGGTTGCTCAAGTATGCACTGTTTGTGTGTGTGACTGAGAGAGATGCACTGCAGCAGAGAGAGAGAGAGAGAGAGAGAGAGAGAGAGAGAGCGCAGGAGATGTATTTGTGGTTATGCATAAATGAAATGTGTGTTTATGAATGAGAAAGATGCTGGTTTCATCTTTCACCTGTAGGTGTGAGTGTATGCAAGAAAGTGATTGTGGTGTGGCTACCTTGTATATTCTTCTTGATACTGGGGGGCGTTCCCTATTTTATAAGACAGCAACAGCATCATTTTGTATGCATGTACATCATTACTGTGAGTTTGCCACAATCAAGACATAGCTTTGCACATGAAGATAGTAGGGGTTGGGAAGCAGTAATAACTGCACCCTCTAAAATTTTGTAACTGGCACTTTTTCAAAATTCAAAATGTACCTTCTGGTCCAAAAAGGCTGCCAACCCCTGATCTAGAGAGCACCATGTGCTGCTCATGATTTATACAGTACTTTAGAGTGCTCAATGAAAGCTAAAAATAGGAAAAGTCATTTATATAAAACTGCAAATATTTTAGATAAAAATTATGAGTTAAAAAGAAATAATGAAAGCTTGGAGGTATGTCAGAAGATGAGAAAAATATGATCAACTTGTGCTGCATGGACATACGTACTTTATGAAATAATTACAATAGGCTTTCTGCAAATTTACCTGTAATTTCTGTGGTGTCAAGCACCAAGAATGTACTTGTTGTTGTACTGGAGGATGTGACATTGTATGGCCACTGCTCCAAGCATCTAAAGTGTTCTAAGGAAAACATTAACATTAAAAATGTGAATATAACAGTGAAATAATTTATTAAAAGCTGCCCACTACAAGTTAAGAATATTTCCTTTAAAAATATTGCTATATATAATTCAGTATCAGTTAATATAATCATCATGGAATAAAAAGCAAAAGATAATCAACTGTGATGAAGAATTAAATAAAACCAAATGGTGGACTTAGAAGTTTATCAAAATTCATCTTAGTTCTTACAATATTATTAATGTGATGATTAAGCATTCTAAATATAAGCAAAGGTGGTAGACAAAATGGTATGATTCCCCCCCTAACTTTTAGTATGCTATTGTTATAGCTACTGCAATGTTTAACTACTCCTAGTGCAATGTCATCATTGTGAACATTGCTATTCTGATTGTCATTTAAAAGAGTTAACTGAACAACAGACTCATACTCCTGGATGCCAGATTCTTGAAACTGAGTGGGGCTTTTTATGAGAATATATACCTTTGTTGGACTAGATGTTCTTTTCCTCTTGGCTGGACTGGACAGGTCATCTACATGGCTAGAAGGAATCATGTGTAGTGGCAATTGCTGTGAAATAGGTGTTTGACTGAGGCCTAGTACAGGTTCAGTATTTTGATGAGGTTTACAAGCCTAGGAATCAAAGGAGGAAGAAAAAAATATGGTTCTATACATTTTTTAATGTTCCTTAAGCTACATATCTTTTACCAGCTGCACATTTTAATAAGGGCTGTGTGACTATGCTGATCTCATTTATTGAAAACCAATTTCCATAGCATCAAAGGAGCAATGTGTACCTTTCATGGGGGTGTTTTTAAAACAAAAGTCTGCCGCAATTTCTATGTGGGATGAAATCTTTCTGATAATCATGAAAATCCACAAAGGTTCTAAATTGGTTCCCCCATATTTCCTCCAAATCACAGGGAGTCTATTCTTAATCTCCCTTTGCTAATTAGTCTTGTTACCACTGAAAACTAGCCCTATGCTACAGCAAAATACGCTTGACTACTACAGATTGATTGAAAAGAACCCTTAAAAAGCTGGGCACCTGCAGAACATAACCCAACTTCTCACCTGCTGTGCTGTGTTCATGGCACCCTGCCTGGAGGTAAGCTCTGCGGGGATTGGTAGGCTCCATGCCTCCTCAATACTAGGAAGTAATTTAGTTTTATTCTGTAGACTACCTTGTGGTAGGTTACACAACTGAGCCTAGGAAAAATTATGTAAAAAGTAAATTTAACACACGCCTAATTTAGTAAGATCAAGTCCATGAAATCTTCCTAAATTCCGTATTCTACTGTGTCTTAGAAAGAATACATTTTAGTTCTGGGGTTTCAGAGAAGTGCTAAGGATAAAGAGGGTAACCAGAATATAAACCTTTGTGAGAATCAGAACTAAGTTGAGCTCTGATTTCAGAGGTCTCATTAGCGCTTTGGTTCTGAAACTGCAAACAAGAGCAAAGGATAGTGTGTGTATTCTCACTAAATGCTATGATAACTTAAAATGTAGACAACACAAAATATGCATAAATTATATCAAGGTAGAAAAAATACTTAAGACTTAAAATGAGAAATTAAATGAAACTGCAAGCTATGATATGTTTAGAATGTATATGGAAACAGATCACACAATTCACAAAACAATCACATATTATATCGTGTCCTTAGTTTTTTTCATTCCTTCTCCCTACCAAGGTCAGTTGAATGTGTCCCTATTCTTAGACCTAAGTTTTTACCTGTAAATACTTTATCCGTGCTGCAAGTGCAGAGGTATTACTACAATTTTTGCTTCTGGTTGCATTTAAGTAGCATTTAATGGCATCCTGAGACTGGTTGCAGGACTCATAGAGGGTGCCAAGGTCCATCCAGGCTGCAGCATGACCATGGTCCAGCTGTACAGCACAGATATAGGCCTGTAATGCATCCATAGGCTGATTCTGCTGCTGGTACAGCACACTGAAGAGAAAGATGAATACAATTATCAATTTTAGATGACAAATATCACACCCAGCCCTTTGGTGTGTCTCAGTATACTAACCAAGCTCTTCTAGATAATAATAAATAAAAGACAAGTGCGTTTCACATTTGGAAAATCCAATGATACAGCTTTATAAATTGTATAATTTTTGGAAAATCCAGAAATTGTTCTGGAACCACCTTCCTGAACACAATAGCTGCAAAACCTCAATTTGCTACAATGGTGGAGTGGTGGAAGCCACCAAAAAAACTTATTTTAAACTGTGAATTATACAACTGTAATCCTTAGTTAATTACAGCTAAAAATAAGTTTTAGTGCTAGCTTTTAAGAGTACATACTACACATTATATCTAGCAATAAGGAAAAATTAATAATTTTGAATTACAGTTGAAATATCACTGGGGGTTTAAAGTTGTATTGCTCAAACACATGACTTTATTATGAGGGGGAAATGTAGTTACGTACCCTATAGAACACCATGTGTCTGCACTTGCTTCTGATTTATCAATAGACTGCCTATAAGATATAAAGGCATCCTGAACTTTCCCAATACTTGAATAGCACCTGCGGGGAAAGAAAATGTGTATTTATCAATCTACATGTCTGAGCACAATTTGGCAAAGGTTTGCCTTTAATATCAGTGGTTAACCTACATATTGCAAAAACTTGCTGTCTCAATATGTATACACTACACTTCATAAAGGAACTCCAGTGGAATGTTTCATCTACTAAAGAACATTGTGAAAATGAAAGTAGCAAACTATCAATTTCAGGACAACCAAAACTGGGTCACTTCATTTCCTGCCCCCTCTAAATTTGTTCTCTAAATAGAAATTTAGTAAGTAATTAAGTAAGTAAGTAAGTAAGTAAGTAAATAAATAAATAAATAAAGTGGGATATTATTGTTTGTTACTATGTTACTGTATGTACTGTATTTATGTATTTTTAATATTGTAAACCATCCTGTGATCCTTGGATAAATAATAAAATAAAATAATAAATACGTTTACAGTTTCATCTGGGATATGCTGTAGTCTGAAAACATACATGGACTTTGATATATGGGTCCCTGCCTTCAAATAAACAGCCTATTGGAACAGAGTAATTTTTAATATTAAATAAAAGGAAGTGACATGAAAATGCCAAGGACTGATAAATTCTAGAATAATATTTACTAAAGTAGAATAGACTGTGCCACAAGAGTGTTCTGTTTTTATCTAACAGTGTTCTTTCCAATGTAAGAACCCCAGTTTTTTCAACAATAGTACCTATACAAAATTAGCCATTCTGATTTATTTTTCAGTTGCTGAGATAGTGTAAAAATACTATCTTCAAGTATCAGGTAAGGTAAAGGACCCCTGGGCGGTTAAACATGTATGCTGGTATGCTTTTGAACTGCTAGATTGGCAGGAGCTGGAACAGAGCAATGGGAGCTCACCCTGTTGCGCGGACTCAAACTGCCAACCTTCTGATCGGCAAGCCCAAGAGGCTCAGTAGTTTAGACCACAGCACCACCTGCTCCCTTCTTCAAGTATTAATACCATACAACACAGGAAGAAGCAGGCATTATACAACATAGGAAGATGTGGTAAGGCTATAACAGGACTGTCAAACCAACACAGCTCACTAACTACACACTGTGGCCTCAGCCCAGTATACCTGAAGGAGCATCTCCACCCCCATAGTTCAGCCTGGACACTGAGGTCCAGCTCGGAGGGCCTTCTGGCGGTTCCCTCACTGTGAGAAGCCAAGTTATAGGGAACCAGGCAGAGGGCCTTCTTGGTAGTGGCACCTGCCCTGTGGAACGCCCTCCCATCAGATGTCAAGGAATTAACAACTGTTTCACTTTTAGAAGACATCTGAAGTTTAGGCAAGTTTTTAATGTTTGATGTTTTATTGTATTTTTAATATTTTGTTGGAAACCGCCCAGAGTGGCTGGGGAAACCCAGTCAGATGGGCAAGGTATAAATGATGATGATGATGACATCCCCTTTGTTTTCTGCATTCTCAAGCAGGGAGCAAAAACAGTCTTATCAATCTGGGAATTGTGTTACCTAGCGTGAATGCTGAGCTATGTATGGCTTTGTATCTCTTCACAGTTGTAAAGGACTGGGATAGAACATAAAGAGGATACTAACAACATCACTTTGGGTAGATTATAAAGAACACAAACGTCTTATCTCCAAATAATGATCTAAATAATGGTTTGCTGAAGTTATTTTGCTATACTTATAATGAACAATGTCATACATGCTACAAAGGCTAAATTATCCTAGCAATGAAACATTTCCCCACAAAATAATTAACATCAGATAAAGTTCTAGCTCTGTGGTTTTCATACTAAGATTAAATCAGACATTTGTTCTTTCAGTGTATGCATGTGTTAATATTGCAGACTTTCAAAATGTACTTAAATGGTATACCACCCATTTTTACCTTCCAAGGAAATACCAGGACTGCCCAGAATTGGGATCTGCCTCTAGAGACTTCTGGAGACACTGAATAGCATAGTTTTCCTTGGTGGCTTTATCTCCTAACTGATCCACTGTGTGATGCATCCACCCTAAAAAAAGAATATATACATATACATGGCTATTTGTATTTCAGTGGGGATGTTATTGCTACTGATTCAGACATCATCTCATGTTGTCCAAACAAGAAGCTGAGGTTAATTTTTTATTTATTTTAAACAATTTATACCACTTAATTGCAATCATCTCCAAGAGGAGACTCAATACAATGAAATTAAAAATTATTTATGGCTATAAAATCAGAATTCAATTAAAAGCCTGCAGGAAGAAAGAAAAGTATTCAGTAGGCAGCAAATATTCAGCAGGAAGGGGGACTCTCTAACCTTAACTGTTAACTATAGTTTGAAACAAGCCACTGTTTTGAACAAATCAGTCACATTAATATTAAACCTAGTTTGCTGGTTCGGATGACACAAGTTGTGGCTCAGCAAAGAAGCAAAATCTTCCTAGAAGCTTCCTAGCAGCAAAAAACTATTCCTAACAGCTGTACCAGAGAACAAGGTGAGGGGGAACATCAAAGCTTAAGGCTCAGTGTGGCTAACTTTAGTTGTGCTAAGCTATGGTTTAGTACAAGGATTGGAAACCTGCAACCTTCCAGATGTTGTTGCATTCCAATTCCCACCAGTCTCAGACAGAATACCCAGTGGTCAGGGATGATGGGAACTATAGTTCAAAAACATCTGGAAGGCTGCAGGTTACCCAATTTTGGTTGAGCATCACTTGCTAATGCAGTCATTGAGTGCCTACAGCATGGTTTTTAGAATTTATAAATCACATAGAATAACTTTTGCATTTGTAATTTCCCTGTAAGTAGAGCAAACAAAAAACCCCACAGCTGCACAACCTATTCTTGAAGTTAAGCCACTATACATATCTAATCAGGAGAGGAAAAAACATGTGCTTGCTCGTAGCTCAACACACAATATTATAACAGAGCACTCTTGCAAAGACCTATATTGAATCAACCAAGCCAAGAGTCCATTCAGCCCTATAATCTGCCTCTTAACCATGGTTACAAACTTAAAATTTGAGTATTAGGAACACTAGGAATATTAGGCTTCAATGGCTGGTGGCTCCTCCTCCTGATGCCACTACTGGTGGGAAGCTGCTTTGACTTTCCTTCCCCTTTGCAGCAAGAGGAGGAGGAGCCAGCCACTGGAACCAGGACACACTTGGCTCTACACTTTGCCTCTGTACTTTCTGAATATTGGAGGGCACAATCCCCATACCAAAAATGTTTAAGGGCACAAAGGGCTCAGGCCCCAGGAGTTGGTACCCCTGTGGCTAGCATTGAAAAGCAGTACAGCTAGAAATTTTAAGGAAGCAATTATATATTTCCAAACAGAACTTGCTACTATCCAGTCCTACCTCCTACTTAGAGAAGTCCTTGAAGTCAAAGTATAACCTCTGCTGAGTGTAGCAGCTTTTCATATAATGGTCAGGTACAATATTCCCATAGAAGAGATAACAAACTAGGCAAACTGAAGTACTTTTGGCCTTTGTTAAGGTTGTCAGGTAAGGAAAGGAATGTTTGTGTACATAATATCTGACAAATGGCTCTGAATTTGACCTATAGCTCATCAGACATATACAGCAACATTTTATTGCAGGTCCCATCTGTTTTAATCTGTTAGCATCTGAACTAAAAAGGCACTCCTATATTTAATTCTAGGCAACTAGCAGCTAGAGGTAAACAGTAGCTAAAGGTAACTAAAGATAATCAATACTTAATGAAGGAAATATGAAGTATCTCAAATATTAACACGCAAACAAACAGCAATTACAGCAGTGTCAAAATACATCCAACCTACTTTAAAAGCAGTAAGGCCTGCGTTAAGACCTGGACTCATTAAATCAATCCATTTCAACAGAGAAGTTAATTTTCACTATTAGTCTCTGTGTAAAAGTATAAACTCTTATAAAAGATTTTTTTTATTATGCTACAGACTAAACTAGCATATGAGACAAAATTTTGAAATTGCATGTTAATGTTACTTTAGGAAACTAAAAGATTCATCCTGTATCATCTGTTGCAACTGGAGTCATATCTGAACTGCACCTCTGAGTTTAAGGACTCAGCAACCAAGTTCCATGCCACCCTATAGCCAGCAAATAGTTGTAGAAAATCATGTACAATAATTCCTTTTCCCTCATGTACTCAACTTCTTTCACATACCTAACTGCTGTAACACAGTTGCTTTCACTTGTGCAGGGAGATTTTCGGTCTGCAAAAGTTGTTCATATTCCTTCTTTGCCAAGTGATATTTTTTCTAAAAAGGAGCAAAGCATATTTATAAATGCTGGAATTTTTTACTGATAATCTGGATTGGTATTATGGTTAAAAACTAGAACATAAGTGAATTTTAATAACAATTAACACACAGCCGTAGAATACTGTTTTCACTGATAAATAAAACATCAACACAAGTATGATGAATAGTAGCTGCTGGTTCAGTATTTACATAATAAAATATGAACATATTACTCGTGAGTGGCTGATCTATTAGCTTTGATTTTGATAAAGGTGACCCTTTATTCCTATTTTCCTACATTAAGAAGGTTCTACTGTGTTAGTGTTGGTGGTATCTGATGTTTAAGATGCCCATAAGTGACTCCAAAATGGGGGAAAGCTATTGATCTGGGTTGATGATGAATCAAAGCAAATTGACAAGAGCAACTAAATGATGCACATTAAATAAGATATCATAGCTAATGATATTTGGTTCTACTACTAGCTAATTGAATAATCTTCGAAACCTTGTCTCTTATCTGTTAGTGCTGATGGGGAGAGGAGATATATTTCATGACACAAACAAAATCCCTCAACTGAGAAAATTTCCCTTTTTATGTTTTCTGCCATCGTTTCTCCTATCTGCTACTTCTTTTAGACAATCTCGCCACCTGGTTAGAGTGCCTTTCTCCTTCCCAAATTGAGTCCAGGCAATGAGAAAATACAAAATGATTGTGAAGGTACATAACAAAACAGATCTGTTGATGTAGTGATGTTACTAAAGGCAAACAAGGTTCACCCAGAGTAAGGGCAATGCTTCCTGAGTAGGTGAACTTTTCTATCTCATTTCAAAAATCACTGGTGGAAGTAGCTTCTCAATTCTGACAAATATGTTTGCTAAATCACATTTATTCAAGCTTAAGTCTTCTTGCTATATAGCATAGTTCTACCTTAACCATATTTAATAACAAAAAAGCATTATACACTTACCTGGGTTTCATATAAATGGGCAACGTGAAACCGAACTGTAAAGGCAGAGAAATTCAAGAGAATTAAGTACTGTAGTATATATGTATACACATCTGTTGGAACGTTTGTGTGTTTGTGAGTTGGTGCTGAATGATAAATCAGGGTAGAAGAGAGTCTACACAGGTGCTAGAGACTCAATTTATTTAATTTACTTAATTTATTAGATTTGTATACTCCCCTATACCCGTAGATCTCAGGGCAGTTCACAACATATTTTTTTAGTTTTGTGAAACTAGACTTGATGCTAAATGTATCACTATCAACCACATCATTTGGCAGAAAGATGGCAGGCATGGGAGGCTGGGTATGGGAAAGTTTAACCCTTTTCCTCCTAGACAGTCCCAATAAAAAAATACACAACCCCCCATCTGCTATTAGCCCCAGAAGGAATGTTTCCATTAGCACAGGGACTTCCCTTCCATGGATAGTAACAGGTGTTGGGACACAATTTCCTAGTGAGGAAGAAAAGCCTCTCCTCCCTGTGCACTGTACTCTTCACAAGTCGCCATCCCTATTTTCTTTTTCAATGTCATTAAGTTCTGAAAAATGAGCAATGTTCACAGATTCTTCAAAAACATCTGGTGGTCCTACACTAAAATCCTGCCCCTATTCCAAGTTGTTGCCTATGGTACAACACCAGTCATTTCCCAAAACATCAGGATACAGAGTGAAATCAGATAAATTCTTCAAGCAAATAGAAGTAGTAGTAATAGTAGTAGTAGTAATAAACCAAGGAGCTACTAATGAAAATATTTGTGCTTGGACTTAATCTCTCAGTATCACAATATAGCTTGGATAATAAATGCATATAGATACATTCCTGACTGTCAGATATTTCTGAGTATATATAACTATAAATCGTAACAGCTTTAAGGCAAATACCGGTAGGTAAATTTTCCTGAGAAAACACTAGATTCTGAATTTTATCCTAATAAAGAATTTTTTTCCTCCGTCATATTTCAGTCATTTTTTCTCCACTGTTGCTAACACTCTTTTTCGTGAACCAAAATGAGTAATGTGGCATCTTGAAAACTAACAAATTAATTATGGCATAAGCTTTTGAAGAGATTGATTTTAGTCTAGCAACCTGAAATCTCTATCCACCATTTGAGAGCCAACGATATAGACTTAAAGAGTAACATGAGAATAAAAGGCATGTTTCCTACTCTGGGGAGAAAATAATCTAAATCTTAACAGTAAGGGAGAAAAAAGGCAAGAGAGCAAAGAACAAAGAGAAGGAAAAAAATCTGCCTGAAAAAGTGCAATAAACATTTTAAAAAAGAAATTGGAAAGATAATAGTATGAAGAGATCGAGTTGAGAAGAAGTGGTCTGTGATAAGAAGGAAGATGAGGAGAAAATGAACAAAGATGTAAAAATCTGCAGAGCTGACACATATCGTATATTAAATATGAAATAACCAGCCAAATCTTTCTCTACAGAGCAATAATTACTTTGTCATATGGTATAGGGAATCTAATGTTCAGTAAAAGAAAAGAAAAAACCCTACTGGAAAAGTCTAACATAGCCTTGAATCCAAACAATTGTAAACAAAGCACACCATCAAAAACAGCACTTCTAACTCTGTAAACACCAATTTGACTTTCCATTGGACAGTTTAGGGCAGAGCTTTCCAAGCTTTTAATGTTGGTGACATACTTTTTAACATCATTTCGCAGCATAGTAATTCAGTTTTAATAGCAAACTGGAGATTAAACTAACCCCTTTCCAGGCCTGGGAGGAACGTGGGGAGCGTTCGTGTGATGCACCAACACACTAATGCAGTGGTTTTCAACCAGTGTGCTGTGGCACTCTGGGGTGCCTTGAATGAAGGTCAGGGCAACACTGGCCACTGTCCCTATTTCCTTCCCTCCCTCCTCTGATGCCCTCTTGCATCTCTGCTTCCCAAAGGTATGCACAGCTATTTGTTGAAGCAGCCCTGCCTACAAGCTACCCAGGCGAATGGTGCCTTGGGCTGGCCAGGGGGTGCTTCCCAAGCCCCTGTGGAGCAGTGAGGAGGAACTTTTCTTTGGGGTAGCAGCTTCAAATGCTCAGAGGACTCCCAAGGAGAGAAGAGAGGAGAGGAGGCTGAGGGTACACTCCACCAGAGAGGGTTTAAAAAAAAAAAAGGTGAAAGGCTGCCAGCTTAGGAGGTAATGGGTGACATAACTGGGCTCCTGAGCCCCACAGGAGTGCCACAAAAGGAATGTAGTTGGTCAAGGGAGCCGTGGACCCAAAAAAGGTTGAAAACCTCTGCACTAACGTGTTGTGACACACAATTTGGAAAGCTCTGGTCTAAGGAAAAGATTATCTAGACAAATATGAAACAGTAACTAATTTCATGTTTAATGGGGGAATCTAGTTGTTTTCCATGAGAAGTTTGCCTTCAAAAAAGAAAAGCCTGAAACTCTCCAACATGTTACAAAGAAACAGTTTTGTATTTAAACATACTACTTAAACTATTTAATATTTTAAGAATTCATTTTAGTTATTTGCTGATAGTGATGCATTATTATCAAAAGAAAATAATAAGTAGCTCCAGTGTGCCAAAAGCTACACACACACACACACACAGAGAGAGAGAGAGAGAGAGAGAGAGAGAGAGATCTCCTTAGACTGATAAGACAGTAGTGAAGTAGGAGAATGGATTAATCATGACACTAGTGTGATATAGGACATAAATCTAAAAAGTTACTAAGACCACAGATAAATTAAACTACTTACTTTCAGCATTGGACAAAGTGCAAGGGTTGCAGTCAACCAAAGCTAACTGAAAATGCTGAAAAAGAGAACAGAAAAATAAATGTTTCCTCCCTGTAAAAAGCTGAAGAAATATTTGATAGATATTCACTTTATATAGATTCAATACAGGAAAAAATGATGCAAGCAATACGTGCAGGAAAATGTTAATGGCGTACATCCAACACTGAATATATTTTTATTGTATGTTACAGTGGTGCACGTACAATGTATGTCAAAATCATAGGGAAACATAAAGCAATTAAAGGTTTATGTAGAAAAAGTAAGATCTAAGATTCAAAGAACTAAACTTAACAAAACTAAACAAAAAATATGTAACCATTTCATAAAAACAAAACAGCAATGCATATAAAATAAATGAAAGGTCATAAAAGAATGCAACTGTTACAAGGAAAATGCTACAGTCAATGTTTGTTTTCAGAAAAATTATTTTATTTATCATTTCATTATTTTTATACTCCACCCCTCCTCCAATTAGGAATATGGGGCAATTAACACCTAACTAGGCAAAACCAGGCAAAATAATAAAACTATCATAAAAACTGACAGTAAGAGCTGTTTAACAGTGGAACAGGTCTCCCTTGGGAGGTGGTGGAGACTCTCCTTCCTTGCAGGTTTTTAAGCAGAGGTTAGATGACCATCTGTCTTGGATATTTTAGTTGACATTCCTGCATTGCAGGGGGTTGGACTAGATGACCCTGGCAGTCCCACCCAACTCTAAAATTCTATTACTCTAACTCAAAAATTACAATCAAATGAGCAGCAACAAATAATTATAGCACTAGTTATCCAACAAAAATCAAATTCAGTTCAGATCCAAAACACTAGAGAAATTAAAAATGTATTTAACCATTGCCAAAATGTTTCTATTTTGAGTGCCAGCTAGATTACAAGAAGCAAGGGGCCTTGTCACATGACAGAATACCCTGTCACCATCCTACCAACCACTCCAACAGATGGGACAAGTGGGGCTTCCCCTGCTGATTGTAATGCACAGTTGGATGTTAATGTGAAAGGCTCTCAAGTACTTGAGTCCCAAGTCATTTCAAACTTCATATGCTAACAGCAAATCCTTGAATCAGATCCAGTACCTCAGCAGCAGTCAGTACAGTGCTTTGAGGTTTCAGGTGACATGATCCCTCCTTGCGGATCCCAACAACAGCTGTAGCCCACTGGAGAGAGAAAACTTTGATCTCTGAAGTTTTAGTCATCCCTGATGGGATATCACATTTCTGAACAAAAGGTTTGCCTACTGGAGTTCTCCTATATACTCAGTAATCCAACACTAACACAGAGTTTCATGATCCTAAAAATATGGAAATACTCCATGTACGCAATGAAAAAACCCTGAGCACATATGAAACATTTCCCTTTATAGAAGTTAATGGTAGGCCATTCATTAAAACACAACTGTAGTTCAACTTGAGGGTCCTTTTTTATAAACACACTAGCTGTACCCGGCCACATGTTGCTGTGGCTTAGTGTGTGAAAGGTTCTGGACACGGCCTGTCTCAGTGTCGGAGGCGGCTTTTGGGCCCGGGCTGGGTCTTGAGGCGGGGGCGAAGGCGTCAGAGGTGGATTTTGGGGCTGGGGTGCCTATCGAGGCGGCGACGGAGGCGGCTTTTGGGGCGGACTTGCTGTGGAGGCAGTGGCGGAAGTCGGCTTTCCCGGCTGGGCTTGCTCTTGAGGTGGTGGCGGAGGGGGCTTTTTGGGCCAGCCTGGCTCTTGAGGCAGCGTGGGAGTCAGCAGAGACGGCTTTTGGGGCCGGCCTGGCTTTCGAGGCGGCAGCGGCTTTTGGGGCCATCTTAGCTCTCGAGGTGACGGTGGAGTCGATGGAGTCAGCTCTTACACCTGGCCTGGCTCTGGAGGAGGCGGTGCAGGCTGGAGGCATTGACTACGGTGGTTTGTAGGAGGAGGGGGGCGGGGCGAGGGCAGGTGGGGTGGGGTGGGGAAATGAGATGACGTCTGCGGTTTTGACATCCACTGGAGGGCACTATATTGTTTTGCTTAAAATCAATTTTTACCTGTGAAAGGTGTGCTATCTGTACAATGTAAGTATGCAAAAACACTCCCATATGGTCATGGAACGTTGTGTCCAAATTTCAACGGAATCGGTCAAGTGGTTACGGAGAAAGGTGATCGGTCACAAACATCCACCTTTTACATTTATATATATATAGATAAACATATGAAAAGCACATGAAATCATTCAAAAGTGCGTATTAATTCAAAAAATGTTATGTATTTTGCACTTATTTTTTCCTCACTGAAACATTCAGGATTTTCAGAAGTAAATTTGCTACTGCTAACATTTTAGACTATTAATAAAACTACATAGTGGTATCTAATTTTGTCAGCACAGCTTAACTAACTGTATGCTGTTACCTTGAACACAAATCAAAAGAAAAATAGGAGCAATTACAGTAATTATGCAAACAATTCAAGGTTCAGGGTAAGTAACTGATACTCACCCGCTTTATCAGAATGTCAAAGCAGAATGATACTTCATACTGCAAACATGCATTCACCCTCATCATATAAATGAAACATCACCATACCAGGGTGGCAGCAATGTTTTTAAACAAGCATTTTTCATTCAAAAAAATTATGAAAGTGTTCATTAATCAAGGTAATCAACTAAACAAGCAAACCAAGAACTCCAATGGCATCACAATGCAAGATGAACTATAAAAACTAGTGCTAGAGTGACCAATGCATGCATTTACAATCTTACACAAAAAAAGTCAGTTTTGTTGATGCACAAACAGTTGTATTTTATTTCTCTTCTAAACAATAAATTATCTAACTAAACTGCTTGGAATTATTTCTAAGAAAAAATTGTATGATATCTCTAACTTGCAAATTATAAAATTGACTCATTGTGCATAAGCTACCCTTTTCCAAGGCTCAAGAACTATAACGGCTGCAATACTATTTATGCTTGGAAAGATTTAAGGATGTTGATAGAGATAAAATTTCTGAAAACTGTATTAAACAAAACCTATTCAAAAAGACCATCATACAGCTTTTCAGATTCAGAAATAAGCAAGCCTGCATCTAGAGGCCTTACAGAAATACAACTAAACACAACCAATTACAGAGATTATTGGCACCTCATATAAAAAGAAGAGAGAGAAAGAGAAACCACCCAAAAGGGCACTGCAGATCTGTCAGTATCAAATAAAGCTATTTAAAAGCTGCATATAACTAACAAATGTTCAGTGTTGAATTAAGAGATGGCAGTACTAATGAAATGCAAACAAAATCATTATTTCTAAATTTCAGCTTCAAAATATTTAACAATACTTAAATCTTTATATAGTACCACTATATTCTGCACAATTTCATCAAAAAATACAAAACATAACATTTGCCAGGACCATTTAGCATAGAACATGAAAAGCTATGTCAATGACTCAGAACATGAAGATAGGTAATGCAAAAATAATAAAGAAAGCATCTATCAGAAAGCTGCATATTTAATTACTAAAGCTCATACATGAACAACCTATTCATCTTGAACAATCCTGCATATCTGCCCTACAAATTAAACACAGAAATTCCCTTCTGAAGTATTCAATAAAAAACAGCTATGTAGAAAAACAAAGCTTTTTGTCAAAAGGCTAACAATTTACCGTCTCTAGCACTATAAGCAACAAATACATCACATTAAATATCCAGCTCCAAATCTCTGCAGCAAGCCGAAGCTACCAAACATCTGCACCTCGTACAAATATTGCAGTACTGGAGCTGGCTGCTGCTGTGTGAAATAGTTATTATGCAGGAGAGGCCACTGCAGTTCAGAGACGACATACAATACCTCAAGGCAGACATCAGTCTACAGAAAGTCAAATCACGAGTAAGAGGATTTACCTACAAGGCACTAATCTGAATGTTTAAACGTGGTGGCATCTTTTTAAGCACAGCAGCAAGTCAATGACATACTTTTGATTTGTATGGAATTATGATTGTGCAATTAATCAGGAGACTTCTTCAGAGCCCTTGGCTGCTGATGTGATTGTTGTAAAAGTCAATGATGTGACCTTTACAAAGAACTGTACGTTCAGTGTTTGTGTGTCTACAAAGCTACTACCACACACAGAAGCAATCTCCTATGGCATTACACATGTTTAACAATTCACTCAGGACTACACAGTCTATTTCTTCAGGATTTTATTTTATATCAAGAGGCTTCAAAATGACACACAGTAGTACTTAAAAGAAGAAGAAATATTAGAAAAGTTACTGGAAAACCTTTCGATTTTTACATACACATAAACTATAATGATATTCTGAAATTGTAATTTTATTATATTTTTCATCCCTAAACTGCTGCAAAATTTCATAACAGGTAGTTTAAAAGTCTATGTTACACAAGTCAAGCCATCATTAGAAACCTGACAATTCTGACAGGAACTTACCATAGGACAGCATTAACCCAGCTCAGTACAACTCTTAGAGCTGTCTTTTCTAACTGTATGACCTAGGTGTGATGCCTGATCCTGAGAAATGTCTTTTGTTGAGATAACTAGGACACAGAAAGCCTTGCGTAATCAAAGTGCTGGCGAATAGCCAAAGCTCCATCTGACAGGCATGTTGAGAGTAAGGGTGGGAGGACGTGCAGCACGCGCTGCTAAGTCAACTCATTAGTTGGCTCTCCAGAGTCCTTCAAAATCGGAATTAATTCATCTTTCTAAAAGAAAGGAGGCTTGTAAGGCGTAAGCACTCTCTTTCACTCTACGCTGCACAATCCAAAGAGAATAATCGACTACATAAGCAAGACAAAAGAAGTTGAACAAAGTACTTAATTTGCATAATATGAATAAAACAGGTCCAAATGACCACATGCTAGACCATATATTTTCCCCATACTTGCAAAATTCCATGCATATAATGGCACTGTAGCAGAGCATTTGGATAATAGCTTTGTTGAATACTGGTGGTTATTAAGTGCTAGCAAAAGAGCATTATTTTTTTACGAGAGGCAAGGGTTTCAGGTAAAAGAAGTTTGCTAACTCCATGCTCTAGCTCAGGAGTTGCCAATATGACACCCATGGACACCAACATGACTACCAGTTTCTCCTATGGTGCCCACAAAACATCTCAGTAAAGATCCCCTTTAAAAATCTACAGTACACGAGTCTTAGTTTTGTCTTCCTGCTCAGTTCCTGTTTGCACTGGCTTGGTCTGTCCTGCACTGAATGCTCACTGCATGCCAGACTGGCCACCTACCTCATTTCCATTATGAAGAGAAGAGAAGTACAAAGAACTTCTCTCTGTGAGTTAGTGTGCTGGTAGCTGATGTAACTGCATTTTCCTACTGATTTTTATTTTTATTTTGGTGGGGGGTGAGAAGGGGCATGGCTGGATCATTTTGTGGTCTATGTTTTTCTGTTCTTTTAAATGTGTTTGCCTTTTTGAGATGGGCACTGAATCTGCTACTGGGAATCCCTGCTCTAGCTTTTAATGCTACACCTTTCTTTATTCCATGTCTCTTATCCTCACATTGTGCCCCCAACACTCAGGGTCTCACAAAGTTATTCTCATACACCATCCATACAAAGCAGCCAACAGCAGTGGACTTATTATGGACATAGTGAAGTCCCCAGTAGACATGACTTTTCCCAGGAAGCAACTTTTAATTGTGCAGTATAATCACTTCTGGTTGTTCAGGTAAGAAGTCAACAGACTGAACACTTGCCAACATTGTGCTTCTCTCTCAAATAGGCTACCGGTACATACAAATGCAACTGTACAACTGCCCCACCTCCAGCTTTGAGAGCAGTTCTCAAAATACTTTTTAAGTCATAGCCATACAGGAGTTGGGTTTTCCACCCAGTTTAAAGGGTTTTCCACCCAGTTTAAAGGGCTTGAGGTATGGGCAGGCCTCCACAAAGCTTAACTTGAACCACTTGTGATAGATAAGAGAGAATAATTACCAGGGGGGAAAGGAAACAAAAAATAGCTTGTCAGAAATGCTTCATTTGGAGAGAGAAAAAGCAGTGAACTGCTGAGGTGCTCATTCTGCAGTGGATGGGAGGCCCTTCTCAACAACCCAATATGAGGGAAAAGGAAAAAGGTCTGCACAACACAACATCAATCCAGAGAAGCTGCCCTGCACATACATACTTCCCCACAAAAGACTGCAAAAATGCCACAAGGTAGGCTTTCAATGAAAATATTGTACTGTTTCATTTTAATGATTAGGATAGCCATATTAAATACCTTTTATGGTTCATTTCACTTTATATGCTGAATTGTCATACTTTAATAATCATTATATTACAAAATAAATGATATACAGGTTCAATATAAACTTCTGGAAAATCAGTCATACTCACCTTCAAGTAATAAAAAACCCTTTAAAATGTACTTCATACAAGTCATGAACACCTTCCCAACATGATAAATCTTATACAAGGTTTCTATAAGTCAAAATACTTTATCTAAATCTATACAGTCATTATGTGGCTCTCAAAACTTTATACATGATGAAATAGGACTTGGACACACCCTCCCATAGTCCCATGTGCATAGGGAGTTTAAAGCTAAACTTGCAATATCTCACATTTAATTTGAAGCAGGATCTCCATGAAATGCAACATAGATCCTAGCTGACAGCAAACTCCTGGTCTCATTCCGAGGCAGAAACCCAGGTGCCAAGTAATAATGGAACAGGTGAAATGAAAGTGAAGGAAACTAATACACTCTCTTGTATTGCAATGAAAAGCAAGTCCGATATAAAGAAAATGTTAGCTATCATTTAAAAGGGAGACTTTTACCTTAAAACTGGACTCAAAATCTGTGTTCACTTTGAACATAAGCCCAAGTCGTAAATGAATTTCCTTGGCGCGGCAAAAGCTGGGATCAACATAAAGCACCTCCCGAAATGCTTTAATTGCCCTGGGGGGGAAAGAACATACACTGAAATGTTTAATCTAGAATATTCTTAAAGGGCATCTGAGAAGACCAACTCATTATTCCTTGAAGAAAATTACTCAGAAAGGGAGTGCAAAGGAATTCTGACAATTCACAGTCATACCCAGATATTAAATTAAAAGATGTACCTCTATTCCTCTAAGGCACCTTAATTAATAAAATATTGAATAGTTGTGATATACTTACAAACAGAGTGTTTACATTGGTTCACTGAGTTTAAAAACCTTTTAAGACTTTTTAATATTTTCATTTTCATTTTAGAACAATAATCGGTTGAATATATTATTAAATACTAGTAACAAATGAATAGCAGGCCTTAAGTGTCCAAATCATCAAGAAGAGAAAGATTTAAATCAAGTTTCCTATTTTCTAATTAATGTATTCTGATCAAAATGTGCATATTAATTGGTTGCTATAGCAATTAAAATATTCATTTATAACTGAATAGTAGATTTTATAATGCTAGGAACATAATTCTACCATTTTGGTCAAATTGCTCATATGCTTTCCCCACTACAATACATCTTCTTAGGGAAATGAAGACAAATGGGAAGTGAATGGATTTTGTTTGTCTCCCTCTGTAACATGTAAAGCCAGTAAACCAAGTCACTCACTTGAAGATTTAATACCCAAAACTTTTGAAACTACAACACATGATGCAACAAGATGTTAGAAGTAGAAAGTATGTTCATCCACTTACCACTGAAATGCATTATAATGGAAGTAGACCAAGCCAAGGCCATACAAAAAGGCAGCATTCTGTAAAAGAAAACACATTTTTTAACTGACACACATAAATGCATGCCTGCATTTTTCTAGGAAAGTATCGAAAACTGTATTGTAGTACAAAATGATATTTTAGACGCTGCTTAGCAGAATGAATGTGATGATCAGAATAAAATGTTACTCATATTAGCAAATTTTACAGTATTGTTACATTACTGAAATAATGAGGCATGCGAATTGATAGATCAATAGCATTTCTCATTCATTTAAATTGAAACAATGAAAACTTGCTGTCATAATCCAACTTGCAATCTAGTAGCCTGCTTTCCTTAGACAGAGCATATGTTTAAAAACTGTGGGGTGACAAGAGACATCTGCAAGATACAGGATAGAATTGCAGTCAAATGGAAGAGGAGCAAGGTTAAACCACACATGGTTTTATTATCTTAGGTATTCTCTCTGTTGACTAGGTGTGTGCTCTGGAATAGCCATACTTTGCTTATACACCTTTTATGGGCCTTCCTCGTGGCATCATTATTTATTGTTCCAATGTCTCCATTGAAAACTGCCTGGAAGCCAGTTAGTACTTGCAGCTTTACTGTGTGCCAACTGAAACCACGCGCTACAGACATATTGCCAGTACTTTATCACCTTCACTGGCGCTCCATATATAACCACACAAAACCTAAGATCATCAATGAATGCCCTTCTCCAAGTGCTCAAATTGCACTAAAGAAGGAAATTAAGTACCATATTGGCCCAAATATAAGCCGAACTCCCCCCCCCCCAAATTCCGACCGTGAAAAGTTAAAGTGCAGCTTAAATTCACGACCTTACAAAAATTGGCTTTTATGATATCGCTGCTGAAACAGACATACAGTAAAACGGAACAGATGTGAGTGCCTGCAGAATTTTAAGGGAGCGGCTTATATTTGGGTGTTGTCTTACTTTCTTTTCCCCCCTTGAATTTTAAAGGTGCAGCTTATATTCGGGTGCGGCTTATATTCGGGCCAATACGGTAATTATCTTAAAGGAGTGTTTCCTAGAACATTTTGAATTTGCCCCCACCCTTTATTTCGTCTTTCAAGCCCCACAACCCATTGGCAGTTAATCTCATCACCAGAAAAGTGAACAGAATCCTCACATCCAGCTGCCCAGATTACCTCACTCTTGTGTGTATAAAGAGCTGTAAATTGGGGCACTCATCCAACCCTGGATTAGAAGAAAACTAGAATAGGCCTACTCTGTCTCCCTTCTATTTACATTAATATAGGGAAGGAGAGGCAGAAAATTCTGCGTAGGATTTACCAACAAGCCCTGTCAGTGGAAGCCCTGTGCAAGGACTTGCAAAATTGAGATTTCCCCCCCTGCCCTTGTGTATTTGGCTAGAGAGGAGGGCAGGAGATCTCCCAGAACAAGGTCAAGAGGAGAGGGTGGGATCATTCCATCTCACAAGCTGAATTGCACCCTCTGTATTCACTCAGCTATTGTAGCTTCTATGGAAAGCAAAGTTGTTTTGGCAATTGCAACTAGAAGAAAATGTCTTTAGCTCTGACTCCAGAAACAGCATTACCCTCCCTACAAGTGTATGCATCTCAAAGTAACACGTACTCTCAACCACCCAAGAAAGGGCTGCACACAGTTTGACAACCAGTGTTCTATGACCCTCCAAAATAAACTGAAGATCAGAAGTGACTTAACACAACTATACTATATTGAATAGTGCACAATTCCTATTTAATGAGTCAGGCCAATTATATTAAGCAGTGGTAGTATGGAGATCCATCTATGCAATGGGTGGATGAGAACACACACCAGGGTTGATGTGGATGTAGGAAGCAAACAACAGAGAACACTAGAGAGAAAAGACATATAACCATAGACAGATGTAAGACAAAGAAGTTGTGAGACAAAAGAAGGATAAGAAGAAAGCACAATTCGCTTTTAAAAGCAACAGCTCATCTTTCCAGTCTCCTAACACCTCACCCAAGTGTTTAAAACCAGAAGATACAGAGGGTCAAGCATGACAACCTGTCATTTACAGAACTGTTTCTACTGCTCAGCACTAACAGTAGCTGTCGTAAGAACATAAGAAGAGCCTGCTGAAGCAGTATAAATGGTGGCCAAGCAAACGCCTATGGGAAGCCAGGAAGCAGGAATAAGTGCAACAATGCTCTCCCAACATGATTCCCAATAACTGGTATTGAAAGGCATAATGCATATCACTTGACACTTGCTTACACTGAATCACATTTATCATTTTAATTCTGCTTTACCTACTTTGGAAAGATGCTTTCAGAGCTCCTCACAATCTCTTTTTGTTTTAATCAGCTTGAATAATTTTGTATCATCAATGAACTCTTCTTACATCACTCAGTTGGGAGAACCATCCATTTCCTTAACCAGCTACTGCTCTATCAACCTTCATTCCCACCCTCCTGGTACTGAGACCAGGATAGAGTGAAACATGTAAAGAGCATATAAGTGTAAGTCAGGTCTGAGGAGGGGTACAGAGAAAACCCAGAAACATTTCCCCCAACAACAACAAAAATTCAGCCAAACAATTCTCTACTTAACAGTTTCTTACATAAATCAGTATAATTAAACAATGGGGTGGTTTTTCATATAATTGATATCAGTTCTATTCAAGCAACAAATCTTATTTACAAGAATTCATGAGCCACACTTCAATAACAGGACTGTAAAGGTCGTATATAATTTCAAAACAATAAAATCAAGAATAAAATCACAGTAGCTACAGCATGACCAAGGTGGCCTTCACTGGTCAGCAGCCATCTATCTTCAGATGACAGGGGCTACTGGTGAAAGAGGTTCTCAGATGAATGAAGCATATGGGCAGAGCATTTTGAATTGTGTTCTGAAACAAACTGGCAAACAATACCACTTGTGAGATGTATTCCATGTAGCCAGTCTTAGTTAAAAATTCAGTAGTTGTAGGTCATATTGAATGCATTGCAGTACCTTATAATGCTTTTGTTATTTATTATAAAGATGTATACTCTGCCTTTCCATACTTCATGAAACTAACAGTGATAAAGATTACAATACAAAAACTACCTTTGTATTATCGTATTTCTTTCTAGAACAAAATAGATTCAAAGATTCATAGGATTGTAGAGTTGGAAAGGACAGGGGGTGATCTAGTCCTACCCCCTGCAATGCAGGAATCTTTTGCCTAACTTGGGGCTTGAACCCATGACCCTGAAATTAAGAGTCTCATGCTCTACATCTTTGCACTCATTGGCTGACAAAGATGAGTGGTGTTTCAAATCTATCAGCCTATGTTTCTCTATAGCATAAAAATATCCTGGGCACTATAAAGAGGTACAATTGAGAACCTTTGCCAATATGTAATGAATATGTGCAATATTTTGTTTTAGCTTATGTGTGTTTCTCCATAACAACATTTCAGCAAAAGAGGTCATGAATAAATGTGGGCATACAATAAGCAAAACTATTTCCTCTGATATAAAACTTATTCCATGCAAGGATTTATAGAAGCAATGAATGCTCCATATCTTCTGCCAATATGAAGACTGGGGGGGGGGGGGGTGTTCCTACTAATTGTGTAAGGAATCCCCCAAAGCTAGGTCATCAAGACAGAATAAAGTATCGATGGAGAAAGAAATCGGGAAGCATTCAGTTGATAAGTGCTGTAATAATAAATTACTACAATTGCTTTCAAACTGACTACGTAAATGCATTTTCAGGTTGCACAGATAAGCATTCTTGAAATCTTAATCAATCTTGAAGTTTACCACTTAAGTTTACCCCCTCCCCCACCCCACCTAAGTGAAATTGCGTGAAATGGGGAGCACCCTCTAAAAAGCCTCTAAATGCTCAATTCAAAATATCTAGAGTTGAAGCTCTGGGGCCAGCTGGAGGATGTGCTGGAAGGCGGCTGTGCTACCCCTCGCGTCAGCTGTTACACAGGGACTCTGAGCAGCCTGAATGAAGCCCTGCAACATGTCAGGTCTCTTCGGGACTTCCTCTACCCTCAATGACATCCTCTTTAGGCTCCAGGAAGGGTCTCGTCGTGAGCCACAAGGACTCTCCCAATCTTTCCTAATATGATTCTCTTTATTTATTTCCTGGCGCCACGCATATTCATGGTCATGACTGAGTAGAACACATGTAGGTGGGGGGAAGGCCGTACAAGAGAGGCATGAGTTGCAGCAATATACATTATGAAAGGATTTTGAATTTCCTAAGTCTCTTTCCTGTGTTTCTCTTTTACCCTTCAAGTATTTTTGAACCAAATCAATTTTGATCAACTGCTATAGTCACTTTTGTGTTTTTATAGAATGACATAATTAGTGGCAGAATAATACAGCACTGGATTCTCAACTATCTCTGGAGAATGGATTCTTAATTATTTCTCTAGGCACTCAAGTGAGACTGCTACCTGGAAGATTTTTATTGCATAAGATGTTCCATCCAGATTCATATATAAACAGTTTTACTCTAAGGGAATGTGTAAGAACCACGAAGATAAACAGTACAGCTCTCCCTTACACTGTGCAAACTTGATTGTAACATTATCAGATACTGAAACCTTTTCACAGGTCAGAATGGGCACATTCCTAAGACCACCAAGTACCATATTTCCCTGAAAATAAGACACTGTCTTATTTTTTTCCCCTCAAGAAAACACACTATGTCTTATTTTGGGGGGGGGGTGTCTTATTTGAACCGCTCCGCGTCGGTACACTGCATAGCCACGCCTATCCAGGCCATCTTAAGGGAGGCAACACGTCACTATGTCTTATTTTCGGGGTATTGCTTATATTGCGCAAATGCATAGAAATCCTGATACGGCTTATTTTATGGGTATGTCTTATTTTGGGGGAAACAGGGTATGTGCTGTGAGTCTCTGAACTACTTTTGTAAGAAAAGCAACCAATATGTTTAACTAATAATATATGGTGCATTTTGAATATGAGAAGGGAGAGAAGCCCAGAAAGAGCCTCAATTATTGCTATATTGTTACAAAACGTATCTGACACATACCCCACATGTAAATAGTATAAATTAGAACAGAATCTCCTTCTAGAAGATGAAGGCACTGAAAGCAGCATAATAATGTGACTGCATTTCAACATCTGTTGCCTGAGGGGATATCCATGAGAAGAGAAATGCTTTCCCATTATCTTCACCAGATCAGGCCAAAGTACAAGCCATACTGATCATCAACCTGAATGGAAGATAATGCTAAAAAGAAATGGCTTATGAAATACATAGCCCACCTAGTTTTCAGTATCATCAGTATATTTTAATAAAGCTCTTAAAAGTGTAGAAAAATATGTTTTCAAGTACAGTGTGTCTCAGGAAATTCTATAGTTAGGTACAAAACACCTAGAAACACCTGCTCAGTTTTACAGAGCTGTAAAGATGTGTATTCTAAAAAGAGTCCTTAAATCACAGTTACATTCACAATTTACAGGCTTAGATTTATGGGTAGCATACGCTATTTCTACAACCTCTGCATGAACAGTTAATTTTACAAACTTTGATGAGACCCCACTACCTATATTTGGCATTTCTAATCGGTACATTCTGAAGTAATACATATAAGTGGAATGAACTGAAAATTCATAGTAATTGCAGTATTTTTAATGCCAGACTTCACGTTGCAATTTCAATTTAGTTGTACAACTTGGCTGCATAAGGCAAAGGTGGGGAACCACTGGCCCTCTAGATTTTGCTGAACTACAACTCTCATTATCATCAGCCCTAGCAGGCATGGTCAGTGGCTACGAATGATGGGACTTGTAGTTCTGCAACATCTGGAGGGCCAAAGGTTCCCCACACCTGGCCTAAGATATTCCTGCGACCTTTGAAAGTCTTCCAAACCAAATACTTCAAGGTAAGAAATATTACAGGTGATATCCAACTAAGTCATACTGTGAGAACACCAACTGAAATCAACCGACAAGTTACTTAAGTCCACAAATTCCTATGGGCCTACTCCAAATATGACTAACAGCAGATATCTGTTGAGCACCCTGTAGAGCAAACTTTTTTTTTAGAAGGATACATTACTTATTGTCAATGTCTGCTTCATTGCCAAGTGCCAATTCTCACTGCAAAATATGTCATTCAATACTTTGAGATAGACCTCCAGTACCTCTGTTCATTTAGTCATGCTGTATACCTGAAGTACACTCAATGAATGGGGTACTGGAGGCTTATCTCCAAGTAATGTGGAAGTCCTAAATTTGGGAGGAACAAATGACATTTCACCTTATACTGTTACTTTACAACATAACAGTGGAAACCAAAGAACAGCACCAATGCTCTAAGTGGATATGAAGTTCCCACCATCCAAAAATTCACTTATCTCCACAAAACTCTACTATAAGCTCTGCAGAGTCACTTATACCAACAGCCTATTTCCTTAGTTCCTTGTTTGTTTGTGCTTTGCTGGTTTGAGGCAGCCATTTTCCAGCAGAAACCATGGAGGGAGGGGTGAGATTAATGAAGAACCAAAACAAAGTACATATTTTATTGGCATCAACACCTAATGACACCACTCTTTTCATGTTCTTTCCCTTGCTTGCAAGGTGATGAGTACAGCTTTTAAAAATGTAACTTCTTCCAAAATCACAAATGTGCAGGTAAAATTAAAATAAATCAATTTATTAGTTCTATTCAATAAGAATGCAAAAAGTCTTTACCTGGTAAGCCAAAACTAGCATTAATATTTTATGCACCATATGCCACAGTAGTTACTGTTTTCTTTCTTCAGAGTGGCAGATCATATCAACCAATTTAAAAAAAAAATCACTTCAAAACCAGAACCACTGCAGAAGATAGGTATATTCATCACCATTGTGACTTAAGTTGAGCTGGTATCTTAAAATTCCATCATACACAATCCAGTAATTTAAAGTTCCAACATAACTGAATGATTCTGAATTTATATGGCTGTATATATGATCAAACACATTTTAATTGTGTCTTGAGACACCTTGAATGCCTAACATTGAGGCAAAAAATATAAATGCTTTAATAAATATCTATTTTATTGTGGGGGTCGAAGCCCCCACAATCCCTAGGAGCTGACTTCTATGACACAGGCAGAAACCTGTGTCCACACTGGGTGGTTGAAGTGTCAACCACCAGACAAGCAGAAAATCCCAACACCCATCTGCTGCCCCTTGCCAGTTCTAAGGTGGAGGAGGACAGCATGAGCACTTCAATTTATCATTAACCCTATCCTGTGTTCTGAAGATGCTGTGTAAAATCAGGGACCATACCACCAAGGCCATCCAAAATTGGCTGACCCTCTATGAAGGAAAATAACTGCAACTTGGTAAAGAATATACTGGTAAAGAATAATACATTGTACAACAACAATGAACGTAGAAAAGAAGATGGTGTAAGAAATTGTTGCCCAGTAAATTTTAGCAGCAGTCTTAGGTTATGTACTGCTGAACACTTCAGACCTGAAACAAGCAAAAACAAAAAGCAGGCACAGCCAGCTGCATAATACCATCACTGAAATTTGAGCTATGGTAAACAACAGTATAAACAAACAATATAGCAAAAGTTACAGGTAGGTAGCCGTGTTGGTCTGCCGTAGTTGAAACAAAGTAAAAAAAAATAATTCCAGTAACACCTTAGAGACCAACTAAGTTTGTTCTTGGTATGAGCTTTCGTGTGCATGCACACTTCTTCAGAAAGCTCATACCAATAACAAACACAGTTGGTTTCTAAGGTGCTACTGGAAGGATTTTTTAAATTTTGTTTCAAATATAGCAAAACATTGTGGCATTGATACATATAGTCTACTATGTATAAAAACTGGAGTACTGTTTGAAACAATATTACTTTTTAGAAGTATAACTTATACATACCTTCCAGTAGTCAGATTGTAAACTGTAGTACCTCTGGTATGCAGATAATGCTGCAATAGAAAGAATATTTTTTAGAAAACAAGCTCAAAATTTTAGTAGTTATAACAAGGTTATTTGCTGACTGCAGATATAATGATAAACCTTGATCAACATACGGGTAGTTAACATAACATAAGGCCTCGGTCCTGTATACCTGAAGGAGCGTCTCCACCCCCATCGTTCAGCCCGGACACTGAGATCCAGCGCCGAGGGCCTTCTGGCGGTTCACTCACTGCGAGAACCAGGCAGAGGGCCTTCTCGGTAGTGGCGCCCGCCCTGTGGAACACCCTCCCAGCAGAGGTCAAAGAGATAAATAACTATCTGACATTCAGAAAATACGTGAAGGCAGCCCTGTTTAGGGAAGTTTTTAACCTGTGATATTTTAATGTATTTTTATATCTGTTGGAGGCCACACAGAGTGGCTGGGGTACAAATAAATTAATAATAATAATAATATGACAAGATCTAACCATGGGAAGTGCTCTTCCTACTCCCACCCCTCTTCTCTGGAGCACAAAATCCTCTTTCCTGATTATATGTGTTTTAGGAAAAATGTTCACCATGTTTTCTATTTAATCAAGGTCCAGAAACCATGGGTTAATGCTAAGTTCCATCTTTGGTTAAATGGAGACTCTGATTATCAGTGCCAGTTAAATGCTTTACTACACTTAAACAGGGTAAAGGTACCCCTGACCGTTAGGTCCAGTAGTGGACGACTCAGGGTTGCACACACATCTCGCTCTATAGGCCAAGTGAGCTGGTGTTTGTCCGCAGACAGCTTCCGGGTCATGTGGGTATTCATTAATTCATTTGGGTATTCATTCCCAGAACAGGAAAGGGGAGTGCTTATTTCTACAATGGGTTTCAACAGACAATCCTATGCATGTTTACCCAGAAGTAAGTTCCATTGTGTTCAATGGAATCTTGAATGCAATAAAATATTATGTCTGCAGCAGTCCAATGTAGATAGCAACCTCACCCAAACATGGTATTTACAGTGATAACGCCACAACACATCAGCCTAAAATCTTAAATCAAAACTGAATTACTAGGAATAATAGAAGGATAAATGAAGACTAGCTGTTTTTATGTACTGCCATAATTTAGGAGTCTGATTCAACACACACACACACACACACACACATTTCCAAAAGTGGTTGCATACTTATACTGAGCAAAATAACCATCCAATATAAACAGTGTTGATAGTTCTTTTACTTTCCTTTTCCTTCCAGTATTTTTTATTGCTGATCATTTCTACACAGTCATTATGAAGCACATTATGTCTCCTAGCTCAAGTCATCTGATGAAATTAACTCTTGCTAGTTGAAAGGCATAACATTAAATTGCATTTGTTCAAACTATTTGGTGAGGATAGTTTTCCATCGAAATCTGTTCATCATGACACAGGCATCTAGGATATCTAAATCCCTCCATCCATACTCATAATAAGTTTTGGGAAACCCATATGCTTTGCTTTCCTTTATTTTTTAAAAAGCATAGTTGAAGTACTTTTCAAAAGCCAAGAATCTATATAACAATCTGAACAGAATACAATCTATATGAAACTGATTTTTAAAAATGAAATTAAGCCTAAATTGGTTGCTTTAAAATAATTGTTTTTTAGACTTACAGTTCTGTTTGGGGGTATAATAAAGCAAAAATAGAACAAATTCTTACAGGTAATATCCAACCAAATATTCAAAGTAGACACATTTAAAATGATAAACTTTACTATAACAAATGTTGGGCATAATCCTGTATGACTAAAATAATACCTCTTAAGAAGAAAATGGACACAAAATGTTAACTGAATAATTAGAATCTGTCTAGGTGTGGGGGAATCTCTGGCTTATGCAATGAATTTGGGCTGAAAGGTCTTCCCATTTGACCTGCATTTGGTCATTTCCCACAAAATAAGACCATCTGTACCACTTCTGAGATCATGTGACATCAGGTGTCAGAAAGCAGGCCTGGATTCCCTATGCATCAGCCGATGCATGGGGAATTAACTCTTCCTTGGTTCAGGTATGCAGGTGGGGAGCTCTCACATACAGTCAAACCCTGCAGAAAACAGAATTGAACTCCAGCTCCCATTAGCTAATGGGTGGAATCTCAATCCTGCTCACTCACTATCAATTCTCACCTTGCTGGGCAACTCTGACAGGTGGGTGATAACCACCTGACATCATTATGACATCAGAAAATTCAAAAGTGGGTAGTCCTGCCACCTGTCAAAGTTGGTTCACAACGTGGGGAAAGATAAAGATCTGGCTCGCTGAACCAAACAAGTTCTCTACTGCTGAATTAAGGGATTTGTCTATTATTATGAAACAGCAAGAATACAAAAGACAAACTTGAAACCGTAGGTAGTTTATGCAAATACTTCACACTGCTTCTCATACACAATTTACACTATTCAATATATTAATGGTGTATCTATACCACAGAAAAACTAACTGAATAGTAATTCACTACAGCAAGGAAATCCTTGGAAATGTAATAAGACTAAGAATCATTACTTTTCTACATCTTCCAGAATTCTTTGGGGGATGCCATGACAGTTGATAATGCAATTTTTTTCATGTAGGTAACTCATGAGAGGTCACAGAATCATGTATTTCATAATCTTCTGTGGGGAACCTAACAGAATTTCAGCAAGTATCAAAAGGAAATTACAGTATATACATGAAATTCAAAATTACCAACAGTCTGTGGATTATTCTTGGCAAACTCATGTTGCAATAATTCTTATATAAAGGAAAGGCAGTTCTCAAGTTCTCATTGTATTCTAGCATGACCAAGAAACAGAACCAAAGGTTCAATTATATATATAAGCATTGGTAGATAAGTAGGTAAAGTCCTCATTTGAATAGTTTCTTTGACGTCCCCCTTGACAATCTCCATAGAATGGCAGCCATTCACTTCTATATAGAAGAATGCCCAATATTGTACTTGTAGACATTTTTCTGGTGGTGAGAAAAACAATCTTTGCTCAAAACTGGTTGATCATTTCTTACTGACGGATCTCTAATGGAAGCATTATGCCTGTGGATTTGCTAGTATCATTCCCCTGATCAGCAAAGTGCTACCGCATATGAGCATTTTCAATGCTAAATGGACTTAAGAAAAGTCAGAAATGATTCCCTGTTGTCCTAGGGCAAGAGAACCTACAGGTTAGCAATCTGAGTCTTTCATATAGTGAAACTTGGGGAAGGGAGTTAGGTTCCACATGCACAATTGGATGTTTCTCAGGATGAACAGTGGCAGATTAAAGCTTTCAAGCATGTGCAAGTAAAGAGAGCAGGGCTGATGGGGGAGGAAACCCTTCTGTTCAGCCTGAATACACACTGAGGGAAGAGAGAGAAAGAGGCATGAAATTTGTGTTAAGTGAGCATTCCATTTCTCCAGACCTTTTAATTATAGTCTGTGTCAGAGCTTTATTTGATAACATAACCTGAAGACTTTGTGTGTGCTTTAAGAATAAAAAGTACATTATGTGCAATAATGCAAGTCTCCATTTCTGAACATGTACAGAGTGTTAAATGCAGTTCTAACAGTGTTGGGAACTGGAAAATATGAGGACAAACAGATCAGAAAGACAGCACAAAACTTGGGCAAGTAATAGCTGATTTGGCAAGCATAACATCACAGAATCGTAGACTGTAGAGTTGGAAGGAAACCTAAGGGTCATCTAGCACAACCTCCTGCAATGCAGGAATCTTAACTACTGTAAAACATTATGACAGGTGGCCGTTCAACTTCTGCTTTAAAACCACCAAGGAAGGAGAGTCAAACATCTTCCGAAGGAGTTCATTCCACTGTCTGACAGTTCTAATCATTAGAAAGTTCTTCCAGTTGTTGAGTTCGAATTTCCTTTCCTATAAATTGAATCCAATAGTTTGGGTCCTACCCTCTGGAGCAGGAGAAATCAAGCTTACTCAATCTTCCATGTGATATCCTTTTAGATATTTGAAGGTGGCTATCATATTTCCTCTTCTCGAGGCTAAACATACCAAACTCCCTCAATAATTCCTCATAAGGCTTGGTTTCTAGATCCTTGATCATCTTGGTCGTCCTCGGCAAACACTCCAGTTTGCAAATATCCTTATTAAATTGTGATGCCCGGAACTGGACACAGTACTACAGGTGAGGTCTGACCATGGCAAAATAGAATGGTACTATGACTTTCCTTGATCTGGAGACAAGACTTATGTTGATGCAGCCTAAAATATCATTAGCTTTTTTGGCTGCTGCAACACACTGTTGCATCATTTTGCTTCACACGAGGTCTACAAAGACCTCTAGCTCTTTCTCACATGTATTACTGGCAAGCCTTTTCACATGTACTACTGTCCTCCAGCTTATATTTGTGCAGCTAGTTCTTCCTAGATTAGTGTAGAACCTTATATTTGTCCCTATTGAAATTCATTTTGCTAGTTTTGACCAAGTTCTCCAATATATTAAGGTTATCTTGAATCCAAATTCTGTCTTCTACAGTATTAGCCACGCCTCCCAAATTGGGATCATCTGCAAATTTGATGAGCATAGCCTCAAACCCTTCATCCAAGTCATTTATAAAGATGTTGAACAACAACAAGCCCAGGACAGAACCCTGCGACACCCCAGGATAATGAGGAACCATTAGGGAACACTCTTAGGGTTTACAAATCCACCTAACAGTTACTTCACCCAGCCCATATTTTACCAGCTTCTCCACAATATCACAGGAGACTTTGTCAAAAGCCTTAGTGAAATCAAGACACACTATGTTCACAGCATTCCCCTGATCCCCCAAGCTTGTAACTCTATCAAGCAAAAGCAATGAGTCATCTGGCATGACTTGCTTTTGAGAAACCCATGCTGGGTCTTAGTAATCACAGCGTCCTTTTCTAAGCGCATAGACTGACTGTTTAATTATCTGTTCTAGGACCTTTCCTGATACTGACGTCAAGTTGATCAGTCAGTAGTTACCTGGGTCTTCCCCCCCCCTTTTGAAGGTGGAGACAACATTTGTCCACCTCCGATCTGCAAGGATCTCACCTATTCTCAAAGAATATGCAAAGATTATAGACAGAGCCTCTGAGATTACATCCACAAGCTCCTTTAGTACTCTTGGGTGCAGCTCATCAGTCCCTGGAGATCTGAATTCATTAAAAGTAGCTAGGAGTTTCCTTACCACCTCTTTTCCTATGTTGCACTTCAGCTTCCTCCTTGCATTGTTTATTCTGTTATTTTTGGTCATTTCCTTTTATTGAAGACAGAGGAAAAACAGGTGTTGAACAGTTCCACCTCTCTTTCATCCAATAGCATTTCTCTGTCTTCTCCATGCAGAGGACCTACTACTTGCTTGTTCTTCCTCTTACTTTGAACATAGCTGGAAAAAAACTTTTAAAAATTATTTTTAACCTCTCTTGCAAGCCCAAGCTCATTTTCAGCTTTGGCCAGTCTGAACTACCTGCAACTGTTGGCTACTCGTGTATACTGTTCCTTCATGATTTCCCCTTTCTTCCATTTCTTATATAAGCTTGTCTTCAATCTCAGTTCATCTGTAAGCTCCTTATGCAACCACAGTGGTTTCTTTAGATAACCCCCCACTCTTCTTTCTTGTTGGAACTATCTGCATTTGTGCCTTGAATATTTCACCTTTTAAAAAACCTCTCATCCATCTTGGATTCCCTTCTTTTTGAGTATTTCTGACCATGGGATCTCACCCAGTAGCTCCCTAGGTTTTTTGAAATTGGCCTTCTTAAAGTCCAGAGTGCATGTCCAACTACATTCAGCTTTCCCTTGCCTCTATATAATAAAGCCCAAGAAGACATAATCACTTCTTCCCAATGTTCGTAGTTCTTCCACTTCGTCAATCAGTTCTTCCCTGTTGGTGAAGACCAGGTCCATGATCCCTTTGTTGCTTCTTCCAACAGTGCTGAGATTGGCCAAAGTATATTCAAACATAACCAATTATTAAAAGCATTATTAATTTATTTTCTAAAGTATTTCTAAGCCACCTGTCCTTCTTCATATTGATCCCAGGGTGGAGTACCACAATAACAAAGCCACAGTACAATTTAGCAGTCGGTGCTTCAGAGCCTCCTGCTGGTCCCAATACAGTAAGTCAATTCACTCAATAACTGAATGGCTGCATTCTGCACAAATTGCAGTTTCTGGACATTCTTCAACTATAGCTCCACATACAGAATGTTGCAACCACTGTACTTAAACCAGTCAGAACTTGCAGAAGGCATTACTGGTCAACAAGGTAATCTATGCCTCCAGTGAGGGATCAAGGAGGATCTTCAAGCTACATACCTTCTCTTTAAGGGAAGTACAACCCGGTTCAAAAGAGGGCTGCCTAATTTCCAGATCCTGGAGCCACCAACTAGAGTCTCAGTTTTGTCAGGATTCAGCCTTAAGTATGGGCCTTAAATTCATCCCACCCCTACATTTGGTGACCTGTCCAGGACTCACATGGCAATATCTGATTCAGATGTCAAGGGGACAGGTAATGCTGGGTATCATGAGCATGTTGATGGCACCCTACACTGATCTCCTGATGATCTCACCTAGCAGGTTTTTATAGATGTTAAATAGCAAGGAGAGGAGCAAAATGGAACCTTGACTGACCCCAGACCACAACTGCCATGGGATCAAGTAGCTGTTCCCCAATGCTATTATCTGAAACCAAAAGCTGGTAGGAGCAGAACAACTGTGTCACTGTGCCTCCATCTCCCAACCCAACAGAGACAGCCCAGCAAGATACCATGGTCTGTGGTATCAAAAGCCACTGAGAAATCCAGAAGGGACAACAGAATAGCACTCCACCTGTCTGTCTTCAAATAGAGGTTATCCATCAAGGCAACTGAGGCAGTTTTGGTTCAAAAACTGGCCGATACCTTATTGAATAAGTCTAAGTAAATCAGTTTCATCCAGAGTGCCTGAAGTTGGGTGTACACCATCTTTTAAATACCTTCCCCAAACATGGACTACTTAGCTATAGATGTCCAAAACCTCTAGGTGCAGGTGTTGGGGGGTGTTTAGGAGCAGACACAGGATTTCCTGTTTAAAGAAAGTGGAGGCCACTGCCTCATGCAAAGAAGCATTACTCTCTCTCTCTCTCTCTCTCTCTCTCTCCATCAAGATCTAACTAGCTAGGAAGGGTAAGGGTTGAGAGCATAGGAGGTTGGACAAACACCTTCAAATTTTGTCCATACCAAGCTGCTAAATCTACAACTGATCCTGTAACACTTGGTCAGCCAGAGCACGGGACAGCTCCCCAGACACTGAAGCAATGGTAACAATCAACTTTGTATGAAAATGAATGGCTTTACCCTCAAAGTGCCTTGCAAACGTGTCACAAGGGGAAACCAATGACTCAAGAACTGCAAAACCTGAGTGGATCTCAGCATATTTTTTAATCACATAGAACAACTTTGTCAGATGGCTACTCTAAAACAAAGACCAAAAATTACTCAAACCCCATTTGCAAGAAAGAACTGAGAGCCAAAGAACTGAGAGATTTAAAAGCAGGGAGGCTTTTTTACATTACTGCTTGGTGCACGCAATAATCTTCTGTGTCACATAACATAGTCACATAACACATGCAACAAAGATCGCAGCAAAATGTCCATAAAACCATAAGGGGGGGGCATTTCCTCTTTCTAAATCCCTCAAACTTTAAAGACATGTAGCAAATATTTTTAAAATGAAAACTGCACCCATTTTTGAAACTTAGGTTTCATTCCCACAAGTACTAAGCCAGAAAGTTTCTTCAAATTCTGCCCCAAAATGGATACATTATAGGTGTTTGTTGATTTTACAATTCAAGTCAATGGAGACCTCGTACAAAGCTTTGGAAAAGCAAACTAGCAGGATTCTGCCTTGGATTCAAAACAAAACAAAACGTCAGTCCAGAACTCAAAACAGAAGAAGCGCACAATCTGAAACATGTTCCATACCAGTTTGGTTTTATACAGAGCCCTGGGCACTGTATAAATTATTATTTTTTCTTGGCAATGTAATTATTTAAATTGTCACTTTAACAATAAGCCACTCTTCCTAAATTAATCTTTTTTAGGAAAAAAACAGATCAGTTATTAGTTGTTAACATTTCTATGCCCTGTTGTGCTCCTGCTGGGCATGGAACTTCCTGATGTGACCCCCACTTAATTTTATTGTGTAGCTATTTCTCTATGAGTTACAATACTTACAGCAATACATATGCTTTTATTTATGTTCTCTATTTAACACAATACATTTAATGTAAAAACATAACTAAAACATAGAATCATAGAGTTGGAAGAGACAATACCAAAGAAGACCTAAACCCAAAGGCTTTAGGTAATACTTTAGACACTGTTGCATATACCCAGTGCATCAGACACTTTTAGAGGATCATGCAAAGTACCCATGATCCCTTGGATGACTCACACATACCACACATGCACAGTAGCTTTTGAGGTAGTACTAAAGCCCACACTCTTCCTGGTCTGGATGAACTGTCTCTCATGCCCACAAAACGTGTACAAGAGGGAAGGTCTAAGTAAAGCTGAGAAATATCTAATTGAGGTTTGGATTCAGGTAGGCCTCAAGGCTGCTTTACACTTTCAATCACATTGCTGGGAGCATGATGGGGCCTAGGGATTTTTAAGCTGTATTTCAAACACTGAACCTAGGCTAAAAGGGGGACAAAATCTAATGGGTGGGTCAAGAACTGCTCCAGACTCATCCTTGCACTGATCTAATGAGTAAATTATTAAACATTTGCAAATGGAAAAACAACTTCTGTCACTGCCAGGGCACCAAGGGTCACAGAGGCTGGGAGGATACCTCTCAGGAGGGTCATCATAGCAAGGGGAAGACCATCATGGTCCTGTTCATCAACCAGAGATGGAGCAGCAATAGGCAGCTTGCTTTCCCAATCCCTGCGTGGCACTCTGCTCCAACTGCCAGTTACTGCAGAACTAAAAGGATCACAGAACTAAAAGAAGATACATGAGCTAGGTGGCCTAGGGCCACTGGGAGGCTGCTCCTCAGGAAGAACATTATGGCAAGATGGAGACCACTCTCTCTTACTTCCCATTCCTTTTGTTCATATGTACTGTTCAACCTTTTGAGAGAGGTCACATTTAGAAAGTTTTAGGCATTTTGTAAATGTTAAATAATAATTCCTTCATACATATGTAAGCAAATGAGATCCCGAGTAAAGACTGCTAAAAGAAATGGCAATTGACTTACCTTTTGGATAATCCTCCAATAAGAGGTTGAAGTGACCTAATTGGCAAAAGAAATCGGATTCGACTTTTCCTTCTGCTTTCAATATTAACGATTCATAGCAGCCAACAGCCTGAGGGGGAAGATAACAAACTTTATAAATATAATGTACTAAATACAATAAATGTAAAGTGCTTATAAAATAAGTCATCACTTTAGGATAACCTTACCATTGCATTATATACCGGTATATATACATTTTAAAACACCGTGTACTATTTCATTTTTCTTCTGTGGAAATGAACGTGTCACAATTCTACAACAGCAGTCTTCATACAATGGTGCTTCATCTACGTTTTAAAGTTAGCAGTTTTTCTCCTGGTGTACACTGCTGAAAAGTTCCCATGCTGCTTTTCCTGTGTCACAAGCAAAACAAACCGAAACCTAGCTTCCTGTGTCATCTGAACCCAGGGAACCAAGGGTTTAAAGAGAAACGAACCATGAGCTCTGCTTCAGATGACACAAGCCAGTCAGAAAGGCTTGCTTGGTCTACAGCAGACACATCCAACTCTCTAGAGAATGCGATCTACTCCCAGTGTAATGAAACTGGCAGTGATCTACCCAGCTGACCATAGTTGTTGAGCTTTTTTGGGGAGGATGGACCACAATGGTTGAACTTTTTTTAGAGAGAGAGATCACAGTTGTTGAGCTTATTTTACAGGAAAAGACAACATTTTGGGGAAGATGAGCTGAGTTGTTGAGCTTTTCTTAGGTGGGAGGGGAAGAGTTGTTGGAGCAGGGAATAAAAGCTTTTACAGCAGTGCCGAAGGACACATGGCTAATTAGCACAGGGGGCAGGACGTGTAGAGATCGCTTGGGAGGAACAGATTGGACATTGCTGGTCTACAGGACAGCAACAGGGCAGAGGAACATCACAGCAATTTAGAGGAGCATGTACCAGCAGGTCATGCACTTTAAATTGTAGTTTTAAAAGATGGTTGTAATCGGACATGTGAACTGTGTGAATAAAATAATACAACTAGGCACCACAGCTATTGTTAAAATATCAATATATTTTGCTCTAATGTAGTCAAACACAATTAAATGGCTGAATTGATATTGTTTGTTTTGTTTGGATTTTCTCATTTTGCAAGGAATCATTTTTTGAATGAAACATTAAATCCATACTCTGGCATAAAAGTGAGTACTAGAATGGCATAGAAGGAATTATGACTCTAGAAAACTTAAATTATGAATAATATTGCTTTAAATCCATTGATCTGAGGAGTGTCTTTCTCCAGACCTGCTCAGCCTGTAACAGTAGTGGCTTAGTGATGCTGTCAGACAGACTAGGAAGAGGAGAGTCAATGTGCCACTTACAGCAAAATGGCCTGGCACTATCATAAGACTCCTAAAATTGCAGGTGTATCAACAGAGGTATGAAGGAGAACCCAGGCTGAATCTCTCATTGGCCTGATTTAGACAACACACTAAAACATACCGGTAGTTTAGTTAACCAGTTAAAAACAATAATGAAAAAACAGCCTACAGTTTACTAACTATGGTTAACAGGTGCCCAATTATTATTATTATTATTATTATTATTATTATTATTATTATTATTATTACTATTATTAAAATTTGTATACCGCCATATACCCACAGGTCTCACGGCAGTTCACAACATAAAATCACAATATAAAAACACAAAATAGATAAGAAAAATAAAAACAAGAACAAGAACAAACCAGTGATCTCCCCCTAACAATAATATCCAATAATCCCAAGGTTTATAGTTGGTTTACACATTTTGGCTTACATTATCCAGAGCTGGGGCTGGGGAAATCCAGCCAGATGGGCGGGGTACAAATTATTATTATTATTATTATTATTATTATTATTATTACTATTATTATTATTGCAGCTTAGCATAATGTCCAGACCCAGACCTCTTCTTGACTTAAGTGGCTAGAGCCAAAAGAAGGCCAAGCAGCTAGCACAGAGCAACTTTAAAAAGGTGTGCTCTAGGTTCAGCAGCTCTCACTGGTGCCTCCCACTGTGTCCAGCAATAGCCATTTTCCCACTGCAAAAACTGCCCCCCCCCAATCATATTCTGGAAGCCAATTCATTGTCTGAATCTGTAATTTCCAGGATCCTCCCTGGATCATTTTTTATTTTTTTAAAAAACTGATATTGCATTGACCACTTCACTTTCCAATCCTCAGGTATGGAGGCTGATCGGAGTCAACTTATATAGGACTCTTGTCTCAACTACGGTATATGCCCCAGTTCCTTTGAGATTCCCATCCTGCAACATTTTCATGCACAAATCTGTCCTATATCTTCTGCAGTGAAAACAGATACAAAGAATTCATTCAATTTCCCTGCAAATCACAGCCTTCTTTAGCAAAACTTGTCACCTTGGGTTCCAATCACCTTTCTAGCCAGTCTCCAGCTACTGATTTATGTAAATTATTATTTTTTTGGTGGGTGATGGTCTTTATATAATTTAAAGGAACAAATTCTCATTTAGAGGAATAAATTCTCATTCCAGCCACACTGGAGTCCAGCATGGAATGCAGCTTTAATGGTTTATGGTATGAAGCACAAGAGGGGCAGCTAAGTTTATTCTAAGAGCTGAATATGGATGCTACTATAACATAAGGGTGATGCTACTAATGCCGGAAAAGAAAGCACTAGCATTTTTTCTTATTGGGAAGATTAAGAATAAAAATTTAAAGTCTTCTGTTACTTGTTGCCTGCATGCAGTCTACATTTTACAGGGTGTTCCATTAAAACTAGCCTTTATGCCTGTTGCTTTCACAAATGAAATGAAAAGAATCTGTTAATAAAAGGGAAGTGCTACAGAAGACAGTTCACTTCCTTTCCTTTGTTTAAAGAGAGGGAAGCAATGTTGGAAGAATTCAAGTTGGCAAAACGACCAGCAACAGCTGCCTTGTTGTGGGCATGTGGGTATGATAACTAGCGCAGAGGAAGGAAGCAAAAGAAATGACTAGAGAGAATGCAATTCAGTCTAAAATATAAAAAATCATTTGCGTTATTCTGCCACCTGCTTGCTTTTCATGGGCACTGAACTAAACACTAGTTCACTTGTGCTGGAACTTGAATTAAGATAATTCTGCTGCTTTGACATCTAATTTTGTGTAAATGTAAAGATGTGTTTGATAAGAAAATGCACCAACAGAATAAGCAAAGATGAGAATTCTAAAAGTACTCATTTTAACTGTACCTAAATAAAGCCCAATGCTGGGTTGCACAATCCTCAGTCTCCACTACAACAGGAGACAGTGGTGGGAAAGTTCATATTTACCGGTAATTCATTGATTCTCTTGTCTAAAATAACATCCATAGATGACAGAAAAAGAATAAAAATAAGAGTCAGAAAGAATAAAAATTTAGGGGACATTTTTTACAATCTTGAATATTTCACTTTGATTTACTTTTTTATTATTATTATTAAAGGATGCTGCTGATCTTCACAAATGCAGGGTCAGAGAGAACCCTAATAACCAACCATTCCTGTTATAGATACAGGTGTTTTAATGAAGTAACCAGTAAACGGGGGATTGTTTCTGTTGCTATTTTCAGAGTTACCTAAAAAGTGCACCCCTCACATAATCCCCCAACCAAAACTCACACTTTATATTGTCATTAATTGCCAGGACCTGACCTCATCTCATCTGCCCAAAAATCATGGAACAGAGAAGTTCGAGTTACATCCAGTGTAACCTTTCCAATTAAAATTGTTGTGAAGGATATCCTTTAGTCTTATGTGCACAGGAGTGCTTCTAAACATAGCTGTCAACTTTTCCCTTTTTTAAAGGGAAATTCCCTTATTCTGAATAGGATTCCTCGCAAGAAAAGGGAAAAGCTGACAGCTATGGCTTCTAAATTAGTGAGGGGATGGAAAAGACGGTTGCCGGATTAATTCCAGTTATAGGATTCTCTACCGCTATTCAATCCATTAATATCTGGCTCAATTAATGTGATGTTATATTTTCCTAGCCTCAGAACAAAAATAACTTCAACACCAACGTAATTTCTGTTCTTTCCCTTCATCATCAGCTTTTTAATAAGAAAGGACTGCTAGTTTCAAGTAATTCCCTCCCCTCACCCCAATTAAATATTCATTTTTATTCATTAAAAATAAGAAATAAGTTTTAAAATGATGTAGTTATCTCTAAACAACAACAGGTGTCTGGTCCAATAGCCCACAATGCATCAAGTCTGCTGCACTTCTTCCTCATTCCTCTCACTCTTAACAGTAATACTGTACTTAAGAGAAGGAGACTCTGACTGGGCAGGCACTCTACTGCTTTGAATTAGTCATGGAGAGGAAAGTAGTAATAGTTGGAAGCTCTAACCTTTTATGACATTTTAGACTGTGAGTATAAGACTGCTACTAAAGTAAGTTCCACAGACATATGGGAGCTCTTCAAAGTGGAACTGCAAGAAGAACTGGGAAGGGGAACTGTACACACAGCAGCTCAGACCTACAAACTCCCCGCCACCAAAATTAAGAGACAAAACTTCTCACATTCTTTTTCTAAGCCACCATAATATATGGAATAATCAGGCTATATAACAAGTTTATTAAATATGGGCACTAGTTTGAATCTAGTTTCTGAACTTCCTAAGAACTAAGGATGCCTAACTGCATTCACATGGTATCCACGTTGTTCTAATCCAGGTATTAGATAGTTATTTACACACAGTACCTATGTATTATTGAACTTTATGATAATGAAAACTTCTGAGGGGTCCACTACCTCTGTTGTTTTCAAGGTATGGGTCATTCATCCAGTGTTCAAAACTCCCATTGATCTAGGCACATTTTGCAACAGGGAATTTCATTAGCGCAAGCAGTTTCTGAGCTCTGGGTGCAGTGCTGCACC
The DNA here is from genome assembly GCF_009819535.1 of Lacerta agilis. Classification (NCBI taxonomy): domain Eukaryota; kingdom Metazoa; phylum Chordata; class Lepidosauria; order Squamata; family Lacertidae; genus Lacerta; species Lacerta agilis. The sequence continues at coordinate 55,195,380 of NC_046315.1, forward strand.
TAAGATTTCAAAGTAAAACTGCACAGTGGAAGGAAAGGAGGACCTTTTTATGCCTCCCCACTTCCAGCTACTCTGAAGTATATTAGGGGGGTGGGCAGAGGAAGGACTAGACCATGTGAAAAATGAACATAATATTTTAGCTGCAGTACATTCCTTTTCAGCTTTGGATTCTTATTATAAAAATGTGCGCCTAGAAATTCTGTTGTTGCACCCATAACCTAGGTTTAAGGTGCCATTTAGCTCCTAGCTTTCATATCTCAGTTTCTAACACTGCACCCATCAAGGCAATCAAAGCAGTCTGCTTCATCTAAGAGCAACTGATAAAAAAGAATCTAGCTCCAAATTTGAATCATATTTAAGCACTCAGCATGCAATAGACGTTGAATGGAAACCTGTAAAATTAAATACAGTCATCTAAAACAACTGAGATTACACTATGAGCAATGTTCCAAAAAATAAATCTTGCACAGTTGTGCGTTCTGCAAAATTATACATGCTTATATTCCTGTGAAATCAATTGGCTGTTAAGTGTGCATAAGTACAGCCAAGACTGTAGTTGAAATATGAATAACACATTATGTTCCTAATTGATATATAGGTTGTAATGTTTGGTGGACAAAACAAACTTTAAAAAATAAATGAAGTCTAGTTTTTAAAACTTTGGTGATATCTGCATGCTTTAGACTTAAGGGTAAGCTTTAAAATCAACATTTGATTAAATCAATTCTAGGTGATACATTGTGGTATATTGTTGTATCTTTGTAACCAGTCAAAGATGCAGGGCATTGTTATAGCAATTACAATAAATGCCTTCAAAATTAAATACACAGGGAGTTGGTATTATCAGTCACAACTAACCACAACAACAGCTCTGTCCTTCCTTCTAGCAGAGAGAAAGTATTCTGTGTATCATCTGTAGCGAATTCAGAGAATGATGTTATTAAAGTTATGGTACTCTCTCTAGAAAAAGACTGGAGAAACAAAAATGGAAGATACTGAAGGAGGAGATTGGGATACTATCATAAACACAACAGGAAATGGAATTTGATCATAATCGGACATGAACTAAAGGATATATAGTAAGAAAAAAATGGAATATTAGCCCAATATGAGATCACAATGGAGAGATTTTATGGACATGGACAGAAGAATTCACTTTCACTCAATATGGAGTAATGGTGGTGGGAAATAATGAAGATAAATTCAGTATAAAAATATGGTTGACATTTATCAAGAACAACAACAATTAGAGCCCATTTCCAACTTTGCATGGGGAAAAGGAATGATTCTGAGATACCTTGACTTGACTTGACTTAAAATAAATATTGTTTAACAGAAAGTGGAGAAGATGGATGTTAGCATGGACCAAATGTTTTAAATAAACCTTTTTTATTTTATGTTAACTGGCAGATGGAAAATCAGAAGTTTTCTTTTTGTATCTTTCTATAATGTTTCCTTTTCTTTGTGTCTCTCTCTCTCTCTCTCTTGTCCCTTTCCTTCTATTTTTTCTTCTTTCTTTGGAGTCCTATGTCTGCGGACTTAAAGTCCAAAGATTGTATACTTATGCATGGCAGGCATGTCCAACCTGTTGATCACGATCTACAGGTCGATCGCAGGTGCCTTTCAGGTTGATCATTGGATGAAATGAAGAATGGAGAAGGAAAAAAAGCTCAACAACTCTTGGCAATGACAATGGGTAGATCACTACCAGGTTTTTTTTTATACTGGGAGTAGATCACAGGTTCTTGGGAGTTGGACATGCCTGATGTATGGGACAGCTGCATATCCCTGCATTGCAGAGGGTTGGACTAGATAATCCTCAGGCTCCTTTCTAACTCTACAATTCTATGGTTGATGGAAGACCCTGCGTGAAACACAGGGAAATGTCAGTCCCCCAGCGTGAAAGGCTGGTAGGAGAAAGGAAAAATCCCAAGTGAGATCTGGGAGGAGCTACTGTTCCTCTGTGAGTGGAAAGGGCCAAGAATTGCTTTAAAGAGAGGCCTCCGTATTTTACTTATACGATTTGTATTTCTTGTAGTTGCTTTTTTTTACTGTATTTTTTTTAAATAAAAATCTCATTCGGGGGGAGTGAGAAAAAGAAACTACAGAGCACAATGAATTTATCCACCTATTTTAATTGATCTGCTCTGAGTATGACTAACATTGCACTTAATAAAATATACTAATAGTAACCATACAAATGAAGCCAAAGAGTCACTGAAAGCTTCAATTAATCTGAATAGAAAGATGTGCCAGGAAAAGAAAACCCTTTTACGTTTGAGTCCGTATCTATTCTCTAATGCCTATACTGTACTACCTTTCTGACTGCTCAGGTTTTTTCTGGAAGGACTTGCATACAACACTTTTCAAAGATGTGCTTGTTGGTTTCATAAACAATAATGTCTGGCTTCTTGAATCATTACAGCAAGCTGTTGAATAACATACTGCATTATAAATGCACTGTATACAGTAAATATTGTGATTAAGCAACTAATTAAATAACAGCCCATTTCACGAGCTGCTGCCCCAAGGATTGGCAAAGACTTTTGCATATGGAAATGGTGAGCTCTCCCAAGCCTGCCTTGGATTTACTCAGAAATTATATAATTTATTCTGGAAAAAGCAGGGAAGAAATATTTTCCAAAGCCAATCTGAGGGCTTGAGAAAATGTCTCACTGCCCCTGACAGTCCCCTGCCTTACTTAGTCAGCTAGTAGAGAGTTTGGGGGCTTGAAAGGCCCATCTCTCCTTTGAGGCAAGCTTTAACAAGTCCTCAGAATTGCTATCCAAAGCCAAGGTTGGAGACGTTACCAGCACAATGCATTGTACACCAGTGTTGTCTCATTAGTGCAATGCACCAGAACAGAGACAAGATAAGCTTCTGCTCAACTGTCTCAACTTTGATACGACTCTGTTGCATATATCCTATGAATTAGTACTGTACTATGAATTTATAGTATTTAGGGTTACAGTGGATTTCTTCAGTCTTAAGTACTGTATATGGTTATTCAGAAAACTGAATTAGGTGGAGTGGAAAGAGAATTGCTCTTCATATATGTTGTTCCATATTACAACATATATGAAAAGCAATTCTCTTTCCACTCCACATAATTCAGTTTTGGCCAAATAAAGTATGTTGTTTCCATTTTCTAGCTCATCCTCTAACAAAAATATAGCAAAATAAAATAAAAAATTTCTTCCAGTAGCACCTTAGAGACCAACTAAGTTAGTTCTTGGTATGAGCTTTCGTGTGCATGCACACTTCTTCAGCAGTAATTCTTCCATTATCTCCCTCTAAAATGCTCCTCAAAAATGTGTTGTGGCTCTGTTGTAATAGGCATGTAAAATTAAAAAAGAAATTAAATACACACATAACGTAAGTTCATTGTTACATTCATTGTTACAAATCCAACCTAGAGTTTACCAGAACAGATCACTATAGCCAGGCTATCCCAGTTGGAAAAGGCTGCAGCTGAAGAGCTGCCTAAATTTGCAAAGATGTCCACTTTGGGTCTTTAGTGACAAAGTGGGATCAAAAAGCACCCCCAAGATGCATACCTATTCCTTCAGAAGGAATGCAATCCAATCCAGCACACTTAATTCCAAGACTTGGTACCTACCCACAGTGCCTATATCTCCTCAGGTTTCAACTTCAATTTACAGGCCAGTTACCAAGTCCAGGTAACAGTTCACCACTTCCTCACCTGATGCAGATGACAAGGAGAAAAAGTGCTATGTTTCATCAATATGCTGATGACACCTCACTCTAAATCCCCAGTTGAACCTACCACATGGCAGCTTATAGATGCTTCAGAGAATGAAGGAAAAGATGGAATCTTACAGAAATCTACAGCTGAAATGCCATGCCATGGAATCTAGCAGAATTCCCCAAATGCTGTTTTCTGAAACCAGTCAGTCATGCAGGCACAAGTGGAATCACCATATCACCATGGCTCCCAATCCAGAGAGTCTGTCACGCAAGCTCCCATTATCAGTATGGTATTTATGCATTATACACAATATTAAAATTGTTAATAAATCCATGAACTTAAGTTTGTACAAGCAGATTATGAAAACATAATCTGAACCCATTTTACATATTTAGAAATGAAAGTTACAAACAGAATGAACAATAAATATTGCTCCCTCAGCAAATACATAATTATTATTATAGCCTTGCAATTAAACATGCCTGAGGTGAGCAAGAATTGCCTCTAGGCTGCTAAGAAAAGCCTCTCAGCCTAGAAAGAGCACATAAATGCAGTGCTGTACTGCTCCCCACCTAAGGGAATACAGAATTACCATAGATGCTTCCTGTCTTTTCCTCCTCATCTGACAGTGTGCAGACTGACTAAAAACAACCATAATGGAGAAACACAGCAGGGTGCAATGGCCTCTACCAATACAGTCCCCCCTTCTGCTGCCTCTGTAATATGCCTCTATTGGGGAGGAGGGCACTGACCAAGATGAGGAAATGCAAAACATGCCAGTTGCCTCTTCCCAGGGTTATAGCTTTAATTTCAAAAGGTAAGGAAGAAGCTGCAAGTGCAGGCACTTTAGCACTGCTTCATTTCCTTAATATAACTACTTATTCCATACCTTTCAATTCTTTCTAATTTCTCTTCTCATTGTCTATAATATTTTCCTTCTCCAAGATCTATGTTTCTAATTGCAAAATCTTCTGCCAAGCTCATTCCACCGACACAAGCACTGCAACTTGTCATATGAAACCATCCCTGCTGTCCTCCCACTGTGTGCTGTTCTGGGGGTTCTGATGACCCACACAAGCCAAATTCAGCAGGGCAGGGGGAACAAAGCCCACAGGGCTTCTGCTGAGAGGGCTGGTTAGGTGAATCCCGCCCTCAGTTCTCTACCTCTGTACTACAGGAAATAATGGTTGTACAAAAATATACATGACCTGTTTGTTTAGGCGTTGCAGTTGTACTGATTTCAACTTGAGTGACATACCGGTACATACCCACCCACCCTATCTAGAAATTTAACAACTCCACAAACGTTGAAGCAGGGGAACTGTTTTTTTTCTCCAGAGTGCAGGGAGAAAATTTTGAGAGAAATTGAAATATACACTATATTTACAGCCTCAAATGTATAAATACTTAAGACTTCAACCCTATGTGAACTTACCTAGGAATGTACATGTATAGGATTTTGCTGTTGGTATTATGCAAACAAAATTGTGAATGTGGCCAATATTAAAGAGTGAGGGCTCCAAATTGTTGCAGCCTATGTTACCTAAGCACATGTATCTTAGTTTTTGTCATCTGAGATGTTAGTAAAAATAAAGTTTGAATGTAGAAACCACACTTTTTCACAAATGAAAGAAACAATTATTTGGGCAGAACCAATCTTAAAGATGGGCCTATATGTCCTTCCATAAAGATGGCAGAGCCCTCTAGGTGCAAAATGCATCTTAGATTTAAGTTCTGTATACAGCAAAGGTGGGAAATCTGTGGCCCTTCAGAAGTGGGTGGACTGCAACTCCCATTAGCCCATGACCAATGAGAAGGGATGATGGGAGCTGTAGTCCAATAACTCCTGGTGGGCCAATGATGCTGTGCTCCTGGTCTATAATTTACTTTATAGCTATAAACCATTTCAGCATATAAGGTAAACAACAACTAATGCTATAGGCTAATGTACATAATAATATTATTACACATTTTGAGTGAGTAAAACCTTGGATTAAAACAAATTTCAGTCATTCCAAAAGATAAAATATATATTGGACTTATATATTGGACTATATTTGGTTTTTTGTTTGCAATAGTCTCCCGAACCCCCAATTTTTCTATTTTAAACAACTGGAGAGAAAGCTATGGGGGGAGGGGCTTGTCTATTTCCCAAAGCCCATTTTTTTTCATTTCACCCCCAGACCTTTCAATTTCTCTCCATTGTTCACAAAGCTAAATATCTGATAAGAGAGAGATCCTTCTTGTACAATATTGCCAAAAATTGAATTATATAAAATATTTAGTATCATCATTGGGGTTTTTAATGACCTAAACATTTGCTGTCTCTGGGCATTTGCGTGAACGGACAATGTTGCAAACTGAAGATGGGGGCAGGGATAGCACATAATCCTTAACTCCAACATTTGCAGGCCCACTGCTGCCCTTTAAACATTCATGGAATAGGTGTGAAAGTCTGTTGAGAGATTCTAAGCATGTTCAGTTTAGCATACTTAGAAAGCCCCCCCCCCCCGCCACACACATACACTACCAGGGATTCTGATAAAACAGGGATCCCAATCACAAGGAAGTCTCTAAACACATTCAGAAAATTATCTGAACCTATGCATCTAAAGGGCAGCCTATGCACCCAGGGAAAATACAGGCATGGCTCACATACACACTTCTGACTCTCATTTACAACATTACATGTTCATGCAAACACCTGAATACCACTATTACATGTCTGTCATTTTTCATGTTGGAGTTGATTCTATGCATGCTATTTGAAAGAAATTTCCACCAAGTTCAATGGTACATAAGTGAGTTAAGAGTTCACTGAACTTCAATCTGAAAGACCTATGATTAAAATATGTAATGATCTATGAATGTATACACAGATGTGCTTGTACAAAGATTAAGTTGAAACAATATTGTGTAACAGATCAATACATAATCACCAACAATCACATTCTCTATTGGATGTGGCATCTCTAGGGTACAGCTTCCATATGAAAAATTTTGGGGTATTATGGGGGCCAAGGCAGGGACCAGAAACAGATCAGAAATAGCCTGCATCTGAACAGAATATGAAGGGGTCAGGGCTAATAACACCAATCTAAAATTAAATAACTATGCTTATGCACCACGTCATATATGATGCTGGGTGAGGGGCAAATTAAGGTGCAGCTGAGTCAAAAGGAGGCTTGCCATGTCTTACAAAGCCACATGCATTGTGCTCCAAAGCACTTGACAATCAGATGATTGTCAGATTACAGCAGCCAGATCCAATTACACACCCCTGTCCTAGAGTAAAACAGAGTACAAATTTTGTGTGAAGCAACATGTGCATTATTACAAAATAAACTGTGGGTAGGCTTTAAATGTGCATTAATAATTTGTGTGTTGTTAATTGTTTGGGACTGTAAACTGATATTATTGGTGAAGATCAGAGTCTAGCCACAAGCAAGACTCAGGGTCCAAGGCTGCTGAGTCTTTAGCTAGGAGCCAGACAAAGAGCAAAACCAAGTTCAGGGGTCTGATCCTGCTGCTGGAGATCAGGAGACACTGCATCCAAGGCTGACAGACAGAAGCTCCCAGAAGAACCCCCAGACCACCAGGTCCTGTAGGACCAAGGCCCATCATGGGAGTTTCCCCAAGACTCAAGAACCAAAGGCCTCCCGCAGTACCTAACCAGTCCAGCAGCACAGAGAAACTAGAGAAAGTAGGAGAGGCAGGAGAGTTGACACTTTAAGAATCTGAAGTCTCCACAGTGGGGGAGGGTAGACTGGAAGCAGAGGCTTTAAAAGTCTGTTTGATCTCAACCTCTGTCACAGTAAGTTACTCAGAACTATCCTAGGTCCTGCAACTCTTTACCTGTCTTGCACCATGAGACTAGCATCAGACCAGGACACAGCATTGACCCCCCCAAAAATGTTCCACACTCAGTGATGGAAATCCATATTAGAATCTTAGGGTGATACATGAAGATGCTCATAGGAAGCAAAAATATTGAAGATGGAAAGTCTCCAAATGTTTATTATAATTAATTAGAGCCCAACATTTAGGAATTAATTTTATTATTAATTATTATTATTATTATTATTATTATTATTATTATTATTATTATTAAATTTTTATACCACCCTTCATCTGAGGTTCACAGGGCAGTTTACAATATAAGAACACAAAACAGAGTAAAAAAAAACAAAACTAAACCTCCCCCATAGAGATATGTAACAAAGGCACCAAGTGAGCCTGTCTGGGGAGAGTATTCCACAAATGGGGATCCACCAAAGAAAACTTCTGCTATTGTTATTATTACTACTATTTATTAAATTTCTATGTCACCCTTCATCTGAAGTTCACAGAGCAGGTTACAATAAACACAAAAATACATATCATAGTAACAAATGAACACAAAACCCCCAAACACATTGTTTAAAAGGCCATTGTTTAATTAGCCAAAGGCCTGGGAAAAGTTTTTGCATTGCACCTAAAGATATGTAATGAAGGCACCAAGCAAGCCTCCCGTGGGAGAGCAATTCCACAAGCAGGGCGCCACCCCAGAAAAGGCCCATTCTCATGATGCTGCTCTATTGCACAAACGTTCATTTTTAAGGTGCCTCCTTAGAGATTCCTGAGTTATTCAACAAACATACAGGGCTTCACAACTAGTATATTTAGCAGAATGGAAGGCTAGAGGTGGAGTTGCTGAATTTTGGACTCGCAGAGGGTGCTGCTGAAATTTGAAAAACCTAAGTTGGCCCTGATTGCACCCAATGTGTTGATTACAGACAACAACCAATTAACACACGTCCAAAAGACATGTGATCACGCACATGTGCATGATGGCAAACCTGAACGTGACTTGAAAAAGTCATGAAAAGGGAGGAATAGGGGCGTGACGTGGTGGAACAGGATATGACACACTTACACACGCGTTGTGGGTCAGAAACAGAACTCACACACAAAATGGTCGTCGACTGTATGTGCAATTTGTGCTTTAGGAGTGATCCCCAGAACGTAACCCCCACATAAGTTGTGGGATTACTGAATACGAAACCTGTACATGTTTCAGGTTACACAAGGCCCAGCTCTAACATTTATACAACATCTGTATAGCTACTTACTTTAAAAGATAAAAACCTTTGTAAAATTTGCTATTAATTTAATTTATGCTCAAGCATTCTTCATGCAGGTGGGCTTAAAACTGAATAAACTTTTCCTTTTTTAAAAGTAATATGCTAAATGGTTTTCCAAGGCATTTCCAAGCTGGAAAGAACTCTCATCCCCTAATGCTTTTTTCTACCTCCTCCATCTTTCTCCACTTGGAAAGGCAAAGTGGTTGAGAAAGAACCACAATGATCATCCCTGTACATGCTTCTGTCCCTCTACCTGAACACACACTCTCCCCCCCCCCATACTTTTCAAGAGAGACAGAGAAAATGCCCACATCTGAGTTTCTGTTATTGAAAGACAGACTATGAAATACAAATAAAATAGCTTGAAAAGACAAGATAGGATAGAGATGGAGAGGTAAAGAGAAATGTCTTACCCCATGTGGCTGTAGCCTGCTACTTATCAGTGATGGTGCCAAAGAATAGTGGCTAATTCAAAACAACTCACAAATACAGTGAAATATTGCTAGGCCAATGAGACTAGTTTATTGAGAACAGTTCAAAAATACATGAATCAATGCAGGTGGTGCAGTCTTATAGATGTCTTCTCCTGCAGATCCAGAAAAAGAAGGAGGGGGGAAAAGGGCTTCCTGAAGTTCATACTTTGCTGAGCATCAAATGGAGGAATATGAACACAAAATCTTACAACCTTAATATATATTTTAAGGACCCAGGTAGGAGAATGAGCACACACAGACATGCTCTGGCCCTTCAATAAATGACAGCAATTAGCCAAACATATGAGGGTAAGATTTGATACCTTATGTCCTGATTTGGATAGGTTCCAGTTTGGGCATTATGGAACATATTAAGATTATGAAATAATACCCACATTTATAACTTAGATACTGGAGCCATTTCTGCTTGTTTAGGGAGTTTCTTGATATGTTTGCCACACTGGGAGGAAGGGAGGGATATAAATGAAAAGAAATAAAATAAAATAAATAAGTAGTGAAAATGATAATAATATAATAAAACATTCCCTAGTTACAGTTTGATATCAATTTTATGGATGCAGATGCACAACAGGTGCTACAGGAGGATGGCCAATGGCCATTTTGGAATATTGCTTCCTCAGACCTGTGCCAACCTGCATATGATCTCAGATAGTTCTGTTTTGTTGTGTTGTTCCCACTCTGAAAAGATAAATTCTGCTTCATAAGATGGCTCCTCTGCACCACTGTTAAGTGATGCCGAGTCCTAACTACTACTAGCAGACTGACAATAATGTAACAAACCCTTCTTGTTACTTCCTGGATGAAACATAATCAGGAATACACAGAAACAGAGCAGTGTATGGGAATTATTGTCCTCATATACCTGTGCATCTCAGTCTAACCCTTCCAGTAAATGGCAATGAAGGGAAGTCAGACATGAGCATGAAACAGGAGGAGGGTTTACCCCGCTTCTCACTCCTTAGAATTTTCCTCTCACTTCCATCTATTTCACACAATGAGTACAAACTGTGGCTAATCTTGTCAGCAGGTACGTGAGGGTGGGGGTTTGTTCCCATTCTCTTACTAAATAGCCTGTTGGGTTAGATTAGTTGCAACCATTGATTTACAAGATCCAAGAGAAGTGTTCACAAGGGAAGGATGAGCACCACTATAGACCTTTAGATAACTGCCACTCCTCCTACAACCAAGGAGAAAATGGCTTTAAAAAATAAAGCACTGGTTTCCCTCACTGACTGTGGTAACCACAACTGTAAGAACTGCTGAGGAACTTCCATCCACAGGTTCTTACAAACAACTAAATGCTTCACATTATAATTTACCGCACACACAGCGCCAATGAAGGCCTTCAGGAATCCATAAGGCTGGCCACAGAAAACTCAAGAAATTATCCTTAAAGAGTCTATCCCTTCTATGAGCAATACCTTTAAACTATATTAGTGCAGCAATCTGAATCCTATTTGATAAGAAAATATGTTTATTGTATCAAACGTAATTGCACTAAAATTTAAGGCCTGTAATTCCACCTTCAGTTTTCAATAGTTTGCCAAGCAAATTAAAACTGCAGTCATTCAAAACTTTAGCTTTCTAAGGTGCTCCCGCAACACATTCACCAGAGTACTCCCAAATAGTTCAGATCTAGTTATAGTAGCAAGTTATAAAACTGTATATATAAAATTATTATATATATAATATATTATATGTGTGTGTGTAATTAAATCAAGTAGAGATTAAAAGGCTGAATTATTATAATCATTCAGTATACTACCTATTACAGAAAAATGGAAAATATAAATGTGAACAAGAGATCTAAAAATTGTGATTCTCTTAAAAATATATACTCAAATGAAATACAAGGTGTAATTGTGAAAATGCAATACTTGTCTAAAAATGATGTAGCTATCTTATGGCCATATGCCATATGCTGAAACATAAGGTGGCTTAAAAGAACTAGCCAACTCCAAGATTTATACTTTAATATAAAATGACAAAAAATGACCTAAAATGATGCACTGTGTGTATATATATATATATATATATATATATTCCTTCGCATTTCCATGAACAGACTTTAAGAAAAAGATTGCTATTGATGTCCAAAAAGAAAAAAAGAAAACTTTTTTGGATGTGTGGATATATTAATGGAGGTGTGTCAAAGCTTAATTTAGGGAGCACACTCAGTTTCTTATGCATTTTTACATATTTCGGCTACTCTTGGCACACGTGTGCACACACATACACACTCTCCAAATAAAGTACTGGCCTAAAGTACAGCATCACCTCTTAGATTACAATCCTCTGCTGTGAGGATGTTATCAGTTTTGATGGTCCAAAGCTTATTTAAGGGTGCACACCCTTACTGTAGTTCTTTATTCTCTTATCATTGATTGAAAGCATGTGATTGTTTTTATTATTATTGATATGTCTGCCACACTGGGAGGAAAGGAGGGATATAAATGAAAAGAAATAAAATAAAATAAATGATAAGTAGTGAAAATGATAATAATATAATAAAACATTCCCTAGTTATAGTTTGATATAAATTTTATGGATGCAGATGCACAATAGGTGCTACAGGAGGATGGCCAATGGCCATTTTGGAATATTGCTTCCTCAGACCTGTGCCAACCTGCATATGATGTCTATCCAATTTTGTTCATTCCAGACTATGTATTCTTTCCAGGTAGAAAATGCCACCAGTAACGCCATTCCTACAGAAATCTCTTACAGGTACAGGACTATCACTGGTTTCTCAGTGATCATTCCAATTCATAGTGTTTGTAGGAAAGTTTCCATTATTATAGCTACCGGTAAATTAGGCCTCAATCCAGGGAGCCACAGAATGAGCTCCACATGAGCAGTCACATTTCTAAGGCTGCAGCCCTATGCATTACCTAGGACAGGCATGTCCAACAGGTAGATCGTGATCTACCGGTAGATTACTGGACGTCTGCAGTAGATCACTGGTAGATCATTGGCTCCCTCCAAAGAAGCTGAACTGTGGCTCCCCTAAAAAAGCTCAACATTTTACCTCCTCCTTGAAAAAAACTCAACAACTTTGACCTGAACCCTCAAAAAATGTGCCTTCCTCCTTCCTAAAAAAAGCTCAACAACCTTGACCTGCCTGAACCCCCAAAAAGGAAGTAGATTACTGCCAGTTTTTAACTTTGTGAGTAGATCACAGTCTCTTGGGAGTTGGCCACCCCTGACTTAGGAGTTAAGTCCCTCTGAAACCAGTAGGACTTAATTCTGAGAAAACCACCATAGGGTTGCAGAACATTTTACAGAATTCCCTGTGTGAATGCAGTATGACCACACATTCAACAAAAGACTTGCAGAATATTCAGAAGTGACTTCTGAGTTGCATTAGGAAAGTGAGAAATCTAATTTCTGTAAGGCACTGTCTAGCTCATGTCACAATGAGAAGCTGATTCTGGCCTGCAAGAGATATTTCCTTTTTTGTTGTTAAACCACAAATAATAATCCTAGTCACACATGTGTTTGCAAAAATAGGCTATTATATTGAATAAGTGCAAAAATAAATTAACAGAATGAAGCTTAGTGTATCCATTGCATAAACAGTATGTCCATTACATTCTATAAAAAAATTGACAATCTTATTGGTTATGGCCTAATTTTATCAATACACTAAATAAAAACATAGTCAATTACCGTCATACTAACTTCAGTCAATACGACTTCTGTTATATACACACCCAATGTACCAATGAATTGTTGCCTTAAAAAAGAGAAAAAATAAAATAAACAGAAGACTAAAATGCATGAAACTGTAGTGGAGACCTTAAAATAAAATACGCTTCACTCCATGCAACTGTCTTTGAAACAAAGTTGTTCCAACAGTAAACAAGGATTCCCATGAAACATTAGGGTAACAAACCATAATCATTATACAAAGTACTGGCAAAAATGACTGAGGATGGATTCAAAGTGCACTGAATATATCTGATGGCAAATTCTATCTAACCACACACATAGGCATACCTCTCATTGCATAACAGTAAAACCTTACTTAAGAGCTTCCTTGGCAATATATTCTCACTAACATTAGCATATATACCTCTGGGTATGAGTGAGAATGAAGTTGCCCTCTGATGCAAGGAGAAAACACCTACAGACATGGATATAGATATTTAGATATTTAGGCTTCTTTCCTAACATACATTGAACATTACCTTAACACAGGGGTAGGCAACCTAAGGCCCATGGGCCGAATGTGGCCCAATCGCCTTCTCAATCCAGCCCACGGATGGTCCAGGAATCAGCATGTTTTTACATGAGTAGAATGTGTCCTTTTATTTAAAATGCATCTCTGGGTTATTTGTGGGGCATAGGGATTTGTTCATTCCCCCCCCCCAAAAAAAATACAGTCCAGCCCACCACATGGTCTGAGGGACAGTGGACCAGCCCACAGCTGAAAAAGATTGCTGACCCCTGCCTTAACACATACTTTATAAAGAAATATAATTGCAATGTATTCAATCACACAGTTATTCAACATACTGAATTTAGTTGGCACACTAGTCAGCAGTATAAATAATTTTATACTAGAATTTCTTATATTGAATTGTGCATGGGGGGAGGGGTGACCCAGGATAATACTGTACAAACCACTCTTCTTTAACATGCCCTTTAAGCCTGAAAGGTTCAAGCACCATACTATCACAAATTTCATTAGAATAAGGTCTATAAAAAAAAAACAAATGCTGTAGCAAATAGAAACCTAAGCAAGTGCAACAGAGGAACTAGAAGATCCAAAAACCAGAGTGCAATACCAGAAGCTTGCTTATCATATACACCCACCAATGCCTAACTGTAAGCCCGGAAGTAAGAGTCATCATACTGCCCTGCCCCCATATTAAGAACAGAAGCAGATGCACTAGCCTTATCCAAAGCAAGGTATCAGGGAAATGTTTGCAACACTTTTTCCCCATCAGCTCAATGCTTCAAATGAAGAGCTGCTTGTAAACATTAAATCGGACACTGGGGATTTGTTTACACTAGTATTTCACTTGGTATGAGAAGTACAAAATGCATATTCCTGTGCTGTTCCCCCCCCCCCACGGAAAGAGTAGAAAATGCATTCTGCATAGGGAAATTAAGAGCAGAATCAGACATATATCATAGTTTAAATATCCCTCTCTGCACCTTAGATCAAGAAGTATATAATTTTCATATCCAACAAAAACAGTGGAACTTCTTACAACAGGCCTAGAAATGTGCTCCTAAGAGACTGCCACTTGTCACTAGGTAAAGGTAAAGGTAAAGGTACCCCTGATCATTAGGCCCAGTCGCAGATGACTCTGGGGTTGCAGCGCTCATCTCACATTACTGGCCAAGGGAGCCAGCGTACAGCTTCTGGGTCATGTGACCAGCATGACTAAGCCGCTTCTGACGAACCAGAGCAGCGCACAGAAACGCTGTCTACCTTCCCGCCGGAGCTGTACCTATTTATCTACTTGCACTGTGGTACCATTTACTTAAATATACTTGCATGTTCTAATACAGTACTGATTAGCAAACTTGAAGCAACACTGTTTACATAAAAAAACTATGACAAAAAACTTAAAGATGCCAAGCAATAGGACAGATATCTCAGGATTATCATGGACCCAGGAAGTAACCCAACAGGAAAGTCATTTAGGTTCCCCCACAACTCAGTGATACTTTGCTCAACGAAGCTGCATATTTAGAACCCAGTTATTTTCTGACACAAAAGTCTGACTCTCCACATAGGCAGTTTCCCCCCTGAAATTGTTCAGCACCTCATAGGCCTGGCATTGTGCATCTGAAAAGGCCCACAGCCCTCACCAGAACTACTGATGAACAATGTAAATGAACCCAGGCTGAAACCTCAAAATGACTGAAGTGTTCAACTGGCTGCTTAGATCTTGCCTTTTTAAAAGCTATTATAACTCAGAGGAAGCAATTTGTTCCCAGATGGTTTTCCCTTGTTGATTATTACACATGGTGTTATCATCTAAGAATGAAGAGTTCTACACCATGACTTTTACCTACTACATATTATCACTTAAGGCATACGTTGTTGCACCATCCATGGTCTTGACACAAACTATTGGTGAACTTACTGGTTTTCTGCTATGTCAGCCATGAGCTTTAAATTTATACACATGCTTGACTATGACCAACTCTCAATGAAGCTCTTCACTGTGATCTTTGCCTGGTGACAGCCCATTCTGGAAAGTAAGCCCCCAACCACATAAGGCCTAGGACATCACTCTTTCAACAGAACTATCTGTTTTAAATCCATCTGCCCTAGTTTGCAATTTCTGCATACTTTTAATTTAGGCTACAATACTGTCCCGACTTACCATGTAGTAAGCCCCAACCAACTCAAGGGGACTTATTTTGGAGTAAGCATGCATAGGATTAAACTTAATATTTTTTTCACGTTCAGAAACGTCAATCCAAACCATACATTGACAAGATAACAATATACTATCGATTTATACTCTAGCAATGTTACCCAACTGTTGGGCTCTGCTCAATAAGAAAAGAAACCTTCTGAGTTCTAACCCTTAAAATCCACAAGTACCAAACTCTGTTTTAATAATGTCACAAGAACCAAAGCCTCAATTATATATAAAAGATAAATACACATTTGAACTAAATATATACAAGAAAAATGAAAACACATTACAGTTATATTGTGTGATATTAAAAAGAACATAATACCAAAAGTACTCAGCCTGTTCATCTTTGCAGTTTGCGGCCTAACATTTTAAGCAGCAAAAACTCATCCATTTTTTTAAACATATGTCTCATCCTAAAGCAGTTTTCAGTAAGATTTCAAATTCTGATAGTTTCTAACATACCAGAAAAACTATATACGCACAGCAGATTTTTTTATTAAAATAACTACTTAAACATTAAATGCTTTGGAGAACCACTCTATTTTAACATTGCAATGAAAGCCAATAGAACAGAGGTAAGTGACATTACATAAAACAAAACAGACATACCCACAAAAAAAATCATTCACAACGTACCGGTAGTAAGTTCACCAGTTACACCAAAAGGAAAAAAAATGTAAGCAAGCATTAAGGTCTAAAGTAGACTATTAAATCCAAATGGGAATGCCACTTTTAAAATAAGGAAACAATTTTATTTATATCCAGTAGAAAACATTAAGATGTCAAAATATAGACTCTAGCTCTGAAAATGCAGTATCAAATGAATCAGCATTATACCCTTTCTTGCAGCATACTAATGGTTAAAACTGTCTAGAAAATTAAATGGTCATATCTAGGCGATAGACAGCTGCATGTTCCACAGGTTGATGTCGTTTATCCATGCTGTAAAAGTGCAATATTCTACTTTAGAAAACCGGAGGCAGGAGCTCTCAATAATTAGTGGGATTTGCAGCTCCAAAAAGCCACACTCTTCCACTGATATACATATTCATCCCTACTATTTATTTCCCTGTTTACCTCCTCCCACCCAGTTCTTTCCCCTCCCCATCCGGCCATCTTGGGCAGTCAGGAGCAGCCATTAGTTAAATATATGACAGGACCAAGAACTTTTTTAAATATAGGAACAAGATTTCTCTTCACACGCTCAGGTGAGCAGCAACAGCCTCTCCCCCATGGCCTGACAAAACAGCATGATGAGGCGAAAAGCCTGGGAGAGAAGACTCACTCAAGGAAGATGCACTTTGGGAGGAAGATGGCTCGAGAGTAAACAAATCACTTGGCGACTGACTCCCCAAAGTGACACACCATGGAAGAAAAGGGATCCCGCTTCTTCTAAAACCCTTCTTTCGTACTTATGTGAACTAAGTTAGGTCGCTTCGGTCCTGTCCAGCTTTATGAGTAAATATGAGTAAAAGGGCTTTAAAAAACCAGGAGGAAAAAGGGAGGTCCAAGGTGGCCAATGGCAGATAAGTAACGCCCGATCTCCCGATTATTCGCGAGGTTGCTCCCAGCTGGAGGGATTCAGGCCAGATGCGCAGGCACTCTCTGTCCTACTTTTTGGACAAAGCCCAGAAAGTGACCGAGAGCAGCTTTCCACGCCACGCGCCCCTCTCTTCCCCCTCCGCGCACAGGGGAGCGTCGGTGGTAGCAGAGGGAGGCACCTCCGGACACCACACGCGCGCCAAGAGAGCCATTCTCGTCCGAAAGCCAGGGAAAGAGGTGGTGGCCACGCAGGGCAGGCTCGACCCAAGTCTCCTGGCGAGTCCCACGGGCGCGCTGCTGCTGCGGAGGTTTAATTCCTCCAGCTCTCCTTCACACACACAACACACACACACACACACACAAGCCCACACAACACACGCGAGGGGAGGGTGGCTCCCTCGTCGGTTGCCTCCTCCCCACCCCCACCCCCCCTACCGAAGCCCAATTCCCCCCCTTACCTTTAACAGCAAGGCCTTCGTTCTGGCGCCATCTTCATGAAGCCTCTGAAATCCGAAGAGTCGGCTGCAGAAGGGGGGAGACGGGAGAGAGACAGGCTGAGAAAAACAGCCGCGTCCGCCGAGAGGCTGCCCCCCTCGCCCGCCCCACACGGACGCCTTCATCCGCTCCCTCGCGCTCGCCGCCCGCGCTCCAACCCGACGAGAGCACCACAACCGCCGCCGCTCTTTTTTATATTCCCCCCTCTCTCTCTCTCCCACACACACGCGCGCACACACACACATCCACACACACACACACCCCGGCCGAGCGAGAACACCGGACGAGCCGGAGCGCGGAGGCTGCCATTGGGGGTACCTGTCGAGGCCGGCGAGGACTTCTCTTTCCTCCGCTGTCAGGCTGGCGAAGTCCTCCTCGCTCTGGCCGCTCGCTTTCCCCGCCGCCATTTTCTTTTCCTCATCACCGAAAGAAGCAGTAGAGGCGGCGGCGGCGGCGGCGGCAGCGAGCGACACTCCACACGATTTCATGGAAACGCAGCGCAATTAACTCGCGATCGCAAGGCCCCCCCTCCCCGCGCGCCCACCCCAACGCCCCCCCAGTGCCGGGCGGGGCGGGGTGCCCGACACACACACGCCACCAACACAACTTTTATTACAACAACAACAGCCGGCAGGGAGGGGGAGGGAGAGGGAGAGGCGGGGGGGAGCCCCGCTGCTCGGAGGAGGAGGGAGGGAGGGAGGGAAGGAGCCCCAGCGCTGGAGACGCGGGGGGGGGGGAGGCAGGAGGGGGAGGAGAATAAGGAGGAGGAGGCTGCTGTTGCTGCTGCTGCTGGCGAGGGCGACGGCGGCGGCGGCGGCGCAGTGTTTACATCGCTGCTGAGCCGCCAGCCTCGGCGGCGAGGAGTGAGTGGAGTCGGAGTGACAGGGGCCCGCGCGCGCCCGCGCGGGGTGTATTTGTTGCCTGTACAAACTTCCCCAGCAGCTGCACAAAGTTGTTGTAATTGTGTCACACAGCGAACCCCACGCCGCCACCGTGACCCCCCCCTCCCCACCCCGCTTGCCTGTGCCCACGCAGCCAATCGCCGCGCCCAGCTGCGCCCACGTGACCTTTGTTGACTTACGTCAGTCATAGCGCTCCTCTACCGCTACGCTCGAGCTTGGTAGCCGCGCTGCCTTTCATGTAGGGGCTACGCTGCGGAGTTGGGAAGCTGTACTTCGGGTACCCCGATTACAGCCGGATCGCGGAATCCTCCATGTGTGGCCGGGGCGGTGGGGGTGGCGTTAGAAACTTCCTCTACTTTTCTAAAAAAGTAGAAAAGGAGCCAAACCTTCCTCACACCTGTCAGCACACCATCTACATTTTTGTGACAGATACTCAACGCATAGAGACAGCAGAGGTTTATGCGGATTTCTTCATGTCATCCAGAGTCTGGCAGGGCTTCGAAAGCCTTATGACCTCTCGCGCGGAAGAAGGGCAGGGATTGAGAAGCCAAGTTACTCAGGATTTAACAACGTTGGCATTTACTCTGTTGTTGTTTTTAGGTAGTTCTGCAGGCAGAAATTCAACGGATGTGGCCTTTCTCTGGTCATAGAGATGTAAAAAGCTGCACTGCTGAATTTTTACCTGCTTTGCCGACTTTAAGAGCAAAATGGTTCTTGGACAGACGAACAACACAGGATCTGAAAAACGAGAGTATATTTCTAATCATGAGACTCCTAGATTCATTATTCCGTATCAACCCATTTTAGTTCTGTCAGGGCACGAGTGTCAAGCGTGTACTGTTATATGTTAAAAGACCTATATATCAGCCCTCTTCATTATTGTGGCCAAATACACACTTTCCTTTTCTGTTAAGTTTTTTTAAGCGGCCCACTTATTTTATTTACCGAAAATTATAAACTGCTTTATAGACGGGTTACATAACTGGTTACAAACTCGTTTCCGTCGGCCTAACGAATCATACCGTTTGGTTAAGAAGTGAAATGTGCTTTAAATTGTCCCAGTTGCATAGCACGACTATGGGAGGAGCAAGACGGAGAAGCACTGAATTTCCAAAACTTTATTTTAAAAAAACCAAACCTAAAAACAATTCAACACTGAATGAGGACGCAGGCCCAACTAATGAGCAGAAACCATTGTGGGGGAACTGTCACGATAACTTTAAAACCTGCAACGAAATGTAGCCGTGTTCTGTAACCCAGTCCTATTTTATCTGAGGTTGGTTTCCGCGCAGTCCCTAGGACTAGGACTCTTTACCCGCTAGTAGAGGAGTCTTACAGAACGTCAATCGAAAACCGGAAGCTTAAATCGCTTTCCTCTCCCCCTATCTCTTCGGCTTCCGCCCTCATCACTGGCCATACGCCATTGGTTGAGAGGGCGGGATTTATGTACATTATGGGCTGTTATTCAACCGTCAGTGAGTCAATCAAGCGACTTTGTCAGTTACCGAAGTAGCAGCAAGTTCGTATGCAGCCTTTAAATTAGGTGCGGGGAGGCCACGGCGGCGACGGCGGCCAGCAGTTGCTCGAGGGGAAATAGGTTTGGGATTGCGTGCGCATAAATGGCTGCTGCGCTTAAACAGGCGGCTGGTCTGGAGACGCTGCTAGGGAGCCTGTGCGTGTGAAAACACGCGTGGCCGTTACTGCCCCCCGTCACCGACGCCGGCCGCCTCCTGCGCAGAAGCGTGCGGGGGGGGCCCTCTCTTCTCGGCCAACGGCTGCGACCCCCGCCCTGCTTTCCTCCCGCCTTCCCTTGGGCCGGGTCTGGGGCGTGGTTCTTCTGGCACCAACGAATAATAATGGCTTCCCTTGCGCGGTGCGTGTGCGCGCGAGGAGAGAGAAGAGGGCCGGGGCTTGGAGCCGAGCCCGCCGGGACGCCTCTGAGGGGGCGGTTCGCGAAGCGGCGGCGGGGCGTCCCCTGCTAAGCCTGCGCGCGGCCGACTTGGGCGCAGTGGTTCCGCTTCCTCTGCAGCGGCAGCGGCTCTTCCCTCGAGTCCCTCTCAGCGAGGGCGAACCGTTAAGTTGCCGCCTCGGAGGAGCGACCAGCCTGCCAGGAGCTCGCCTTGGCCGCGTGAGAGGCGAGGGCGCGACTTCCAGAAAGCCAGCCTGGGCTCGCGGCTCCGTTGGCAGGCGCCTTCCCCTTTCCTAGGAAGTGGGGTCAGGGAGCAGCAAGCCCTGCATTAGGCCCTCGCACTCCACCCCCCTCAAAAAAAAAGAGCGACTCCCGAGTTAATGTGTTTCCTCAACCCGAAGCAGAAAGCAGCCTTGCCGTGTGCGTGGAAGCCTCTGACTCCAGGGAGAACGTGTGACAGAGGCCGTTTCGGGAGGGCTTCCTCCATTTTCCTTGCTGATTACCTTTCCTGAGAATAGACACGTGTTAGGGTGGACAGCAGCGAGCCTGGGCTGTGAAAAACAGGGCAGCGTTTCCTGGCGCTTACGGAAAAAAAAAAAAAAACGCCATACTTTTACACACACACACACACACACACACACACACACCCTAACTCACGCACTTTCACGAGTCTTAAGCTCCCTCAGTACATCCGGAAAGAAGAAAATGCGAAATGCAAAGTTGAAATGTTTTGCTTTGCTTCCCCCAAGGACCGGACCGCTCTGGGGGACTTCTCGTATTAACAATTTTGTATTTATCTAAAATCGTCTCGAAAGAGTGTGTGTGTCAGTAGTTTTACATAATGGAAACGGGCTTTTTCAAAAACTGCCCCATTTCCTAAAATACCAAACACAGTCTAATATACACTTACCTGAAAGTCAGCCCTGTTTATCTCAACAGGGCTTTCTTCTGAGTAGGCGTAACTAGAATTTCCCTATTACACTATAATAGCTGTGTGCTACATTCTTGTCGAATGAAAATGGTCCTTGTGAGAGCGAGCTGGGAAATAATAACTTTGTCTCCAAGTACTTTCAGATACAGTTACAGTACTAGTGTAATGCCTTGTTTTTGTGATGTTTAGGTAAGAAAGAATTTCATCCAATGAATTTTTATGAGCTGCTGTAGAGTTCTTGAAATTGACTTAAAGGTAGACCAAAGGCAAATAGTCTTTACCCTAGTTCTTTATTTTCCAGCTGCACGTAGTACTGCCACACCTCATCAAGACTTGCATGTTGAAAAAGTATTATGTTTCAATACTGTATAGTTTTGTTTATGAAATCCTTTGAAAATACTTGGTCATTTTTTCTTCTCCTATATGCATATTGTATTTTTCCTCGGTGTTGCTTGCTTTGGTGAAAATGGGAGTGGAGCTTCTCCTGAAAATTGAATTGACTGTATTTCTGCTGAACCATACCACAGCCATTGTGTTATGCTGTACCACATTGATTTATAAAGCCTATCATTAATTTTGGAATGTAAGGACTTCATTCACCAACTTTCTGGAAATGTGAAGTTTGGAACAGCTGTAGGCACCACCTTCTCTGCTTGTTTCTCCCTTGGTTCACTGTTCCTCCCCTCCCCCCCCTCCTTCGCCCTGTACAGCCCACCCCCGGACGTTTTACGGTCTATGAGTGCTGCACCAACGACAAACAGTCCCCAGCTGCAGCCCTTCAGACTACTAGCTGGATCCTGCTTACTTCATTCACCACAGACGAGGATATTGTGAACTAAAAAGATGTTTATTGCGTACAAAGCTTGTGGTTGCTGATAAAATAAAGGTTGTTCAATGAGCTTATAACAGTTGTCCTATACCGGCCTAATACCTCTAAATGTTACCGGCCTAATACCTCTAATAGTTAACTAAATATCAATAACAACGCGTTTCACAATCTCTTTATCCTCTCTGCTAACATCCACCTAAGACTCTAAACTCCCAGCTCTATCTCTTGACTCACACTTCAACTCCAACTCGAACTCCCCGCACTTAACTAACTCCTCCTGCCCACACTTAACTGCCTTACTGCCCACTGGGAGGGGTGTTTTATACCCAGGCTAAGCCCGCCCCTGAGGGTTCTAACTGTCAGAGAAGTTAACCCCTACCTGGCATGAGGCTAGTCCTCCACATACCTCCCTCCTTTTTAGGTTTGTATCAGAGGAGTTACTAGCCAAAGTATCCCTCTGATACAAACAACATTTTTAAACATTAACATAAACAATACATTTTATAACTCTTACCTATATTACCTAACTATGGCATAATATTACCTCTGCAGTAAAAGTACATATAGTTGTGAACATTATATACAATAGTTCATGCAGCATTAGGTCTTTATTGCAAGAAAAACCGTAACTGTCCTTTAACCTTTGTCTTTGGGTCTTCATTATAAGGCGTCGGCGATGATGTTTAGGATCCTTTCACGCTTCTTATCGTCCTTAACCGTCGCAAGAAGTATCTTTCTCGGGGCACCAGTCTTTTCTCTGCCAAACGTGCTGGGATGTAAGCTGTCTTCCCCGGCCAGATGACACCGTCCCATTCCGATCTCTGCACTCGAGGCGTCTGTAACGATTGTGGATCCCAAGCTGGGTAGAGTCCTTGATTCTCAGGGTCAAAAGCTCTCTTAGTTCAACCTCTCCCTCCTTCAGGATCTCTGTTAAATGTTTAAGCTCGCGGACTTGTACACACATCTCCATGTCATCATAAGCTGCATATAAACTGGTTGTCTGGCTTTTAAATGCACTGGGAACTATTTGCAGAAGTTTGTGGATATCTTCTGTTTTATTCAGCTTGCTGAAGCTTTCTAGGCAAGCGTGATCTCTTAATGAAAGTAGGCTAACAAGCTCTGATTGCTTATTGCTCATAGCAAACTCCCTTGTTGTCAGTTCATCTTTGGTCTGTAGTGATTTATTAGTTCCCACTTCGAGCAATTTTAAGATTACTTTTGTATGCCTTTGACGTGGTAGCCCTGTTAATGCTGTGTAACTACATTCATTTTGGACCTTTATTTGTGTTGCATGAGCAGCAGGGTACCCATCCTCCCACCACACAATCTCTAGTGTAGGAAACACTTTCACTTTCATAGAAAGTCGATAGGCCCCCATGCCAGCTATAACTTCCAGTACGTCTTCCTTTCTATCTTTCCAACTGATGAATGGTTTATCGTAACTATGACTAGTTGTTCTAACTGATCTCACAGATAGGTCACTGGTCATATTGCAGGTAGACACTCCTTTACCAATATCACAGGCTTTTTCAACAACGTGACTACTGTAGTCTAGATTGGGTTCATGGTTTAGTGACTGGGTTGGGTTTATCATATTCTTATGCATGACCCGCCTCCCTTCACCATGCTGAATTATATTGTTTATATCATTCATTTTTGAAATGATCTTACAAGGACCTTCCCATGTCAGTTGTAACTGGTCACTGTTTACTGATCTGATTAATAAAATATCTTGTCCTGGCTCAAAAGATCTCTCATGTGCTTTTTTGTCATACCAAACTTTCTGTGTGTGTTGAGCAACCTTGCACTGTTCTCCTGCCAGTTCTAGTGATCGTTTAAGAGTGTTTTGCAATTTGAATAGGTAGTCAACTACATTAAATCGCGCTACAAGGCCATTGGTCTGTGAGTGGTCAAGGGTACTGGTGATTCCCAAGTGACCTCCAAAGATACTGCCATGTGCATGTTGTATTATCTTGGTTCTAAATTCAGTAGGTACTATCAGTTGCCTGTGGATTTCATTACCCCCTCTATTAGGCTTTAAAAGAATCTCTCTGTATAGCAACCCATTGTTGACTATAAACCGCTCCGGGCTTTCCGGGGTTAATACTGTATTCAAGGCTGTGGCTTGAAAATATTTCTGTAAATCTGTATCTAGTTTCTGCTTGGCTGCAAAACTAGCTGCTTGACTATTTGTAACTGGCACTAAACTTGTATCTTGTGTCAGTTCAACAATTGTATCAGGCCTTTCCTCCTGAGGTAACTGTCGCAGTTTTTGTGCCCTAGTAATCACAAATGCACTCTGTACATGGTCAAGTAGATCCCACCCAATTAACATTGGAGCTGGGATTTCTGGTGAAACTGCTACTTGCCATTTTCCAGACCATTGTTTATATGTCAGATTAACTAATGCGACTGGCAAGGTTTCTGGCTGTTTTGATATTCCTTTTAAACTGATTGTTTTGCCTTTAATAAAGTCTTCTGGCTTTAATAAATCAGGATGTACAATACTAATCTGAGACCCTGTGTCTTTTAAGCCTTTATATTGTTTACCATTCACCCAAATTTCTTCTCCTGTTTTGTGTAATAGCATGTCATCTTGTTGAATTATATAGCACCTCACAACTTGGGCCACTGGTAACTCATCAGCCTGTTCTCTAGACTGGGCCTCGGTTGCCGTGGCAACCATGTTGGCAGTTGGCTCTGTCTCCACAGTTTGGACACAATATGTCTGCTTCTGAGGGATAGTATTTGCACTCCTAGTTCTGAGTTCAGTTCTACAGTCCACCTGTCGATGGCCTTTTCTCCCACATTGCCAGCAGGTTAATTCAGGCCTTTTACCCTCACTATATTTATTTACTTTTCCCTCAGTCCCCCCCGTTGTCATAGTCGTGTTATGGGGAACATTTGCATTGGCGGGAAAAATTTTCTTGGCAGTTTTTGTGGTAAACTTTGTGGGCGGTTGCATTCTCTTAAACTTATTTGTTTCCCACTGTTTGTCCTTATATTTTGGGGCATCATAAGCGTGTTCTCGGATCTCATTTATTTCATCTGCCAGATTAGCAGCTTCCAGGATGGTTTTAGGTCGTCTTTCTTTAATTAAATACTTCAGATGACTATTAATCGTGTCATAAAATTGTTCCAATGCGATCACCTCTTTTATTTTTGCCACAGAATCAGCACCCTCCTGTTCTAGCCACTTGTTTAAATAATTTGTAGTTTTAGCTCCTAATTGAGCGAATGTTTCCTCACGCACTTTTTTTATTGTTCTAAACTTTTGTCTCAGTTGTTCTGCAGTAATTCCGAATCTGACATAAACCAACTGTTTAAATGCTTCAAAATCTTTAGATTGATCAGATGGCATTTGAGAATAAATCTCTGTTAATGTTCCACTAATACGAGCTCTCAGTATTTGCATTTTCTCCTCATCTTTTACTTCAAAATCTTCGCAAGCCCTCTCAAAAGAAATGATAAACGCTTCAGGATCGTCTTTATCTCTGAAGTCAGGGAATCTTTTTAAATCCACCCTGCTAGGATTTTGTGTGGAACTATTGTTGTTGTTTCTATTTTCTACAGCTGATAATTCAAGTCTTTTCATTTCTAATAAATATTCTCTTTCCTCCCTTTCTCTTTCTCTTTCTCTTTCAATATTTAAGGTCATTTCTTTCTCTTTCAGTGCTATTGCCTCTCTTTCTCTTTCTCTCTCAATAGCTAAGGTCATTTCTTTCTCTTTTAATGCTCTTGCCTCTCTCTCTCTTTCAATATCTAACTTTGCTAGTTCGATTTTCAAATTATATTCTTTCTCAAGTTTCCATTTCTCAAACTCCTCTGAGGCTTTAAAACTCGTCCCCTCAGCAGGATTTTTGTTAACTGTTTCAGTACTGGTTTCCTCAATCTGGGAAACCCCATTTTCGTCTTCAGAGCTTTCTACTTGTGAGTCCCTAAGAGCTGTTTTCGTCTTCCTAGGTGGCATTTTCTATTTATTTGGTGGTATTATTTCTGTACTTAAATCAAGGATGTTTCAGTTAAACTATTTCTCCAGGCTTAGTTTCCACAGCTTAGGTCCAAAGTCACGCCTAAAGTTGCCTCAGTGCACTTTGTCCAGCGTACTTTTCCGACCTCTCACTATAAACCTTTCTGCCTGAAATAGTTTCAAACGCAAAGTATCTTTGTAACTCTCTCACAATCTCACAGTCTTAGGCGCTATCACACCACACCCTAGGGCCAGGTAATTCCTCTCTGAATTCCCCTTCTCCCTTTCCAGGTGTATGCGATCCCCCTTCCTGACTAGATTGTAGAGTCTCACAGAAGTTTGCTTAAATCCTCTTTAAGCCTCACACTTCACACCATGCGTCACCCTTAAATCTTTCCTGTACCTTGGCACTGCTTGCCAACACTTTAGATCTATCTTTGATCCTGATGTGACCACCACTTTATGTTTGTCTTTCGTCCCGCCGCTGCCACCACTTTAATGTCGCGGGCCCTTCGCCCTGTACAGCCCACCCCCGGACGTTTTACGGTCTATGAGTGCTGCACCAACGACAAACAGTCCCCAGCTGCAGCCCTTCAGACTACTAGCTGGATCCTGCTTACTTCATTCACCACAGACGAGGATATTGTGAACTAAAAAGATGTTTATTGCGTACAAAGCTTGTGGTTGCTGATAAAATAAAGGTTGTTCAATGAGCTTATAACAGTTGTCCTATACCGGCCTAATACCTCTAAATGTTACCGGCCTAATACCTCTAATAGTTAACTAAATATCAATAACAACGCGTTTCACAATCTCTTTATCCTCTCTGCTAACATCCACCTAAGACTCTAAACTCCCAGCTCTATCTCTTGACTCACACTTCAACTCCAACTCGAACTCCCCGCACTTAACTAACTCCTCCTGCCCACACTTAACTGCCTTACTGCCCACTGGGAGGGGTGTTTTATACCCAGGCTAAGCCCGCCCCTGAGGGTTCTAACTGTCAGAGAAGTTAACCCCTACCTGGCATGAGGCTAGTCCTCCACAGGCACCACCTTCTCTGCTTGTTTCTCCCTTGGTTCACTGTTCCTCCCCTCCCCCCCCCTCCAAAAAATACAGAGCACATGCACACATACAGCTTTTCCACGGGTCTGAGTAAAAACTGCATCCAGTAAAACTGAAATGGATCTTCTTGAATTTGCATAATTTTACAATGGCACCCTGCCATCATATTGTTTTAGGATTGTGGGGTTGATCCAGATATCATCCTTTTGCAGTGGTTTTATATATGAAACACTATAATAGAAGGAGCTGTTGACATGGTGAAACCAGTCTCTATTAAGGGCTGGCCCTAACAGAGACTATTAAGTGTATCTCTGCATGACTATGGAGTTTGCAAAGTACAGGTGCCATGGACACGATAAGCTAGAGGGCATAGTGGTTAGAGTGTCGGACTGGGACAGGCTTCCTCAAACTCTGCCCTCCAGATGTTTTGAGACTACAATTCCCATCATCCCTGACCGCTGGTCCTGCTAGCTAGGGATCATGGGAGTTGTAGGCCAAAAACAATCTTGAGGGCCGAGTTTGAGGAAGCCTGGACTAGGACCTCAGAGACCAGTGTTAAAATCCCCACGTGGCTAGTTACTGGGTGACCTTCAGCCAGTCATTGTCTAACGTACCTCACAGGATTGTTTTGGAGATTAAATGAGGAGTGGGGAGAACCATGTACACCAAATTGAACTCTTTGGAGAAAAAGTGGCATATGAATGCAATAAACAATAAATTAACTAGTGATGCTTCTAGAAGGGAACATCTTCCCCATGTCTGCAGTGACGGAGCTGCATGCTCCGGCACCGGGGATGGAGAACAGGCGGGCGTATGGCTGGCACCACGGGTGGAGGAAGAGGGGGGCAGTGGGAGCGCACCGCCTCCAGCAGCGCAATCCCGCTGGGGTTTGATTGTTGCTGGCCCCCACCCGCGCTGGACGCCCCGCCCCCAAACTGCATGCCAGGCCCCTTTGGGCGGCACACCCCACCCCCGGGATGTGCACCAGCCCCGTCCCCGCCTGCTCTCCGCCCCCGGTCCTGGAGCATGAAGCTCTGCCACTGGTTGGCACATGTCCTGGGGCGTGGCATGTCGCCTGCAGGGCATGGCGCTTGCCACGGGGGGGGTGTGCGCGTGTCCCAGCATTGCACATTGGGTGGCGGCCACGATGGCACCCCACCATGGATGGTACCCGAAGCGGACCACTCCCCTGCCCCCCTTCGCCAGTGCATGTCTGAATATGTTGACTGGTTGGGTGTAAGAGAACAACAGAACAGGATTTAGTCTGGTCTCTATGGACCTGGGGAACATAAACTTGACTTGCTCTCTGTGCTGAATCCAGGACTATAGGAGGAGTGCTAGAAACCTAATGGAACAAAGCCGTTGGGCTGTTAACACTGTGAGTCCTTCCTTTGTTCTTAAATTAAGCCCATATAAAGCCATGTATCACCACTGTCTCCAGTGATCACCAGAAGTATTTGCTAGCATGAGCGGAGTCTCGCTGCTCATAGATTGGGGTGCCCACAACAATTTTAAAGCTTACATTGGTATATTGCACGGGGCAGGGGACAAATCTATTGGAAAGCAACAAAACCACCAACAAATCTTAGGACCCATCTTTCCTGTCTCCCCCACCACTCTGTTTTCCTCCCCTCAGTCTCCCAGATTATTATTATTTCTCTCCTACCCTCTCTTATCAGTCCATTGCTGTGCGGCTAATGTGACCTTGAAAAGCAGAGCTGAAAGAGGATATGGAAAAAAAGTACCCACTCCTCTCTTGGTCTTTTTGCTCTATGTACTTTTCAAAGGGGAAAATTGTAATCACCCTCACCATCTTATGTCAAAGGAGGCAGTCGGGTGGAGGGCTCAGATTCTTTGTAGATGCCAAAGGATGTTCTGATCAAATTAATGGATAATTAAAAGGCTTTTGTAGCATGAAGTACTTTCCATGAACTTTGGCCTATCAGCTGCACCGCTTCTTGGAAAGAGATGATCTTGCCACAGTTACTAATACTCTGGCTGCATCTAGGTTAAATTTATATATGGGGCTTCCCTTAAACCTCTCTGTACAGGGGTTTCAGAACACAGGTTGTTAACCTGATTATACTGAAAGATTTGCATTGGCTGCCACTTTGTGTCTGGCTGCTGGATTGAAGCTATAAGCTCAAAAACTCTTGGGATGCAGTATCTGAAGAACCACTTGCTCCCATAACAATCTCCTTCTCAGAAACCCTCCTCCAACTGACCTTCAGAGGTAAGGCAAGTAACAACTGGGGAGATGGCCTTTTCTGTGTGCCTTTGAAACTTTGTGCCTCTCTTGCTCAGGGATGGTTTCCAGACATTTAGATGCAAATATTGGTTCCTGACATCTGTCTGTAATATAGGATGTATATAGTGTGTGTTGCTTCCAATATATGTACTGAAAGATCACCTTTGACACCAGGGAGGTGCTTTCACTTAAAGCAATTTTGTTTAGACAAGCCTTTCCACACGTATAGACGTTGACATGTCTTAATATTTTAATTCTAATTATATTTAAATGTTTTGAATTGTGTTAACTGATTCTTGCTATTATATATTTATATCCTGTATTTTTCACTTTTCAGGGAATCAAGTTGTTTTACAGTTAAAATATGAACTGCTAAAAACATGGGGGGAAGATAATAATTAAAAAAAACATTTTTTCATTGAAAATTTAAATATTGTATTGTAAAATTTAGAGGTTTTACTACAATTAAGTGGTATAAATATTTTGCTAAATAAATTAATTAAAAATACATTTTTGAGGTATGCTCACTATCTGACCAACTGGGATATACTTTCAAAATCAGTTTCATCAGATGGAAAGCCAGAAATGAAGGTTTTGGACAACATATTATTGGAGGTGATGGGCTCTAAATAAGTACAGATTCACTGCCATATATAATTTCTAGTTTGTGTAATAGGAGAGAATTGATTTCGTTAAGTCTTCATAAATGAAAGTACATTATTGTATATTCACAACTGATGGGTGGGCATCCAGTATACAGTCATCAATAAGCTTTCCATAGTAAACACAGTACTAAAGGAAAGCAGAAACCATTCCTTAATATTTGTCATCCCTGGCGAATCAGCAACTTGATAGGTGCTAGAATTTTTGAATAGCATGTTGGACTAGTGGACCTTGGTCTGATTCAGGAAAGCACAACTTCCAGTTACCTTCACCACCATTTATTTGTTTCTTAGTTAATCAACACAGGAAAGTCTCCAAGGGATGTACAGACAACTTTTAAAATATACAGAATTGTTAATAACTATAAAGATGTAAACATTCTAATCAATACATACAACACCAGCTTCCCAAGAAGTTGGGCAGCAACCCAGAGCAGTGCTCATATAAAACTCTTTAGGAAGGAGGTCATTTAATACAGGAAAGCTATGTCTCATTAAGAGATGCTGTACTGTACAGCATACCTTCTAGTTTTGTCAATTTGTATAAGGGGGATTAGACAAGACTGAAGTTATCACACACCTGAGATATGTATTTAAGGCTGCAATTCTATACTCACCTGTGCATAAGTTCTGTTGCACTCATTGGGGAATACTTTTGAGTAAACATGTATAGGATTGTACTGTAAATCTTGTGTATTGCTTTGAGAAATTCTTAATGGAAAAAAATGTTATAAATATATGTTAAATAGTTACCGATGCAGCCTTATGCATGTTTACTTGAATGTATCCTGTTTTTCACGTATAGAAATTAAATGCTTCATGTTTTCTGCTTTAAGCCACCTTGTGAGCCCAATTTAGAATTAAAGACAGGTTAGAAATTCTTACAATAAATAAGTTTTTGTTTTCTATCATTCTTTACAAATCTAGGATATTAAGATAGAATCCTCCTAATTTTTAATTCCTTTAAAATGTCCCCAAAGGTGACAAAAATAAAAGAAATTTCAGAAGAAAATCTACATAAGGGATTGTTCAAGAATTGTGGATTAGCCACTAATAATGTTTCACTGGGTGCCTTTCTTATACATAGGGTACATGAATGGCTAAGCTAAGGGGTGCTCATTGTTATTTTAACAGTCATGATAGGGAAGGAGGTAGTCGCTTTAGTGTACAAGGGGTTATAGGTTAATCCCAATAGCTTGTATTATTCCAGGACAGTTGGAGATCTGCAAATACAAATACTTAACATAAGCTCAGATGGAACACTTTCTTGGTGATTCATTCTGACCAACAGGTAAATCATTCGATTCTGCACAGTTTACAGAGCAATTTTAAAGGACAGCCTACTGTACTATAATTTCTGTCATAAATTTATTAGAACAACTTGGTTTCCTCATATTTAATATGGGGATCAAACTTCATATTGGGGTAGGTATTGGGAACATACGTGTCAACATCTGATAAGGGAAATAATTATCTTCATAGCATACAAAAGTCATTAAGTAATGCACGGGGTTTCCCACAAAATGTGCACTAAAGATGGAACTGCACATCCTGCTATTTTATCCCCCTTCTGCCTCTCCACAGTACAACATCCGGAGAGTGTAAACTGCAGGATTAAAATCACCAGTAAAAGGTGCATGCTTGACCCTCTCCACACCACCTTCCCCTCTGCAGCTCTGCTACCAAAAGCTAGGATTTCTATAATAAGTTAATCATACCGCACAAGTATTTCTCCAGGTGCTCTTAACAACCAGAATGAAGAGTTTAAACAAGAGAGTTGAAGATATCACCACCTGAAGTAGTTAACCGTAATAACCAGCATATTTTAAGGCTTTCTGTATTTTTGCTTTATCCTGCAAATGTACAATACTAATTTGACCATCTCTTTAGTTTTCCAGATCTTACCTCATCATTCCCTAGATGTGAGTCCATTGTTCACCATTTCAAAGTCACTAAGATTTTGCTCTTTTGAAAAGTTTTTGTGCCCAATACTAACTGAATTGTCATATACCCACAAAACATTGATGTTTAAATGAAATGTATCATTTTCTGAATAGCATAAATATTTGACACTCAAAACTCTCTTTAGGCATATTCACCATGCATAATCTCAGGTTATTACAATGCCAACAATCATCCTGGCCATCTTTATTTCACTGTAAAATAGTAAAATTCCATTACCTGATCAGAGTTTCTTGAGACTAATAATAGGAGATGCTGCTGGGCATAGTAAAAAACAACAACCAAACACCAGATAATTTCCTAACTTGGTTTTTAGAACTATTAAGAGACAGTGTGTTTTTGTCACATACATATTGACTAAATCATCATAGTTTATTCAAAACGTTCTCATACTAATCTTAAAAGTCTCATTTCTTTTGTTCATCCTGGATGGAAAATATTGGAACCACAGATTACCATTACAGTATTACTTATCCTAATTTTATTCCTGCTGACTTCTAGAATGTTTAAAATTTCCTCCCAGGATTTTGTTATCTGAATTATTTCTGCTCTTGTGAAAAAAATGCCATCTTACTTGTTTGTAATCCTATGCACACTTAACTAGTGGGAACAAAATAAAATATGAAATATAAAAAAAATTCCTTCCAGTAGCACCTTAGAGACCCACTAAGTTTGTTCTTGGTATGAGCTTTCATGTCCATGCATACTTCTTCAGATAGCTCTAAGGTGCTACTGGAAGGAATTTTTTTTATATTTTATATTTTGTTTTGTTTTGACAATGGCAGACCAACACGGCTACCTACCTGTAACTTAACTGGTGGGAAACAGTCTCATTACTTATGAGTAAACAAAATGGCACAGTTACTCTGCTCTCCAGTGCCTTGATGTGAAATGACAATGAAAGGTTGACATCACTGAAATCTTTATATGATGAGACACAGACTGAATTTCTATTTCTGTATTATCTTTTGTCATTCATTTAGAGTCATCAGAATGCTATCTGTTCTTAAATAATTTTGATGTGGTGAAGAATAAAACATAAAATTGTTTGAATATCTTAAAGGAGCAATAATTAATTGTAAAACCATTATTAATTACAAACTATCCGCTCCTCTTTGAAAATGCCTAGGTGAAAAGTTCCTGTCTTTTCCTTCATCGATCTGCTGAAAAATAGCATTCACCACTCCTTGGGATCTTCTCACGTTATTTCATCATCTACTAAAATTATTATTATTTCATTTATATATTGCAAACTCACATAAAAATGTATCTGTGTGGCGTGTGGAACCTCAGTTTAAAAACCATACCATGAGCAATACAGTCAACCTTTACAAAAATTGATTGCACGTTACCAAGTAAAGCAAAGCAAAGTTACCCTAAATGTGCATAAATGAGTTGCCAATCAAATAGCACTAAGTAGGAGCCCACACTTCTTCTATTTAACTCGCCACCACTCCCAGTGTGCTTTACAGAGGAGAGATGGCAAGAAGGGTTCTCTTAACATGAGCTACTCTCAGAATGTGTAGTTGCATCCTGAGCTGAATTCACGAAGCTTTATGCTGTCAGAACGATCCAGCCAGCCAGTGATGCCTATTCTGACTGGCAGTAGCTGTCCAAGGAAAGGGTCTTTCCTTTTATCATACCATGTGAGAACCTTGAAACAGGAGGTGCCAGCGGCAAACCTCACTGTCACAAGCAGTATGCCTCTGCATAGCAGTTGGGAATCACAATTGGGCAGGATGCTGCTGCACCCAGGTCCATCTTGCAAGGCGTCCAATAGCCATCTGGTTTACATTGTGAGAACGGGATGTTGGTCCAGAGGGACCTTCAGTTTGATCCAGCAGAGTTTGTCTCACATTCTTACAACATGCATGCAAAACATGTGCTTTACCACTGAGATATACTACTCTATCCTTACACAAAGGTTCATTCTACTATTATTTAGAATTGGGAAACTGTGGAAAGGAACAAATAGTAACTGCATACTGAAGTTTTATATGTGGCTTTCTATATTTATGGCATGCTGATATGTGTGTCAGATTTCAAAATAATCAGATAAGTTCAAACCCTTTCCCCTCTAGCCAGGAAACAGCAGAAAAACATGGGAACAGTTTTTGCATGATTTATAGTATTTTGTGCTGTTGGTTGCATCAGAAACAGAAGATTGTGCTATATTTGTCCTCTGCCTCTGCTCCAGCCAAAATCAGGAAGCATCTCGGCATGGATTTACTAATCTTCAGAGTCATGGCCATTGTTTAAAACTGATTTCCATTATTTATTTTTTATCAAATTGATTTGTGGTTCAAAATGTAGTTCTGTCATGGAAATCCATTAAAAAAATGGTCACTGCATTTTTCTCCTCAGTTAAATCCTTCCTTGTGTCTGTGCTTTAACACTGTTCAGACTAGAAATTAGGAGGAAACAGTTATTCCCCAAACTGCTAAATACTTTATAGCACACTATTAATAACAAATATTTCTCCAAAGCCCCCTTTGTGGTTATCCCCCCAAAAAAACCCTGCTCAGATCTTACAGTTTTACTGTATGTAGATTGCAAAAATACACTTTGTTCTATGCTTCCAATGTTAAAGGACCAGACTTACCCCAATCTAATGAGTTGTGTTTGATTATCATAGTTTATACTGTATTTATAAGATTATCATTCAAATGCAAAGAAATGTTTTCAGATTTTGAACAAATAGCAGAAAGCATTAAAATATCTCTGCATCAACTGACCTGAACTTACACGAAACTTTGCTGCAAGAGTGTCTTCCTCCATACTTTTCTCTTTTTTTTACAAATTTTTTTTATTGGTTTTACAAAATTTTATACATTTTAACTTTAACCATTTCAGACATTGAAATAAAAGGTTCTATTGAACCTTTGGACTTCCTTCCCTCCCTCCATGGGTTCCATATTCAAAGTAAGGTTTTCTGTATCTTTTTCCTTTATCCATCTGTTAAATATCTATAGTTACCATACTAAATTCCACATTACAAGTGTCATTACATCCCTGCCAATGATTTTAACTCTATACAGTGGTCTTCTAAATAAATTAAGAATTTACCCCAGTCTTTTAAAAATACTTGATCTTCCTGGTTTCTGATCTTCCCCATCAGTTTTGCCATCTCTACATCCTATATCAGTTTAGTCTGCCATTTTTCTCTTGTTGGTACTTCTTCCTTCCTTCCATCTCTGGGCTAGTAGCATTCTCGCTGCTGTCGTTGCATGCATAAAAAGTATTTTATCCACTTTCATTATCTCTTCACCTTCTTCCTCCATACTTTTCAATGAGTCAGGAAATGCAGAGCTTTCCCAATATTCAAGGAAATGGGACAGCCCCTGCTCACCTGTGTGCATAAAAGGCCTTGATGTACACATTAAATTAAGATGGGTAGATTATACTAAAACAGGATAAGCAGCACTGAATCAGTGATGGACTTTCTTCCCACTAGTTTCATTAGGCCTGGCAGAGATCCTAATTTGGCCTACAAAGC
Organism: Lacerta agilis; assembly: GCF_009819535.1. Classification (NCBI taxonomy): domain Eukaryota; kingdom Metazoa; phylum Chordata; class Lepidosauria; order Squamata; family Lacertidae; genus Lacerta; species Lacerta agilis. The sequence continues at coordinate 55,231,106 of NC_046315.1, forward strand.
TGTTTTTCCCAAGTCACAACCACCTGACATCATATAAATTTAAATTTCTTAAATGCCTATTTCTTTAAAAAAAAAATAATCAAGGCATCTTGAAACAGACTATTGAGGCTGTATCTTTTGTCACCACTCTCTGAACCTGGAGAGTATACCTTGAGGGTGTTTACCACCTTAGATGTTGGTTATTTGTTACTGGACAAATTCTGCTTGCTTGATTGGAGGTTGAAAAAAGCTGTTCCGCAGCTTGGGGTGTAGCTTTCAAATCAAGTCTGGGTTTGGGTTTTTGTTGCTGGCAGGCAAAAAGTCTTGGCATTCCAAACAAATAAGGAAGTGGAGAGCACAAAATATATAAAGGCTGATTACATGTTTAATATTATGTACTTTTTCTGTTACGGATATTGGTTCAAATAAATATTAGGTTATATATTAATCCTCTTTCAGTAACAGCATGAACTTGAATACAATAACATTTGGATGAAAAGTATTACCTAGCTGTGTAAAAAATTGGGTTGAATAAAATCTTGCTTTGCTGCTTCCCACCTCAAATCCTTCTGCCTAACTCTGGACTACATCATGCTTTGTTAAATGTACATGGCTCATGACTACATCATTAGTCTAATTTTCACTATTTTCATTTTTGTTTTCCCCTCATCCACTTTCTGTAGCGTCTTGCCTGATAAAGAATTCTAGAGAATGCAAATGCTTTTGTGACATTTTGGATGGAAGCTATTGTCCAACTATGACTGATCAACTATTCTTCTCCTATTTTCTCAGAATAAGCAAGTTTGTTCCAGGTTCCAAATCCAGATTGCCAGTTCTAGCATCTCCATGTACACATTTAAGAGAAATGTTTTGACATATAGGCTGTCATCATCTGTGAATAACAGTTATGGCACTCAGAGGAACGAACACCTCTATATTAACTTCCCCTAAAAGCACTGTACTTAGTCCTACGAAAGAGTATTTCTGGAATAGCAGACTCCACTAAGTATCACCTGCTACAGCTTGAGGGTGCAAATGGCAATTGCTCATAATTGTACAAAATCATACACAAAACTATGAGAAAGCAAAGTGCATGCATTTGATGATGGGGCTTGATTATGCCCCATCCCATCCATTTCCCTAAAATACTACCCTTTTAGGAAACAACTCTTCCTAGGAAGTTATTGTGTGGGAAACTCTGGTGGTTGGGGGACAGGTTTTATTGAATCCTGCCATGCATTGAAAGAGCTTGTGAGCAGGCCTTGCAGGCTTCCATTCACCATTCGCCTCCACACAGTCACTCACAAGTTGGCAATTCTTGAGGAGAGACTGATGGCACTACTCAGGATCCCACCTCATCTGTAGTAGCTCTACACATGTACATCAATATGCACATAGGGTCCCTTGTTGTGGTTACTCAACACATGCCTGATAGGCATGGATGCAGCACGATAACAAGGCTAGCCTATGTGCCCCTGCAGCTCTCCCCTCCCTGCCACCGCCATGCTTGTTTTCACTGCATCCGCTGGTTCATGATTTGACCTCACCAAAGGAAAGGGCTCCTTTAAAATTTCAGACATTTTTGCCAGCTGCTTTTCATCACTATGCTTGTCATTCCCAATGTAGAGTCTCTGAATGTTTCTGCACATCCATGGCTCCAATGAGAATCAACTTCCTAGAAGATGTTATTGTCCTATTCAGCCACCCATTGTCGCTTTACAGCAGAAGGACCTGTATCAATAGACATAGCTTGGTGCTTTGAAGCAAGGAGGCCTAATTTGTGACCCTCCGGGAAATGTTGGGCTCTAATTCCCATGAGACTCATATGGCATGGCCAATGGTCAAGAGTGAAGGGACTTGCAGCAAAGCCACATTTTACAGGGTCACAGGTTCGTCAGTCCTGTTGGTATTCCTGGGATTCTTGCAGACATGCAGCAGTGATTTTAAGTGCCCTGTGAGCAGTTTTACCCTCTTCATAGAAGCCAAGGCAGTGACTTATGCTTCCTGTGCAACGTGTGAGGTTTATAGTCACACATCACTCCCAAAGCAAAATGCACAAGTCCCAGATTGTGTGACGCTCACACATTTTACCATGGTGGAGACAGGGACATTCTTACTTGGCATGTTTCTACAGGAAGCACAAAAAGAACTTTGTGTTGCTGCGCTTCCTTGTGCAAGATCCAAAGCTGTTCTTCCAGATGCTTTAAGCATTGAAACATTATGTGAGGTGAAGATGAACTAGAATCATAGAATCATAGAATTCTGGAGTTGGAAGGGACCACGTAGATCAACTAGTTCAACCTCCTGCAATGCAGGAATTTCAACTGAAGCATCCATAACTGGATGGGGAAAGCATTCCGGAAGACAAAAATGTATTAAGGAGTTAGTGATCTGACATGGTTACCTTTCCTGCCTCTGTTCCACCCCCCTCCCTCGCTCTTGTTAAGTTTTTTGATGGTGTGAGAACAGCCTTTAATGTCTGAGAACATTGGGAGGAGAAGCCCCCCCCCACAGCTGTCTTCATCAGTTGTGGAGGATAATGTTGGGTACTTTGATGTTGGACGTTGTTTTGACAAAATGAGGCCTTGGGAGGGGGTGGCTAATGGATGGTCTGCACGTAGCCAGTCTTGGAAGCTATCTACAAAATCGGACGGTTTGGACAAAGTTTCTTTGAAGTTCATGTACGGACTGATCAGCCGCAGGGCTGTGCAAACTGAGGCTACCTGGGGGAGTCACTTCGCCGCTTCTTGAGGGCTTCCAAGTGGCAGATTGAAGTGCTTGCTTGGTATGCATACATTGCTTGCTGTTTTGGAATAAAATATTTAATCTTCTCACTCACTTGTGTATTTTGTATCACTTCTGAATCTCATTTTAAAAGAACCACCTTGCCTATAACAAGGCAATAGCACATAGCCATCCAACCTCTGCTTAAAAGCCTCCAAAGAAGGAGATTCCACAACCTCTCGAGGGAGTTTGTTCACTGTCAAACAACTCTTACTGTCAGAAAGTTCTTCCTGATGTTTAGTCGGAATCTCTTTTCTTGTAACTTAAATCCATTGTTTCAGATTCTACTCTCTGGAGCAGGAGAAAGCAAGCTTGCTCCATTTTCCATGTGACAGCCCTTAAGATATTTCAAGATGGCTATCATATCAGTCTCCCCCTTTCCCAGCAAAACATACTCAGCTCCCTCAACAGTTCCTCATAAGGCTTGGTTTCCAGACCCCTGATCATCTTGGTCACCCTCCTCTGCACGTGTTCCAGCTTGTCAATATCCTTCTTTAAATGGTGGTGCCCAGAACTGGACACAGTATTCCATGTGTTGTCTGACCAAGACAGAATAGACTGGCACTATTACTTCCTTTGATTGTAACACTATACTTCTGTTGCTGCAGCCTAGAAAAGCATTCACTTTTTTGTTGCTGCATCATACTGTGAACTCATGTTAAGCTTGTGGTCTACTAAGACCCCTAGATCCTTTTCACACGTACTACTGGCCAACCAAGTGTCCCCATCTTATATTTGTGCAGCTGGTTCATTCTGCCTAAGAACCAGACATTTGTCCCTATTAAAATTCATTGTGTTCATTTTGGCCCAGTTCTCCAATCCGTATGCAGCAGTTCCCTCAACTTGCACCCAATGTCGGACCTTATTAACCTCACAGGGTGAAGGAGTTTCTCTTCGAAACTGGGATCACCAGGCTGCAGTCCTGTTTGCTACAGCTGCTCTGCCACCTCCAAGAATTCCTTGTGTTGGAGATAATGAAAGCATATCATTTATTGTAATATTGTACTTATTTTGATGATTCTGGAGTACCCCTTATATGTACTGTAGGCTTTATAATAGCGGGTACATTGTGACAAACACATTCTTTGTACTTTGCTTGCCATATATTGTGTCTTTGTATGTTGGCCTGATCCCATGTTTTTTTCTATTTGTGTGTGTTCCTATACAGTGGGTTCCTTATTTTTTGTGCTCTCCAATCCATTAAGGTCATATTGAATCCCAATTCTGTCTGAACTGAAGTTTCCTCAAAAACAGGAAGGGAAGTTGAGGTGGGAGCCCTGCTGATGCAGACTGGTAAAACTGGAACGTGAGAAGAGAATAGCTATGAGAGATCATGATAAAAGGAAGATATCCCATATGGGGATTGTGTGTGCATGCTTTTCACAGTTCTAAGTTATGTTGCAGTGTTCAGAAAAGGATTTTCAACAGTGCTGTACTGTTAAGTGTGAAGGTAATGAACCACATGCTGATGTAGGTGGAATTATGCCATCGCTGGGCTGCTGTTGATGTGGCTCACAGCTCTGAATGTTGCTAACATTTCTGTAGGACACACAGGCAGAAGATGCTTTAATCATCTCCAGACACCTTATCTTAGATGGTGGTTGTTTGTGTTGGTTAATTCGGTAAAAGGAAAATAGATATACCTTATAAATGAGGTATATATGCTAAAAAAAGAGTATTCCCTGGATGTCTAAGATCCAGTTTTGAGGCAAGTACTCTTTATTGAGAGAACCCCAGCAGAGGTTTAAAATCACAAAACATGCAGAAAACTGAAGCATGGGAATATAGGCCTTAAAAATACCCCCATCTAAGTTGCTCCCAAAGTTTCCCACTTCCCTTAGCATAGAAAGGGACCGTGCGTTTAGAAAGTTAAAATGGTTTCTTGCAAACTCTTCAAAGGTCAGATTAATGTGTTTTTCCATCAACAAGAAAAGACAGGCTGTACAACTTAAGTTCCAAAATGGTACATGTTTCTAAATTATTTGTACAGAAACACAAAGATGGCTTGCTTAAGCCATGCAGTCTAAACTTGGAGCATCCAGCTTAGACCTCCTTACTAGTAGGGTTTACATGGTGGAAAATGAGAGAACAAAGTGCTTGGTAACCCTTCCTCCAAAGGTGAGGGTGTGTGACCTAGCTAAGCCTAGTAAAAAAAATTACTCTGGGGTCTTATCCCCTGCATACATTAATAGAGTTAAGCATGTTGGTTTATATAAGATTGGATATCCCACAGTTTGACCTTCTGGGTTTGTTTTTAGCTTCCCCATCCCTTAAAATGCCTCGGCCATTTTCCATATCATGGATATAATTCATAAAAGTTGGTTGCGCATTCATGGGAGTCTTTGCCATTGACTAAGACGAGACCTGCTTTCTAAAAAATATGAAAGTCATGCTAAGCAATTTTGAAAATATTATTATACTACAAATGTACCAAAATGTATTCAAAACTTATTACCACTTTTTTTAAAAAAAAGGGTAATAAAAAACCAGTAAGTTCTTCAGTGCTCTAGCTCTAGCTATGCTAGGTTTCCCAGAGGCCCCTGCTCATATTGCTTGCATTGAGCTTTTCTCCATTTTATTTATTATTTATTTATAGGCCACCTTTATCTTCCAAAGAGCTCAAGGTCGTGTACTAGGTTCTCCTCATCCCCATTTCAGCCTCACAAAAAATCCTGTGAGGTAGATTAGGCTAAGAGAGTGTGACTGGCCCAAGGTCACTCAGTGGGCTACATGGCTGAATGGGGACTTGAACCCTGGTCCCCCAGGTCACAGTCTAACACTCTAACCATTACACCACACTGGCTCTTTTACATTACTCTTTTACATTACTCAATTGGTGTGGCAGCCAGCACAATTCTATTCCTTCCTATGTCATCAGTAGAGAAGTCCTAGATGGGACGATGGACCCCATTTTGTCATTCCTCCCAAGACCAGCTTCCCACAATTTTCTGGGGGTCTGATGCTGGTGTGCAGAGGAGGAGCATCTTGAGATCCTCCCAGATGGTCCAGAGCTACATTTACCCAAACATGATACAGAAAGAGCAGCATTGCAACAGCTTCCATTTCACTGGAGTGAGGAAAACCCATTGGCCATCCCCCACCCCATGGTCCCGATATGACATGAGAGATAGGTATGGGGGGGAGGCTTAAACCCCTTCCAGTTCATGGTTTAAACAACAGTATTCCCACCACCACCACCACCTATAATTCACCAGAAAGCTTACATCATAACTTCTGTTTCCAAGGCTGAAATTCTGGCTCCCTTGAAGTCCAATGGCAAAACTACAAATGGCTTTCGAGCAGCTGGAGTTTTGCTTTTTACTGTCTCCAATATCCTCAAACTTGTTAGAGTAGTGCTTTGTGAAAAAACAACTCATTAACAAGATTTGGAAAGCAGCAGGGTATGGGAAGTTTCTCTTTTATTATTAGAAAACACTTCATTTTGTCTAGATTCATTCGTGATAACCCATAACAGCCATACACATTTGTTAACTTTATCTTCTGAACTTGCTTTCTTGGGTTTCCAAAACTCTTTCCAGCCAAATAAGACCTAGGAGAGCCAGATGCATATATCTTGTTTAATTACTGTGCCGATGAGGCTGTTCTGTTATCTCTGGTTACAGGATAAAAAACAGAGACAAATGTTCAGATTGAAGCCTCCTCCTTTAGCTGGAGCATGTTTTATTAAAGATCATCCTGTTTCCCCTTTTCATAATAAAACTTGGGGCATTCACTTAGAATAAATGATTCCTTGAAAAGCTTGCTATTCTTAGTACTTTTCAATAGTTTGTGTTTTTAATCTTGATACCTCAATAGTGTTTTTGTCGATTTTTCATAGCGGGAACTGATGTATTTTATAGCTGTTGCCTTTCCAGCTATCCATCTCCTAAATAACTGCTGTGATCATGATTCCAGCCCCCTCCCGGAATTTTACAATTGCTTTGATAATGAACTCACAAAATTAGCAGCTGATGGAGCAGTGAGATATGCTATAACTTCACTTCAAGAAACAATTGTCAGTTTTCAAACATACATTTAAACATGCATGTTTCAGTTGCTAAACTGAATCTAATCAATATTGCCAATGGTGGGTTTATTACAATGTTTCTTTTGTGGATTATAACTGGAGACACATATCTGTTGTTGTTCAGTCGTTCAGTCGTGTCCAACTCTTCATGACCCCATGGACCAGAGCACGCGAGGCACGCCTATCCTTCACTGCCTCCCGCAGTTTGGCCAAACTCATGCTAGTCGCTTCAAGAACACTGTCCAACCATCTCATCCTCTGTCGTCCCCTTCTCCTTGTGCCCTCCATCTTTCCCAACATCAGGGTCTTTTCTTGGGAGTCTTCTCTTCTCATGAGGTGGCCAAAGTACTGGAGCCTCAACTTCAGGAGACACATATCACTCACTTGCAAAAAGATACATGCATATATATTTTTCAAGTCAGCTTATTGAACAATATTAGTTCTCCAGCATCCTGCCCAGTAATAGATTTTGAATGTTCATAACAGAAAATTCAAATCCAGTTGTTCCAATGCATGTCTGGGGACTTTCCTTGTTCTCTTTTGCAAGCAGTTGGCAGCTCACTGGATTCTTAGTGTGGGGAGCAATACGCAAGAAGCTGTGGATGCATCAGTCTTTGCATTTCATGGATATACTGAAACATAAGGAGAATGCATGAATCTGAATGCAAAACCAAAAGGGAAACCCCAAGAATCTAAATATTTTATGGGATGGGGAAATATGGGCTGCAGTAATGCTGCAGGAGACCTTGGGAATAACAAGAGACAATAGACCACATCCATTTAAAATGTATGCGGTGGAGAAAAACATCTACAGCTAGTTTAATATAACACAGGAGCAGAATGTACTTTTCTTGAACAACTCCTTTGTAGAAAGAAGGGGGGTCTGCAGCCGAAGTCTTGGCTGGTTAGTTCAAAGCAAACATCAATATTCCTCAACTCCTAGCCACATGCAGCTCTCCTCTCTCTGCCCATGGTCTCCTCCAGTTTCCCTCCTCTCAAAATCTTCCCTTTGCCCCCTGCTCATCCTTTTGCACCACTCCTCACCCTGCCCTAGCCTTTCCTATCCCCTTTCTTTGACCTTTGCTTCTTCTACTGGTTACTTCCTAGGTCTATCCAACTGTGATGCCCCTCATTAAGATCTGACAAGCTCCATAGATTAAAAGGCATGGACACCCATGGAATGTTCCCCTTAGCGCTATGTTGAATGCAGCACAGTAATCATACTCTGGGGATAAGAGAGGAAAACTGTTACAATGGGGGAGGAATGGATGCCAAGTGAAGAGGGGTTGCCAAATGTCCGGAATTTCCCAGACATATATGGAATGGAACACTGTATTGGCAGCAGTGCATGTCTTTGGCAATTGGCAATTTTCCTTTAAAAATGGGCAATTTTTTCCATAAAAATACGGGCAATTTTCCATTAAAAAATGGGCATTTTTTTTTAAAAAAAGTCAACAATTTTCACTGTTTGAAATATGGTAACCCTAGTGGACCTACTAGCTAGGGGGCACGTAAGGCACAAATCAAGTGTGAAAGGAGATGGCGGCTCAAGTACTTTGCAATACTAAGCCTTGTTTTCTCTAAAAGTAGGCATCAAATGTTTCTCGCAACCAACGTGACAGAACAATACGCTGCTTGACAACTTAATTGTTAACAGTGGGCTGTGAGGTACAAAACTGAAGTTGTCCTCTAAAATATAGGATAAATATATAGAAAGCTGTGCTAAATATTTTATATCTATATGTGGGACACAATATTATTAGTCATTGCTCTTTGTTTCTTTTCTGGGAGACCAGAGACCAAGCCAGGCAGGATGGTGGAGACTCTTTAAACTTCAGCAACATAGCAACCGGGGGGAGGAGGGAGAGATTTGGACTAAGATGGTGTGGGTTTTGGGGGGGGGGCATTTAACCTTTTCTGTACTGCTGCTTTTCATCCCTCTTCACTCGTCTGCTCTCAGTTCCAACCTCCTGATGCTGCATTTCATTTCATTTAAAAAAAAAAAACACGTCTGGGCTTCGTTACATTTTTGGACCCTTCCTCCTGGTGTCCCTGCCATCCAAAGCAAGGTGGGTGACAACCATTTCAGTGCCAGGCTAGAAACTACCTTTAACATCCTAGGATAATAAAACTGTCTTTGCCTGGCACTGAAAATAAAACAGTGTTGATGTCAGGAGAGTCTCTCTGAGGAGAGCATTCCGGAAATGGGGCATCACCACCAAGAGGGTTTTTTCTCTGGTTGCTGTTGTTTATTATATTTTATCTATATATTTTATATTGCTGCCGCCACTGCCATCAAGACCTTGCTGGAGGGAAGTAAATAAATCTTTCAAATAAATAAATAAATAAATAATTTTGAAAGTCTCAGGCCGCACACACACCCCATACATTTAAAGCACCCCAAAGAATCCTGGGAACTGTAGTTCACCCCTTACAACAATTTAAACAAACTGCAGTTCCCATGATTCTTTATGGGGGTGCTTAAAATGAATGGTGTGCACCCAACCTGAGCACAATGTGAGGTTTTCCCAAAGGGTGGCTCCTGACATAGGGCACGCTATGATTTATTTCCAAAAGTTAAATAGTCATGTAGACACATTAAAAACCTAGCATCTCTAGGTTTTGCCTACATGTTTGGAATCTTTAATAGTTCTTCTTTGTTCTTTAAGAAAAAATCCACATAATGTACCAATCAAGCATTCAGCACACACCTTTTTGAGTGCCTGGCTAAAACCCCTGAATGCACCTGCCTGAATGGATTAAATCATTCTGCAACTCTGTTCCTATTATTCTTTTTCCATCTCACTTTGCTGCCTCCTTTAATTCCCCCCCCCCCCACCTATGGAGCAGGAAGGAGTTTTCCTCCTTTTAATTTTACCACTTTTTAAAGGATTTGTCATGTTTCTGTTTCTGGCTGGATAATTCTGGATGTCAGTTTAGAATCTGGCCTGAAGGATTCCCCTACTTTAGGTTGTTCTGAAGGGGGCTCTGGTTTTAACTCGGCTCCAACTAGCAGAGATAAAATGCATGTGATCCTACACTCTTTCATATGGAAAGCTTTCTACACAAAGTGCATAATTTAAACATGTCAAATTGAAAAACCACCGGCTGTTCTAGTGAAGTTTTGTCCACTCTTCCTTTGAAGACTATATTTTAGAGCTTTTAGCAGTACAGAATAATGCAATGTGGGGTAGACAAATGCTATTTTTTCTATAGGTAGCACTGCCATCAGAGGCTGTGGAAATAACGACAAGAGAGAAACAATTGTGGCTTATGTGATAGGGTACAGTTGCCCTCCTGTCACCAGCATCAGGATGTGGCAGGGCAATGACAAAGTATGGGCTGTGCAGGTGCACTTGCAGAATGTTGGATAGACTCCATCAGTGCCCTGTCCTTGCAGACATCTTGCCCCATTCAGGTAAACTGCAGCAGTGCCATACTGGAGGGAGAAGAAACTGGGATATGAGTTCTGAAAGAGAAATTATGATATATCCTTGAATCTTGCTGATTTCTAGGGAAAGTGCTTTTGCATTCACACGAGAGAAAAACATTTCTTCTGGAAGCATGGGGGTGGCTTTAAAACACTTGCAAGCTGGGATGGGCGTCATTATTCTGGCTCTGAGCAACAATCAGGCCTCTGGCACAGAGGAAGAGGAACCAACTGGACCAGGAAGATTACTGGCACAAGCCATGGAGGCTCTGAGCCAAAATCAGAGTGAACTACTTTTAACAGGTAGGCATGACCACCCCCGTATTAATCTCCTGGCATCATACGCAGTCAGCTGACCCAATGGAAAAATTGGGAGCACTCTTTAAGTACACTCGCAGTTCTTCCTTTGCGGCCCGCACTTGCATTAAAGTCAGGGCTGTAAAGGAGGAATCTTATAATCTGTGACTGCAAAGAAAGGAAGGAAGACTGACTCTCTACCAGGTAGTATCAAAGGGAAGCGGGTAGATCTGTGGTCTAAACCACTTAGCCTCTAGGGCTTGTCAATCAGAAGGTCGGCAGTTCGAATCTGTGCGGCAGGGTGAGCTCCTCCTCCTGTTGCTCTGTCCCAGCTTCTGCCAACCTAGCAGTTCGAAAGCACGCCAGTACAAGTAGATAAATAGGTACCACTGCAGCGGGAAGGTAAATGGTGTTTCCATGCGCTCTGGCTTCCGTCATGGTTTTCCATTGCGCCAGAAGCACTTTAGTCATCCTGGTCACATGACCCAGAAAGCTATCTGTGGGAAAACATCGGCTCCATTGGCCTGAAAGTGAGATGAGCACCGCACCCCATAGTCGCCTTTGACTGGACTTAACCATCCAGGGGTCCTTTACCTTTACCTAGTATCAAAGCCAATGCAGCAAACGATACTGATTTCTTAAAGGTCCAGGAGTCATCATCATCATCATTATTATTATTTTGAAAGTAACAAACAATGCATGTTACCACTTTACTATTAGTTTCCAAGAAGAATGTAAGACCCTGTTTGTATGTTACAATAGTGGGGTGGAAGTCAATTGAAAAAAGTAACTATCTGGGCATCTTTCCATGTAAAAAAGCAATTTCTTTGAACATTTCCCCAAGTAATCCATTTTCAGCCAAGCCAATCAAGATGTGATAACATGGTTGTAGCAGTGAAGAGCAACTTAAACATCAAAATTTTACCAAAATTTCACTTTACAATGTGCCCAAAGCAAACTTTGCAATATAGGCCAGTGTCATGATTCCACTGTTACTGCTGTAGTGGCTTGCCTCAACTTTTCATTGAGTTGAGATCTCATTTGAGCTAGGTGTTTCACAACTTGTAGCTCAAGCGCCTAACTACTAACTACCTCCAAGCTGCATTAAAAACCACTTCATACAAACATGTTTGGTAGAAGATGCCCACCATGGGACGACTTTTCTATTGTATGATAACCTGGTTGGTGACATGCTCCAGCCACTTGGCGAGATTATGGCTTGCTATGCCTGTTGTGGGGGAGCCCTGCCGAATTCAGGGTGAGCCAAGAGCTAGTAATTATATTGTGTTTCCAATCTATTACTTGCCCTCAGCTTCTTGAGCTCTTTAAGATTGAAGTATGTATGCATTAAGTGCATGGTTTAAAATATAACAGAAGCCCCTGACATTCGTATAATTGAGCAAGTCTGGAAAAAGATTGGGAGAAGCACTAAACCTGTTTCTCAAAGTCCTGTGCTGGTTCAGGTTCTTGACTTAACTGGAGCATGGGCTGACAGAGAATTAAACTGTCTGATTATGAGCCAATTCCCAATATGATGTGTATATCCACAGGCTGACTATTGGAAGGCTTCCCACAGAAGCAAATCACACACACATGCAAAATGTAATTGGAAGAAGTCATCCATGCAGCTTGCTCAAAGCCAATTGCATGAGCAGAAGCTGGATAAATAATACCAGATCCAGTTTATGGGATAATCTTTGAAGTGGTGGGCTGGATAACCCATTCAAATGAATCCCCGCAACCATGGTCTATTGGGACCATTCCAAGAAGACATCAGTATTGTTACATGCCACCCCTATCTCTAAGTGGTGTGAGACTCCAGGGGTTCCAGGTGCTTACTCAGGGTCCATGTTTCCTGTTGGAAATGAGGCACAGCAGAGACTGTGGTGTTTTTATGATATATGGTTTATTTATACATATATACAACCTGAGCCTACAATGGAGGAGTTCAAAGCATTAACACCCTGGGAGAGCCTTGCTTCCCCCAAAGCTGCAGCCTTGGATTCAAATAGAATTCAAACATCTCTCTCTCTCTCTTCCCAGTGTGCTACTTTTTCCACTTCTAGCTCACCACTCACCTTTCCCTTCTCACCTTTGTTCTTCTAACTACCAGTGAATTGAGAGAAGGCCGTCTGGGACAGTTCCACTTCCTTTGTTCCCTTAATGGCCTAGGATATCAATTCATCAGGAAGCTAGCCTGTGTTATATTTTTACACTTGCTGGATCCAGGCATTAGAAGGATCACATCATGCGGCCTACTCCCCCCCCAACCCCATAACACTACAACTTACAATAGAAATAATTGAGAATGATGCGTATTGCAGACTAAAGGCTCCTCCAGATGACTTATTTATTGAACATTCATTCTGATCTGCTTACACAGAGGTCAAATTATATCTGGTCTTAATTGAGCATTTGTTCTGATTTGTTTATGGAATGGGTATACCGCAATGAACATTCATTCTGCATTCATCCTGCATCGCTTGGAGGGTGTTCATATGTCTTCCTGTTCATCCCACCCCTTTCCAATGCAATTTCTTATCACGTTCCAAACCACAAAGGGTCCAGTTTAACACAAAATAGATTTGTTGTCTCTGCTTAGAATAGCTCGTCTCCAACTTGGATTGTAATCCAAGTCTGGACTGTACATTATGGGTACCCTAATTTCTGCATTGCTTCCTCTGATTTTGCTACTTGGATCCTTTTTACTAAATCAGGTTGCCCTAAGCTTGGACCTGACAGGATTCTGAAGTAACATATATAGCCCATATAGCTTGCTATGAGCTACTTCATAAGGTTGGCAGATTTCAATAGCCTTTACAAAGGTGAGTTTTGGGCTTCTTAGTAGGCTTTTCTAGAGTACAGCTACTCTGATACCAAGTACAATTTTGTGTCTTATCATAAGAACTATCAGCTCCCCAGAATTGCACCCTGAATGCAGAAGAGATCAGTTATGAATTCATCTATAGGCTCTCCCCTCACTTTCTTTCTCATACATGAACACTATTCTTCTTAAAAGCTTGATTGCTTTTTAGGACTCAGTACTCTTTCACCAGTATATCATAATTTGGAGAGGGTGGCGGAGCTGATGTTAGTGTTTAAATTAAATGGACATGTTTGAACAAATTTTTAACCTTACTACTAGCTGTTACTCAGCCTCTGTACTTAGATTATCAGTTAGGACTCTCTTGAAGTATCCCTACTTGAAGGCTTAAAACAATAAAAGTATTCTCTAACAAAGGCCATCCTAACCTTCTTTCTTTCTTTTCCAATAACATCAGGAAGTTGACACCCACTTTCCTCAAATATGCCAGGAAACAGACCACTAATCAACATCCCCAGATGAGCTATTAGATTGATGAACAAGGGGAAAGCCTCAAAATTACACAGAACTCAGAAGGCTAATGCAATTAAAACTGTTCATTGCTGCAAAGTCTGGATATGATTGGCGATGACAAAGCAATAACCTATTAGTGATTTTGAGTATAACCTATTATTAGAGTGAAGCAAAATTACAAATGAAAAGACTAATAATCATCCAAATGATTAATTGCCACCTGCCGCTGCCACCTGAATAGCATCTCCAGGGAGCTTAAGAATGTAAAAATGTAAGTACTATCCTCGATCAGATGAAAGGTCCACCTGTCTCCAAAAGTAACCAGCCAGATGCTTCTAAGAAGTCCACAAGGAAGGCATGGGGGTGGTAGCCCCTCTCTGTTTTGTCCCACGGCAACTAACATTTGGAACCATAGCTCTAGCCCTGGAAAATAGTGTGCAGTACATCTACCATGACAAGTAGCCGTTGACGGCCCTTAGTTGGTTCCACCTATCATTTGTTCTGTCTGCAACTATTGGTAGTCTCACTGTCTTCTGCTCTACAAATGCCATTGGGCATCAGCCACCCATGGAACACGCAGAAGGCTCAAGGCCAGATTTCATGAGAGAACCTTCTGAAGTGACTTTCTTCAGAACATAGGAGCATAGAAAGCTGGGTCCAGGGTTTCAGGCAGAAGTCCTTCACATCCCTACTTGGAGATGCCAGGGGCTGAGCCTGGGACCTTCTAATGTTCTAGCACTGAGCTACTGCTCTTCCTGAAATACCAACTTTGAATCTTATTCAAATCCAATGCAGAACCTAGCTAGTAGTGCCATACTAATTTGTTATGTGACAGAGTAGCAAGTGCTAGATTTGGGCAGTATATTACTGAATTTTTAAAAATAAAATAGAAAATTAACATTTATTATCCACCTCCCTAGGGAAGATACTCGGAATTAAATCTGTGCTTTAGATAATTTAGTGTTTAATGATATTAAATATTATGCAAGTGTATGATCATTAAAGCAATATTACCCCATAGAAGTTTGCTAAAAATACACCTTTGATCTGCTGACTATCTTCCCCAGCTGGAGCAGACCTTAATCTCTACAAGAAAACTGACATCTAAGAACAGATCCAATTCCACTAATCCAAGGAATGCATCCGTATCATAGCCTTCTAGACAGGAAATGTTATTCTGGGATCTGCATATGAGAAGGCGAAAGAAATACCGATATAGAAATGGGGCTTTTGGGAACAGCCCTGTATAACCTCAAGGCTGACAACACTGGCAGCGCATCTGCTTTCACATCCTGAGAGCAGCGTGAAATCACAAAACTCTTTTCCTTTGTTGTGAACAAGTCATTTTTTTAAAAGAGAGTTTGGTGCTTATCCTCTTCGTAGTTGCCTGGGACAAAAATCCTTCTGCTATCTAGAAGACCTGCTCCTAAAGCAAAGTATATATAGATCCTGTGTATTGCCTTCTACAGACAACGCTGTTGAAAAGATGTGGCATTTAGGACCACAGGACTGCAACAACCGTCGGAACAGGTATGCCAGTTTCCTTTGATACCACATGTAACAGAATAGAACAGAGCCGGCCCTCCCATGACACGGGGTGAAGCACTTGCTTCAGGCGGCAGAAGTGCAAGAGGCAGTGCTCTGCTCGCCCACCCCACTTCCACTGCCGAGAGGGAGGTGTTCTGGCATGTGGCCTTGCCACTCATCTTCCTCAGCCCTGGGCAGAGAAGCCCAGCAAGAGGCAAAGCTTGGATGAGCTCCCTGGCTCCTGCAAGGATTGGTGATAGCTGGGGTGTCCCGGCTTGTCAGTTGCCACTTGGCTCCTCCCGCCCTGGGGTGGGAGGAGGAAGCTGATTGGCAACACTTGGAGGAGCGGCCCAGTTCCCACTGAGACTGATGAGAACCAGGGTGCCACAGCAGTGGAAGTGGGATGTGGTGGGTGGGCCCAGGAGGGGGCAATTCTTCTTTTGCCTCAGGTGGAGAAACAGGACGAGCCACCCCTGTAACAGTCATATACGTAAGTGACCAAAAGCAGAATTGCAGACAGATTTGGGGTAAACAGTTTGGAGGCCCTCAAATCACCCTTGGATCACCAGTGTCATCAGAACCCTCCCTAGAACTGATAGAATCTGAGGGTCCTTCCAGATCTGGATAATATTGCACATCATATTATATTAATGTCTTTCTGTTAGTTTTTTTGAAGTTGTTTTGGGGGAGTAAATGCATGAATACCTTGCCTTAAGCATTTTATAAATATTTCATAAACCAAAATTTAATTTTCCTGATTTTGGGGGGGGGGGCAAAAAAGCTTTAGGAAAAAATGGGGAGTGTTTTTTGTATTAAAGGGGGATTTCTTTCCAGGTCTTCACATCTCTAGCTACAGCCAGCACACCCAATGGTCAGGAGCAATGGGAGCTGTTGTCCAGTAACAACTGGAGGGCCACAGGTTCCCCCATGCCTGTTCAAGGCCATGTGCCATACAGTACATGAGATTTATGTTCCAAGCAGCTACCTCTAAATTTCTACTCAGCTTTATGCATAAAACTTTTTTTTCTGTCAGCAAACCAGAGCTCAACAGTTCCCATGGTGACTTTCAGGGATGCAGCATTTAAAAGGAAATATCTCCACCACCACAAAAATGGTTCTGGGCACAGAGTTTTCTCTGGTGACCTCTCTCCATTGTGGTTAGAGCAGGCTGCTCCTTTCCTTAAATCATCAGCAGTTCCACTCTTCATTGCAGGGACTCTGCCTTCTCCTTTCTTAAAAAGCACTTAGTTCAGTGTGAGTGAACCCACAAACTAAATAATAAATGGGGAATAATAAAGCAGATGCAAGGTGATGAGCAAAGATAAAATAAGTTTTCTTTTAAAATTTAACAGAAAGTGCAGCAGACTCAGAACAGAGCACGATTCACAAAGCATTACAAAATACATTATTAAAACAGAGGGGGAAATCACTCCAAACATGCTGGGAAAATAACTTATTAACCAAACACAATCAGAACTATTTCAGACCTGTAGCTTTTTTAGACCACCCTGAATACACCATCTCCCTATCTGCTTTGATATTGTGCAGAACTAAATGTCTTGTTCTTTATTTGCACAGGAACCCTGAAGGTAGGTAATTTAGACTCCATTTTATCTTAACAATCCAACCTTTATTGAGTTTTGGATTTCTCAACAATTAACCCTAATGAGTCACAAGAGCCAAAGAACTTGAGTTGAGAAATATAATAGCAGTCCCTCCATAGTTAAACAGTGCTGAAAATGTATGTTCATGTGTCAGCAGTGGTACTTCATAGAATAAAAAAAAACATAGAATGGTAGAGTTGGAAATGACATACATGACAGGTGGCCATCCAACCTCTGCTTGGAAACCTCCAAGGAATGAGAGTCCACCACCTTCCAAGGGAGTCTGTTCCACTGTCAAACAGCTCTTAGCATCAGAAAGTTCTTCCTGGCGTTTAGTCAGAATAACTTCAAGCCACTGGTTCAGGTCCTACCCTCTGGAGCAGCAGAAAACAAGCTTGCTCCATCTTCCATGTGACAGTTACCTTTGTGCACTGCTACCTCTGTGCATTTCTGTAGGGGGTCACCTGCCGCTGCCACACGTATCTTCCTTCTCTGGGAAGCGGCAGGATTCATTCTGTACACTGTACCTTCCATAGCCAGAACTCGGTGTGTTCCGAGATCTGCAACTGCAGTTCTCGCTCCTCTGGCCGAAAATCGGTGTCCAAAGTGAGGGCATGGAATCGAGGCACAGCACGGCTCCTGACAATCCTGCTTTTTTGTGTCACGTTCCTCCACAGGTTTGTCTCCTACATTGGGCGATCTTCCTCCTCCCTAGGGACACCCTGCCTGCATCTCTGTTCCAGGGCGGTCCACTCTGGTCTAGCAAGAATTTCGTCATTTTAGCCTAGTAGCTCCAAGTGTGGATAAGTGAGCCCCAAGTTGCTGTACCTTCTCTTCCAGCGAAGCAACCAGCTTGCATTTGCTGCAGGTGTAGTTTTGCACTTTCTCAGGCAGGAAGACAAACAGGGCACACAGGGCTGTCTTAAGTATATCCAGTGCCGTGGTGCGAAGCTCCCTCCGGCGTGTGTCCCCCCCCCCCCCGTTTCCCAGAGTTTTTTAGGGAGGACGGCACTGCTGGCGGGGCTGGAGGAGGCGGGCAGCGGCTGGAGGGCGGCTCCTCCGGTGGGGAAGAGGTGGAGGCTGGATGCGGTGCCTCCCGGCTCAGCTGGCCACTTTGTGCTGCAGTGGCCATGGCAGACGGAGGCTCCGGGCGCGGTTTTGGCGTGGCATGGCAGAGGCAGGTGAGGGCGGCAAGCTGGTGCTGGGAGGCACTGCATCCAGCCTCCGCCTCTTCCCTGGTGCCCTCCAGAACTTGGCGCCCCGTGCCACTAGCCTCTATGGGTAAGACGCCCCTGATGGCACAGGTGTTGCAGGTCACTGCAGCAGCTCCTTATCTTACTTTAAGCTCTCCACTGGAGCCCAACCTATAGAAAGTGAGGCCACTTCTCTCCAAGTCTTACCATTGCTAAGCTGGTAAAGCTTGTTTTCCTGGCAGTAGTTAACACCAATTAATTTATAGCCACAGGGCAATCTGCTCTGGCAGAGTGGGACAGAGTGTGGGTCTTGTTCCCAGAAAATCCCTTCAGCATCC
The DNA here is from genome assembly GCF_009819535.1 of Lacerta agilis. NCBI lineage: Eukaryota > Metazoa > Chordata > Lepidosauria > Squamata > Lacertidae > Lacerta > Lacerta agilis. The sequence continues at coordinate 55,249,622 of NC_046315.1, forward strand.
CTTCAGTTATGTAGCGCATACCTGGGGAATGCAGTCTGGCACCTTAGATGTTACATTAAATTTCTGCATATTCATTCATTCCTTGGTGAGCTGAAGAAAGGGCTCTCTTTCACAAGACCTCTCAAGACAAAAAGCCTTTTAAAACACTGCTTTCTCCATTCTTTTTCATCCAAATGCAATATTTTATTTAGAATTATATTTTAGGAAGATATATTCAGAGCCAGTGTGATGGTGTCTGTGAACAAGGATGGCCTGGTACTGCAAAGTCCCAGATTTAATCCCATGCTCAGCCATAAAGCGACCTTAGTAACCCTGGGCCAGGGACTCTCTTGGTTTAACCAGCACTGCCCAGAGTTCCTTGCAGGAAGGGTGGCATACAGTCAGGGCCGGCGCGTCCATTTAGGCAAACTAGGCAATTGCCTACGGCGCCAAAATGGAGGGGGCGCTGGCCAGGCTTGGGGGGGGGCGGGACGGGCTAGCAGCAGTTTCTCCACTGTAGCGGATAGGTGCTGCTTTCCCCTACACCACCCACGGCTCCCGCTAAAGCAGGCTTTGGCGAGGGGCGGGTGGCGGGACAGGCGAGCAGCAGCTTCTCTGCTACAGCGGATAAACTGCTGCTTGCCTCTCCACCACCCCCACCTCCTGCTAAAGCAGGCTTTGGCGGGGGGCGGGGGGGGGCGCCAGAAGGTGGTTTGCCTAGGGTGCAAGAAGCCCTAGCACTGGTCCTGCATACAGTTGCAAGAAGTAAATAAATATCAAGCCAATTTTAAAATGTTTTAAAAATCATTGAAGATGAGAGAAACAACAATAGATTCAACAAGGAGAGCTATGGGAACACAGGAAGCTTTTTTGTATTAAGTCCAACAGTTGATCCATTTAGGACAATGCTGGCTGTGCTGGATTGAAGTGGCTCTTTAGGGGTCTCACTCAGCCCTACCTGGAAATGTGGGGAGTTGAAACTGGGATTTTCTGTTTGCAAAGCAAATGTTCTACTGCTGAGCTGTGGCCCTTCTGCTATCTAGAGGGCTATTTAAATAACACAAAATCTTTAAACATTTAGGCAGGAAAACAATGTTGCTATAAGTATGCCCAAACAAATAAAGAAGAATTTAAGAAGAGAGAATCAATATTCGTAAAGAATCACAAGCTATAAACAGTAATGCGTGTTTGAGAGAGAAAAGTTAGCATAATTTGTAGACAAATAAAAAGAAAATAATTCAAATACTCTAATACCAAAAGTTTACACAGCCACACTCTATCATGAATATCTAATTATCACACAACCTTTGTGGATTTACATTATTATAGAGCTCTTGTTGTTGACATCTGTTTGCCTCAAGAGACAATGGAGTGCGCCTTTGGGGGTGAAGTCAAACCGCTGCGTTGGCAACACCAAAGTGACCTTCCCAGGGCGCAAGTCTGGACAGTGTGTATAGGGGTCCTGGGCTACCCAGACAACAAGACCCCACTCTTGGTCTCACTTATGTAGTCCAAAGGAAAGCAGAGCAATACATTTGACACCAGCTTGGCTATAGCAGTTGCCAGAAAGAGATGTACAAGGCACTATCCAAGTGTTTCAGGGATTCCATTCCAGATTTGTGTAGGGTTTACTCCTTAGCCTTTTCTTCTCCCAAATATATCCTTAAGGGCAGTGGAGGTTTGGTATCAGACTTTTCCTTCTAGATGGGCTACCTTCCCAGGTCAATGAGCCCCATCTGCCCCTCACTTCCCTCTACAGCATGTGCAAAAACCACCTTCTTGACCATTGGACCCACTATTGGTCTCATCCATTCAATCCACCAGAGCCTGTCTTCACGTGCAGGGGCGTCTCTAACTCGCTGAGGGTTTGAAACCCATCAGCTACCAGTCAAAGCCATTCCTAGGATGTGGCTGCTGTCACATACAGAGCTTCTAGGAGCCACAGGGTGAGAGCTGAAAGCAGGGTTGTGACCAAAGGTGGATAAAGTACCTCAGAAGGAGCACAACGTGTCTCCCACCAGAGGTACTACCTCTCCCTAACACCCCATACACCCCTCACTGGTGCTCTAGAAGCCCACATTTTGGACACAGTAATTGGGGAGTGCCAACTAGATTCAAAGTTATCTGTGGATTGTTGCAGGTCTGTCATCTGCTCAGAATCCATGAAGGGTAGCCTATGTAACAAAAGGTGCAGGAAAGCTGCTTGGACAATCTATTTTTCTTTTGCACAGGCTCTTGTAATGACCCTCCGGATCAGCATGGACTGTGTTGCAGGTGGTTGCAGTGGGAGAGACGAACCTCTCCAAATCAGGCAGCGGTAGAAGTGTTCCACCACCAAATTTTGAGTAATTTCCCTATACCACCACTACTGTTGTTCCAATGGTGATATAGTTATAGCCCAAGCTGCTCAGGAGTCCACATCCTATGCTTCAGAGAGGCTTTCCAGTGGCACAGAGTACTGCAGTGGGAGGAGAAGGATGGGTGTGTGACTGACCTTCAGCTCATGCAACCATTTAATAACTTTTAATGCTAATGTTAAAACTTAACTTGAAAAGCATGAGAGCTTTTCAAAATGAGATAAATGGCCTTGCAGAGAGAATTTGACATGTGTTTGCCTTTTGGATCCAAAAGTTTGCATTTTCAACTAGTTTAAGAACCTTTCCTTTCCTTGTTCACTTGGCACGCATCCTGTTACTTTTCTGTTGCTCCCTTACCAAGGGTCATTGTGTGTTGACGATGGTTTCACCTGCAGCTGACCTAAATTCATCTCATTTGCTTATAATAAATAATGAATTCACCTTAAGCTTTGTGTAGCTGAAGTCAGAACCCGTGCGCTAAAGTGGCTCAAAGTGCACAGCCACAAGCTACTGCAGACTTCCATTATGCATTCCCCATGGCGGAAGTAGTTGCGTACCAAACACTTTCCCTTCTGGTTTGTCTGGTATGGTATCGTGGCTGTTTGTTGCTCAGCTGTAGAACAGAGCAAGATACATTGGTTTTAATAAGGTTGTGGGGCATGTATGGTGGGAACGTATGGAAGCTCATGGGAGAAATGGACTTTATCACAACCACCTTGGGCAAAGGACTGTAGAGGGTTGAGGACTGGGGTGTCTGAAGGCTGAGTGGTCTGATCCTGCTGTTGGCCCAGCTCCCTTTTATGCTCTTTAAAGGGCTGTTGCCCAATTCTGCAGTCCTTGGCTCCTAATGTGTGGGGAAATAGGAAGGCACTGGGAATGTGTCTTTCAAGCCAGTTTCTCTCTTTTGCTCCCACACCCCTGCCACTGCTTAAACATCTATTCTGATAAACAATTCTGAATATCAGGAAAGCTTGTTTGCTATTTTTTGTGACATTTTGGTTGCTCCAATAAAGGTATGAGCCTATCCCGGCATTTGGGAGCAATACTAAAAAGGGACAGTGTTTCTGTTCTTTATTGTACAATCTCTTGGCTCTTTTGTAGGGGAGTGACTCATGATCTACTAATGTTTGGATTGGCACAGAAAATGTTTTGGGAGCATTTGTATAGCATAGAACATGGTTCCAAGCAGAAGTAACTGCATCAATTTTCCCATGGGAATTGCTTTCTTAAGGCTGTATGTTGCATCTCACTGAAATGCCATCAGAGGAATCTCCTATGTGAAAGGCAATGTATTGAACAACCTGCCACCGTTTCCCCAGAATTATATTAAGTCGGGGCACTGTGGGAAATTAAAAGGATCCAGCCACTTGATGCTTCTTGCGGTCATGGCTAGAAAAAAACATTTAAGGTAGGCCAAAGATAGGCCTTGAGAGCTGGTACAAGGCTTTCAGGTGCAGGTGCTGCCCCTACAATGCCTAATTTTAGCATTACTATTTCCCTCAGGAATTAAAACGGGGGACAGAGATGTTTAGATTTTTAGGGTGGTGAGGGCTATGGGGCAAGACCTTTGGTGAAAGTGGACTTGGGCTATGTGGCACTGTAATAAAGAACATAACATGTTTACAACCATGGTTTCAAGTGATGTTAATTATCATTAAACACCAGGCAGGAATATTATAAAAAGAACTTAATACAACCATGACTGTTTAATTATTTCTAAGTCAAAGTTAGCCACACTTACATCCTTCCTACTGTAATTTTGAAGATCTCTGTTAATGAACTTCTCAAATGATGTGCTCTCACTTTTGGTTGCTTCTTGTGCTTTTGCTAGTTCTGGCCCTTTAGTTGATTTACGGTACTTATCCGTTCATTCACGTGATCAGCAAGAAGGCAATTTAATTCATGGATGAGAAAGAATGAATTGTGGTTGTAATCAGAAGCCTGAGATTAATAATTGCTACTTCACTCCCAAGAAACACCAAAACCAGGTAGAAATAGACTCCTCCAAACAACCAGAAAACAACACTGCATCTGAAAAGTTGATTCCTGGTGTGTGCATTCAGATAATCCAGTGTATGTGTGTGTACAGGAATTTCCTACCCGGCAGCCTGTGAAGTAATATAATGGGCTCTAGTGGATCTCAAGTGGATCTCTCAGTGGCCTTTGACACCATTGACCATAACATCCTTCTGGACCGTCTAGAGGGGCTGGGAGCTTGGGGCACTGTTATACAGTGGTTCTGCTCCTTCCTCCTGGGCCGTGTGGTGGTGGGGGATGAGTGTTCAGACCCCTGGGCTCTCACTTGTGGGGTGCCTCAGGGTTCTGTCCTCTCCCCCATGCTTTTTAATATCTATATGAAGCCGCTGGGAGAGATCATCAGGGGGTTTGGGCTGGGTGTTCATCAGTATGCAGATGATACCCAGCTCTACCTCTCTTTCAAATCAGAACCAGTGAAGGCCATGAAGGTCCTGTGTGAGTGCCTGGAGGCGGTTGGAGGATGGATGACGGCTAACAGTTTGAGGTTGAATCCTGACAAGACAGAAGTACTGTTTTGGGGGGACAGGAGGACGGCAGGTGTGGAAGATTCCCTGGTCCTGAATGGGGTGACTGTGCCCCTGAAGGACCAGGTGCGCAGCCTGGGAGTCATTTTGGACTCACAGCTGTCTATGGAGGCGCAGGTTAATTCTGCGTCCAGGGCAGCTGTCTACCATCTCCATCTGGTACGCAGGCTGAGACCCTACCTGCCCGTGGACTGTCTCACCAGAGTTGTGCATGCTCTGGTTATCTCCCGCTTGGACTACTGCAATGCGCTGTACGTGGGGCTACCTTTGAAGGTGACCCGGAAACTGCAATTAATCTAGAATGCGGCAGCTAGACTGGTGACTGGGAGTGGCTGTTGGGACCACATAACACCGGTCCTGAGAGATCTACATTGGCTCCCAGTACGTTTCTGAGCACAATTCAAAGTGTTGGTGCTGACCTTTAAAGCCCTAAATGGCCTTGGTCCTGTATACCTGAAGGAGCGTCTCCACCCCCATCATTCAGCTCGGACAATGAGATCCAGCACCGAGGGCTTTCTGCGGTTCCCTCACTGCAAGAAGCAAAGCTACAGAGAACCAGGCAGAGGGCCTTCTCGGTAGTGGCGCCCGCTCTGTGGAACTCTCTCCCTTCAGATGTCAAAGAGATAGACAACTACCAGGCATTTAGAGGACATCTGAAGGCAGCCCTGTTTAGGGAAGCTTTTAATGTGTGATATTTTAATGTATTTGATTTTTGTTGGAAGCTGCCCACAGTGGCTGGGGAAATCCAGCCAGATGGGCGGGGTACAAATAATAAATATTATTATTATTATTATTAGTGATCATGTGCTCCTTGCCAAAAGCCTAGTTCAATTCTGTTCCACCTTGCCTCCCACATTGGTGCCCTGGCGAGGCTCATCTAGTGCCTACTCTGGTGTCTTTTTATTGTCCAATCCTTTAAAACTATTTCATTGTCTGTCTTTATTACTTATTTATATACCGCCTTTTTCTTCCAAGGACTTCAAAACGGTATACCTAGTTCTCCTCTCCCCCATTTCAGCCTCACAACAGTCGTGTGCGGTAGGTTAGACCAGTGCTTTTTTCTGGGGGTGTGCAGGGGTAGGCATACCCCAAACATTTTGTGCATCTAAGTTTGGCCTCATTGAGGGGCATTATTTCAATATGAGTAGGAAAATGAGAGTACACTTAAAATTTATTTTTTGGAAAAAAATCACTGGGTTAGAAGGGATGGTGAATGGCCCTAAGACTTGATCTTGCTGCTGCTGATTGGTCTTCACTTGTATTCTGCAATTTCACCAAGTAAACCCGTAAACCAGTCTGTGGCAACACTGCGTTCTACAAACGTTTGGGATTCAGGGAGACCCGCACTGCTCTGCGGCGCTTTGCGCGCTCCAGAAACATGGGGCGGTTGCGCAGCGCTTCGCTTTCACAGCGCCTAAGGAACCCGGATGGTCCGGGTCTCCTGGCAGGCCCTCTTCCTCGGCACACTCCATCCGTTTCGCTTGAGGGAGAAGGGAACTCAAAACCACAACTCCCATAATTCCGCGCGAGTAGCTTTCGCGGCGACGCGACTCCACGACAGCCGGGGGCCCGAGAGGAGTCTTACGAAAACGCCTTTACAGTACTAGTTTTCTCCTCGGGTCGCGCATGCGCTGCTGCCGGAACCCTCGGATTGCTTTTTCCCTGAGTGCGGGGGTGTGTGTGAAATGTTGTAGAGCGGCGAGTGGGCGGAGCAGTTGCGGCTGACTCTCTCTCATCCCCCCCCCCGCCCGCCCTCCCCAGTTGCTAATATGGCGTCTCGGAGAGCTCGCTCCGCCTCAGGTCAGTTGAGAGCCTGGCTTCCTCCAGGGCCGCCTGGCGCAGTTTCCATGGTGCTCGAGCCTCCCAGAGCGGAGATGGCCTGCCTTGTGCATAGAGATGGAGCCGGTTGATGGAGGAGCTGGTCAGTCGTCTCGACTTGGGAGCCCAACTCACCCGCCTCTTCGTGGGCTTCTCTCTGCCCTGCTCTTTCGCCCACCCCCAATCCGTGGGGCTGGGGAGGCCTGGCTGGATGCGCGCGGCTCCAGAGTAGGCGGGGCTTGCGCAGACCCCTTGCCCGAGGGGGCGGAGGGTGGGGGGGCACCAATGCAGAGGGCAGGCTGCCTAGTTAGAGGCGGCGAGGGTCAGGGCGCTTAGGGGTCTCCTCCAGCCAGGGCATTTTCTCGCAGTGCCAGCCTAATCAGGTTTTCTCGGAAGTAAGGCTCTCTGTGCTCCGTGGTTCTCACTTATTTAGTAAGTGTGCTTAAAGGTAAAGGGACCCCTGACTGTTAGGTCCAGTCGCGGACGACTCTGGGGTTGCGGAGCTCATCTTGCTTTAATGGCCGAGGGAGCCGGCGTACAGCTTCCAGGTCATGTGGCCAGCATGACAAAGCCGCTTCTGGCGAACCAGAGCAGCGCACAGAAACGCCGTTTACCTTCCCGCCGGAGTGGTGCCTATTTATCTACTTGCACATTGACTTGTTTTCGAACTGCTAGGTTGGCAGGAGCAGGGACCGAGCAATGGGAGCTCACCACGTTGCGGGGATTCGAACTGCCAACCTTCTGATCAGCAAGCCCTAGGCTCTGTGCTTTAACCCACAGCGCCACCCATGCCAAGTGTGCTTAGGGTTGGCCATAATTACAGTCCTGCTGGGTCAAATTAAAAAATTTGCACCTAGTTTAGGATCAGTGGCTACCCAGATGCCCATAGGGAGCTCACAGTGGGTTGGACTGGATGACCCTTCCGGCTCAACAATTCTATGATTCTGACAAGCAGAGCTTCAAAGCAGTGACCATTTCCAGCTGGTAGTTTCCCAGCAGCTAGCATTCAGACGCATGCTGCTGACCCTGGAGGCTCTGTGGCTTAGAGTAAGGAGTATTAACTTTTGGTGGGTTCATCCAACACTAATTTACTTCAGTCAGAGCCTCATGACACCTTAAAAAAACTAACTGGTGTATTTATTACAGCATAAACTTTAATGGTATAAAGCCCACTTTATTAGATCATCCATGTGGGCTGGAGTCCACAAAAACTTATGGTATAATAAATACATTAGTTAGTTTTCACGGTGCTGTGAGACTCTGATTGTTTTGACTCAGATTTTGACTCTGATTGAGATTTAACACAAAAATTTAACAATGGAAGGCTATCTTGTGATCCAGGATAGTGCAACAATGCGGTGTATTTGCTGGAGAAATTAAGAAGGAGAGGGTTTGGTTTCTCTGAGGAAGCAAAAATACAGTTGCTCTTTTGTCACACTATCCACTCTGTCCCCTAGTCTAGTTCTCAGGTTACTGCTTTTAGGTGTACAACTATTCTTTTCCCTTATGAGTCCCCTAAAAATTTAAAGTGTGGCTGTGATAGGTACTGAAAAGCATATATATCATGCAGGTGTGCCTGTCTGAGAGAAGAGATTGGCTGGCAAACGGGTTTGTTGCTCTACCATGAGTGAAATGACTCTTAGGGTAAGGCTGTGCAGTGGTTAAGGTGTCACATACAGAGAGAAGATGGCTACATGTGGAACAGTTATCATTTGCCATATTTTATATAGGTACTAATTTGAAGTCAGAATAGTAAAGAATTTAAAAGGATAGATTCCTCTGCTCGCTCCATTTGTTCTTGTGGATGAAGTGTGGGTTTTCTAATCAGTGTTAATGAATGGTTGTAGTTATTCTAGATTAAGTAATATTGCATGCAAGCTGTTATGGGTATGTGTTGATGGCTGTCTTTTATTTTATGTTTCATCTCTTCCATCCTTGATGTAGCTGCCTGTGCTTCCAGCTCCATACAACATTTACCTGAATTTTGTCTTTTTCCTGTATGGTAGGGGAAGCCAACTTGGTGCCCTCCAGACATGGTTGGACTCTAGCTCCCTTCAGCCCCAGCCAGCATGATGAGAGGAATGATGAGAGCTGTAGTCCCAACAACACCTTGAAGGCACCATGTTGGCTACCCAAGTTGCATGAGTATTGCCATACTGATGGCAAGAAAGTTGATGCATTGTCTTTGCTGGTCTTGCCCACGTGGGAATCCACACCTGGTGTGTGTGTGTGTGTGTGTGTGTGAGAGAGAGAGAGAGAGAGAGAGAGAGAGAGAGTTAGTAGAGCAAATGTCCTTCCATGGCTCAAAATGAGAAATGGGTGCTCAGCCACTTGCCATGTGTGATGCCACTCCACTCCCCTTTATTCAGAGGTTGCTCCCTTTGGCTGCCTTGCAGCTCTTTGGCCTTTCGTTGCTTTAATTTTGCATAACTGAGGTTAGTGTTACTTACACTTCGAATGACTTAGGGAGAATTCTTTTATTTATAATTTTAAATATTTTAGGTAGGTGTTGAGGAAATGTCAGCTGTGAATGACACTGGAAAGCATAGATAATTTAGGGCTCACACTAAACCCTTGACATTATAAGTTATGGGTATTTTGAGCTCAGACAGAATGGCATTGGTGTCCTTCACCTAATGACCCTAAAAACTTACATCCCAAGGGATCACGTTTGACAGATTTACTGCACAGGAAATGAAGGCTAGTGTTCATTTTCATCCTAGCTCTCTTGATTTTCTTTGCTGTGAAATCTATTTTGAGTATTCTCCCATTATGTTGAAGTACAAAATACAGACTTACTGCTCCACCAATCCATGACATGATTGCCTGACCTTAAAAATTGTGAGATTTCCTTTTTCAATTTCTTTTAAGGAACAACTACTGAAAGTATGTGAAAATCTGGCTGCAGTAGGTGTGTGTGTGTGTATGTATGTGTATGCACACACACACACACACACACACACACGATGCTTATGTGTCTGTGTGCCTTTGGTTTCCCTTTCTTTCTTGCACGGAACTTCTTATGAGTACTTTGGTTGTTGTTGCCATTTCTGCATTTTGGTAACACTGCAAGGATGTGCCTATTTTTGTATGCATGTGTGTTTAATGTGTAAAGAGGAGAACTGGAGGTAAACCTGCAGGTCAAGGCCTTGGAATGGCCATGGAGACTAATGGTAGGACATGTTCAATGATTGCATGTCACTGAAACACATATATCACATGGCAGAAAATGAAGGGTGCTATCTGAAATATTTACAGTATTGTGGCCTTAGTTGACGTGCTAATATTCTGCTTTGTGGATTCCCAAGAGAGTGTTCTCAGATTAGTGCCACATAAGCAAACATTTTATATCCACAACATATATATGCATATCCCATACTTCTTTAACTGAATGGGACCTGTTATCTAATAAGCTTAGAAATCTGTAACTTTTTTTGCCTTTCCATAGTACTCTCAAATTGTACATTAGAATGTATAGCCTTTTTATCTTTATCAGTATTCATATAATTAAGAAAATGCAGTAGGTGAGATCCTGCATAGTGTAAGGAGTCATCTACTTGTGCAACAGGGTTTTCTTTCCTCTCCTGCCCCACAGCCACTCCCAAAATCTGCTGCAGAGGGTGGGGGGACCCTCTAGAACAGATTTGGGGAGCTTGCAATGGGCTGGAGGAGGGAGAAGGAAAAGAGAAACCAGAAGTCCTGTGGTGCAAGCAAGTGGACATCATTGGAACAGGACTTTATTATGACTGCTCCTGTTCTGTGGAACAGCATGCAGCCACTCTCTCCACTTTCGAGAAACCATTGAATACATTTTTGTTTTGTCAAGCTTTCCCAGCTATATGAATGGGTCTCTGCCATAGGTATCCAATTTGTATTGTTTTTAAACTCGCCTCATATTTTTTGTTTTAAAAAGCTGTTCTAATTCGTACACTGCCACAGTATTTATGTGGAAGGAGAGTAATATAAATAATTAGAGTAATATTTCCCAGTTGTTTTTATATAGCTTGCTCTTCCTGAACAGCTGGATTATTAGTGTGTTCAGTTAAATCACTTTCCTCAAGCATATGTTTGTGAATTAGCATTGCTGAGAGCTGCAACGCATTTACTCTTTTTAAGAAAGTGTAGAGGGAAACTAACTATCAATTTCTCTTTTAAAGAGCATGACAGTGATGAGGATTCATACGAAGTACTGGATTTAACAGAATATGCAAGGCGCCATCATTGGTGGAACCGGGTGTTTGGCAGGAATTCTGGACCTATTGTAGAAAAGTATTCTGTAGCTACTCAGATTGTAATGGGTGGCGTATCAGGCTGGTGAGAACCAATTGCTTTTAAATATTGTACTGTAGTGTGTTTTTAATAGATAGAACAATTTTCTTCTGGAAGTATTTTTAAAGTGATATAAATTTTGCATTTCTGCGATCACAATTAACTAGTAAAAGAGGTTTCAAACATTCTTATAAGCAGTTTTCAAAATATCTTGGAAAAGAAATTTTAAGACAGGGCAGGGATGGCACAATTGATTATGAGACTGATTGGAATAGTTGGCTTCTTTAACTGTGACTAAAGATAATGGGTGATATTCAGTGTCAGTTGAATTGGACTGGGCCCACTGAAATCAATGGACTGAAGTTACTTTAGACTAGGCATCCCCAAACTCGGCCCTCCAGATGTTTTGGGACTACAACTCCCGCCACCCCTAGCTAACAGGACCAGTGGTCAGGGATGATGGGAATTGTAGTCCCAAAACATCTGGAGGGCCGAGTTTGGGGGTGCCTGCTTTAGACCAGGCTTCCTCAACCTCGGCCCTCCAGATGTTTTTGGCCTACAACTCCATGATCCCTAGCTAGCAGAACCAGTGGTCAGGGATGATGGGAATTGTAGTCTCAAAACATCTGGAGGGCCGAGGTTGAGGAAGCCTGCTTTAGACCATTGATTTCAATGGACCTACTCTGAGTGTGACTTCATACTTTTATATTTACACCTTGCAACCTACAAATGCTTACAAATGAGGTATTATAGTTCAGTATTTATTTAATTAACTTCGGTTTCATTAAAAGATTTGGAAATAAAAGTGGGTTGGTAAAGTGAAACCACCCTCCTGTGGTACTGTAATGTTGCTGTTCAGAATGCAAAATAAAATAGAGCTAGATATTAAGGATTGTTCAAAGACTAGGTAGAAAAAATAATCTTTACAAGTGCCACAGCATTAAGGGACCTAAAAAGAAAGTATTCAAAATAGTGGTGTAAATTATATTATGACAAATGCAGTTTATATCCATCAGCATCTTTATTACAGATTAGTTTGATCAACAGGATCCACCTATAGAAGTTAACAATTAACTGATTGCATGCAGTAATGTCATGTGGGCTTATTTATTCAGGAAAGTAGATTCTAGCCTCATATTTTGCAAAGACCACTAAATCATATCTCTTGTTGTGCTGTTAGTCTCATGTTGCTGTGTCTGGGTTGCCAATGAGAATAATGAGAGTTCCTGCATATTTCTTACCCCATGAGATTCTACACTTGCCAACAGTATTCAGTTAGGGAGTTTCAAAATGCACAATCTTGAGCATGAAAATGAGAATTCTGGAACACAGTAACCAATTATCAGATTATCCTCATTGCCTATTCTCCTGTGCACATTTACTTGAAAGTAAATATGTTGTGAGCCCAGTAAGTATGCACAGTTTGACAACTCAGACTGTAATCCAATAACACTTTCCTAGGAATAAACCCTATTGAACTTAGAGTTTCTTAGTTCTGAGTAGACGTGTATAAGATTGCACTGTTAATTTGTCTTTTCCTTCCCCCCCCCCTCTTTCCTCCAAGGTGTGCAGGATTTTTATTCCAGAAGGTTGGAAAACTTGCAGCGACTGCAGTAGGCGGCGGCTTTCTTTTGCTACAAGTATGCAGACTTTAATTATTTAGAAAGTGTTATGATTTGAATATAGGCAAGTTAACTGCTCAGCAAACAGAAAGGGAAGTGGAGGCTGTAATAACAGCTGAATGGTTTTGCATAAAGTGGTCCCTGGAAGGTATTTCCCAGATCCCCTCCTGTTGGTGCAGCTCTGCTAAAATCCATGTGAGAAAAACCACAAAGTGCCCACAATAAAACGTTAGAGTTTGGGTTGAAGAAGTGTTGGTCGGTGTATCTATCTCATTTACATACGCACACTTTAAAAATTTAAGTCTCAGTGAAAATCGCATTATGCTCATTTTGTAAATATGACTACACAACGTGAACATTGTTACCTTGTAACATCTAGCATTAGGAGTTTTAATGTCCCTTATTTAAGTATGAGACATTAAGTGGGGTATTCTGTAAAATATAACATAGCTCTGGCCAGGGTGGAATGTGGAAGGCATCTTTTGGGGGGGGGGGCATTTCTCCTCATAGTTTTAAGCCCTACCCCCGTTGAAACCAGTGTTGGGCATGAGGAATAACCGTGACAGTTTCAGGCTGGCTCAGTTAAGGAGACTGACAAGGAAGAGAGGGCTTTGGATCCAGCATTCCAGGGCAATATGATATGCCCCAGAATGCTGCTTAATGAGTCCCACTGCTGGTGGTACTTCTGTGCCTGTTCAGCTCTGTGTGGATGTACCAAGTGCATCCAGTGTGGACGGACCATCCAAGTAGTACAGCTTTTCCTTGCAAGTGGAGCCACACTTGCACCCCATCCTAAATGCCTCTCCTCCCCGCAGCAAGCTGGCTTTCAGCAAGGATTAGGATTCCCGTATTTATCGGTAAATGTACCATTAAAGTCATTATGACTGTAAGCCAAAAATAGATTCTGTAAACAAACTGATAGGTTTTAAGTGGCATGCCCATAAATACAATTCTAGCCTTTAAATATTTATTGCAGTCTCTCTGCTGATTTATCTTAAAATTAAAAGTTTAAAGATATATACAGTCTACTAGGGGAGTTATGTTGTTACAAAATGTGGGAGGTGACCTATTTTTAGCAGATAATAGTTTCCTAAATGAGTACATTTCCTTAAATGCATTCAGAATTTTTTTTTTATGTTCTAGCTCCTCAGATGTCTGTCTCTTACTTTTCCTAGATTGCTAGTCATAGTGGCTATGTACAGGTGGACTGGAAAAGGGTTGAAAAAGATGTAAACAAAGCAAAGAAGCAACTCAAAAAACGAGCAAACAAGGCAGCTCCTGAAATCAACACATTGATTGAGGAGGTAAAGCATGTCTTACTTGCTTTTGAATATTGATTTTGCTGCAGCCTTGATGTGATGTTGGGTTTCCAAGTTTTCCGCATCTTAACAACCTATGGGAAAAGGGGTGCTGAGTAAAACTTTGGGCTGCACACTTCAAGTGCTGTGCCCTAGAAGGCCTTTACTTTACCCTGGACTTCAGCAAGAAGGGAGGGAATGCAGTACCCCCCCCCCCATGGGAAGGGTCCTTCACTTGGGTATATTGTCTGACTTGAATGTTTGACTGTTCGGTGCCTGGATGCCTTTTGATTGGTTCTATAGCATATTTTATTTATTCAGTCTATCTGACTATCTTCCATTGGCCTTAAAGAGTCAGATGTCTATATCCATGAAACAATTATATTTCCTTAGAAATAGGTTTTTATTTGAGAACAAATGCCACCTTAAAAAAACTAACAAATGTACTTTGGCATAAACTCTGGTGTATGAAATGCACAAAACTGTATGCCACAATACATTTGTTAGCCTCTTAAAGGTGCCTAAGGACTGTAGATTTTCTTGCAACAGGCTACCCCTCTGGAATTTTTATTTAGGGGTTCATTATTTAAAGTATTTATGATAAAACGCTTTAAAGCATTTGAAATGTCACAGGGTGGTTGCAGATGCCTTCTACACAAGCATTATGGACTTATAATTCAAGACTAAGGTAGACAGTTCCTTTTTAAAACAATGAACAATCTTTCCACAACTAACAAAGCTCTACCTAGAGCTATATTCCACAATATTCTGTAACTCTGATGGTTATCCAAGTGCAAAAATTATTTGTTTATTTTAAAAATGGATTTTTGTTTTTGCTGTAATGCTATTTCCACAGTCTATAGTGAACTCTCTTTCCTTTTCAGTCAACAGAATTCCTTAAACAGAACATAGTTGTATCTGGCGGGTTTGTCGGAGGCTTCTTGTTGGGCCTTGCATCTTAAGGACATTTCTCTTCCTGCTGGCTTAACCATGATAATGAAGAAGGGTAGCAACACACAGTTCTTAAGTGAGGCAGTCTGAGTCGCTCTCTAATCACTCCAGAGCAAGATGGATGGATTTGCCAGACAAATCTTGAGTATTTTGCATTTTAGGCTTTTGCCTCCTTAAGCTCGCTGAAACAGGTTTGCTGAAAAAATCTACAGTGTTTTTGCATAGCATTCCTGAAAGAACAAGAACTGGCTAACTTTTGTCATAATTTTTATTATTGTATCTCCATGCAGAATTCAGCATATTTAATAAGCTATCTTTTGGCTCTACATCTTTTTTCCAATTTTAGGGATATATTTTTATTATTGTTTAAGACAATCCCGTGCTGTGTTTAATCATGCCTATGACTAAATGTGTATATTGTGCTTGAAGCGCAGAACTAGCCATCTTCTGTAGAAACCACTGCAATAAAAATAATCTATACATCAGTAATATCTTTTTGCAAAGATGAAATAACAAGCAATTGTGAACCTATTAAAGAGTGAAGATCAATCAATGTCTGATCTTTGCTTTCGTGTGTTTTCATATGTTGTATCAACTTGATGTGGTTCCATCATCAATCACACAAGCAGAATGTGGGCAATAGCAAATGTAAAAATCAGAGGAATAGAGGATCGTTTATAAGCAAATTGCAGGAATCACCCATTTCCAGGAAACATTTTAGTGGTAGCAGCTTTTAGGATTGCTCCAGGAACAGCTTCAAGATGCAAACAAGTGTCCAGTGGAGAAATATATATGAAAAGATCCATATGTGCAGCCAGGCTGTACAGTTTACTTTCTCGGGTGCAGTACAGTGAGGGAGCATTCTTAGAAAGCTGGCTTGGTCAGGACAAGTGGTGTTGGAAACTGCTGCCAGTATACTGGGAAGACAAGGAGCAAGTGTTCAAAATACAAAAGGAGATACGCATGTGTATAATGGACTTGCAAGCAAAGATACAGTAAATGGACCAGTGACCAAGGATGCAGCTAAAACTGTGATTTGTGTATGTAAGAGTTGGCTTCTTCCCTGCTTCCCTGTGGGCGTTTAGCTTCAGCAGGGGGACCCAAGAGTTCCAAATCACACACACTTTTTTAACCCTTGGAAGCTAAATAAGGATTAGCTGATAACTCTGGGAAGCTGTAGTTCCAGTATCCAAGAGGACATGTAATGGTTGAGAGTGCAAACTTGCAACAAACCAAGAATCTTCTGCCAAAGGGCTTGTACAGATCAAACTACAGGCCAATTTTTTTTAAGTCTACTGTACTCTCCAGCTCACAGTGATATTAAAGGCTACTGCCCCATTCTCTATTCTAGTGCTGCCGCTGAGTTACACAGTGCTTGTGAAGATGAAAAGAAGAAAGAAAGAAGAAAAAAACCATCTGATGCCTTTGCTTAAAAGTTTTCCAGTTTCATATGCCACTTTTGCTGGGCACTCTTCGCTTTTTGGTTCTTTGGAGTTTACTGGTCCTCACTTGCATTTGCTTCTGTCTTGCAATACATTAGCAAATACTTTAGAATAATATAGCGTTGTTTTCCCAGTTCTGGTCTCTGTTACTGTCCCTCAGGACTCCATTCTTGGCCACCTTTTCTCTCTATGGTTTCTTTCAGACTTGATTAATTTATTTTGGCCTGCAGTATCATTGTGATGCTAATGAGAATTCAGCTATTTCTCTCCTCTTCCTCTGCTCATTCCAACTGTCTTACAGTTATTTCTATTTGGATATTGGATAATGATTTTAAAATACTCAAAGGAGAAAATTTGTGCCATCATCGCCCCCACCAAACCAATGGTTGGAACTCATGATAGGAACCTGGATAGCTCAGTTGGTTAGAGCACAGTGCTGATAAGGCCAAGGTTGAAGGTTTCATCCCCATATAGGACAGCTGCATGTTCCTGTATTGCACGGGGTTGGACTAGTTCAGGCATCCCCAACATTCGGCTCTCCAGATGTTTTGGACTACAATTCCCATCATCCCTGACCACTGGTCCTGTTAGCTAGGGATCATGGGAGTTGTAGGCCAAAACATCTGGAGGGCCACAGGTTAGGGATGTCTGGACTAGTTGGTCTTCAAGGTCCATTCCAACTCTACAATTCTATGATTCTATGTCCCTCCAGTTGCTGGACTCTATTTAGTATCGGCTGCAACCAACATTAGCAATGGATGATAGGTGTTGTAGTCCAACAACATCTGAAAGGCAACAGATGTCGTTCCCCTGCTCTAAACACTTACTTTGTTATCCTTCCCCTTCATAAGATAACACCCTTCTTCAGTTTCTCAGCAAGTTAAGACCTTAGGGGTGATAGCCCTTTCATTCTTGCATCACATTTCTCCTCTGGTTAATATCAGCTTGCAGGCATCCCATAGGCATCTGGTTTGCCACTGTGAGAACAGAGTGCTAGAATAGATCAACCTTTGGCTTGATCCAGCAGGGCTCTTATTTTGTAAGAACTTGGAATGTTAGTTCAGCTCCCAAGTATTAAAAATTACAAAACATGTAAAGGTAATATTTTATGATGGACCTACACCACAAAAAGATACAGGTAGTTGATTAATAAATGCTTATTTTTTTGTAGTTACTGAAAACCTTGAAGTGTATACCACCACCCCTGGAATAAATTATTCTAAAATATCAATTGCAATAAAATGAAATATTTCAAAATACAAGCTATGAAATCCCTGGAGCCTGAAGTTGCAGGAACAGGAGACAGAACTTTAAGGATTTTGCTTCATAACTGCAATATCCCAGAAATTGGGATATGGTTTCTTGGAGAGGAAGTTGAATTTGGAAATCCTTATAAAGAGCAAATAGGCAGTTAGTACTACTGCTAGTTAATGAAGCACGAGGACTAGGTTGATCAGTATTCTCCAATGGGCTTCAAATGGAGAGAAGTCTGTAATCTTTTAATTAACATTCATTTATTGCCCCGAGGAGCTCAGTTCAGCAGTGATGGATCTATGGCTGCAGACCACCTGCTGAGCATTATTTTGCAGGGATTTGAACTTGTTTGAACCCAATACTTAGCCGCTGCACCATCCAGGCCGACTGATGGTGAAACACATGCACACACACATTTGAATTCCACATTCTTTCATCTTATGGAGTAGTAGCTGCCTTGACTTGTATGCATCAAAGCAGAGAAATGGATTCCTGATTGGCTACTCCACCATCGCCATCTGTCCATACTAATGTTCCCAATTGAAGGTATGAAAGGCTGCTGTACGATCCTGTATTTTAGCTGTAAATCTTTCAGTAGAAAGCTGTTCTCTTGGTGGTTGTGACAATCTCTGTTAAAGTAGAAGGATACATCTGTTGTGTCATGTTCCAAGATTTTTAGGGTTGGAAGGGAAAGAACTTCCATCTTCCTGTGATATTTTGCATCTTTTGGAAATTGGTCTTAATCTCTTAGAAATTACATGTTAACTGTGCCATTTTCAAAAGTTTAGATTTAGCAAGTAAGACATTTCCATTTCATGACATACTTGCCTTTTTCAATGAGGAAAGGCGCTGACATTCTAAGGCGTTTCTTACGTTGAGCAATGAGTTTGAGAAAGAAGCATTCAAAGAAATAAGACAAAACCATCATGTTTTGGAATCAGTGAAACAAATCTGGTTACTAGATATTGGCTTCTGAGCACAGCTGCTTTTTGTTTTTTGTTTTTTTCTAATCTTGGGTCATTCAGATTACCACATTTACCACTTGATCCACATGTGAAGGAAGTACTTGGATTTAAGTTGATTTAGCCCAATTGAAGCCGACGGATTAAACTGACAGAGTTCCAAGTACTAGTTTAATTGGGCTGTGGACTGTGTAGAAATCACTCATTCTGACTGTAGATAGAAAATCTATTGTATTAATAGGCACACTTTACTTGAAAAACCCTTACGTTGTTCAGCAACAAGACGGATATGCCCTTGCAAGTTCAATCAAGGATTCTGATTACGTCAAAATGTGTAGACCCTGAGTTCATTGGGTATGATTCATGGCTTATAAGTGACACTGATAAATGAAGTGCAAAATTAATGTCTGACATGTGCTTTCTTGGGAAACACAATGTTGTTCTTCCAGAGTGGGATGAGGCTGGTAATAAATCTTTTACAGGACCAATTGTTGAGCTTCACTGTTTCCATTCATTTTGCGAGACTCGCTTACAACTCCTGCGGAAACCTCAATGCAATTAATGGCGGTTTTACAGTGACAGTGCTCTCTGTGCCCCCAACTTGTGTCTTTTGCATAAAATGGCGAAATCAAGAAGTGTAAAAAATGTCAGAGGTACAAAGTTGCAGTCTTCCTGGATAACATTAATGATTCCACCAGCATGATAATTTACTAAAGTTATTTACAATTGAAATAATTTTCTCCCCGGATGCATAAGAAGAGAGGGCTACTCCTCCTGAATAAGACCATGGGTACATCTAGGCCTGCATCTTAGTAGTCAATTAAATGCGTCCAGCAAGTCCCCAAACAGGGCTCAAATGTAACAGTCCTCCCCTGCGGTTTCCCCTCCGGCAATGGGCATCAACAGGGGGGAGCCCCCCTCCAGCTGAACCATAATCTCTATATCCCCAGGTTTCATGAAACCATTCTCCTTTTTAGCAGTTCAGATTTATGATACGGAACCAGTGCTACAGTCTACTGCAGCCCACGCCTTGCACACTGTAGATAGGGTCACTTCCTCCAACTATTGTTCCAACTATCTGAGAATTATATGGGCTATCAAGGCCCATGAGTCCTTGCCAGTGTCCTGTTCACACATTTTTGACAATTGATGGGAAGGATTGCTAACTCCACATTGGGCGCAGATGTGTGGTGGAATGTGTGGTATACGGGCCTATCTGTATGGATTCCATGACTTGCTTCTATTTCATGATCGCAATGCTCTGATTAACTCCAATGTTAGTTAACGTTGCCCTCCATGTTGCTTTCATGCATAATCCAGCTTTCTAATTTCAATGCCTGCCTAACCCCCCCCCTCGCTCTTTTATTGAAGCAGCAGAAAAACAAATCTTTAATTAAAATTGTGATTGAAAGAGTTGCCGAGCTTGGCAGAGGCAAAAGCCCCTCGATTTCAGGTTGATGGTATCACATTAAAAAGAAAGCAGGTCATGCGTGCCACAGCTGAAGCCACAGCTAGTCTTGGGCACAAACTGCTGTGAGTCATGTTTGTAATGACAGTGAGCAGTGTAATGTATTAATTGAATCTCTCACCAATTTAATTTTCAATTGACAAGCTAGTCTGCTTGAATAAAATTATGTAATAGGAAGGGAAGGGCAAAAAACAGCTGACATTAACACTTCACTGATAATCTACCACATACACACACCACACACACAGGAGAAAAATCTTGCCCATTTATTAACCTGCATCATGGCTGCTGACAGGAGTGAGATCCTGTCAGCTCAGAGATCTGCAGTGGCTGCTGATTTGTTATCAGGCCAAGTTCAAGATGTTACTGTTAGGGTAGAAAGCCCTTAATGATTTGGGCTGATTACCTGAAGTTTACCAGCTTACCCCATTCCTGCAGCTCCTACACACTGGAACTCACTACCCAGGTGCTTTCACCGTATACTTTTCGATGCCAACTAAAAACATTTTTACATGTCTTTTAACCTGTAATGCTAGCTAATAATGTATATTTCTTAACTGTTGATTTTATTCATATTGTGATTATTATTTTTGAAAATCTGTTTTTAACTTGGATTTTTATTGACAATTTGTATCTTACATTACTTGCAAACTGCTTAGAGGTTTTATTTACAATTAAGCAGTGTATAGTTGTTGTTGTTGTTGTTTAAATGCAACAAATAGTCATAGAAGGCTGAGAACTTGAGCCTCGAGACTTTGAAGCGGAGGCCATGGTTGGAGCAGCTCCAATGGTACTCTCCCTTAACATTAGAAATGGAGATCTATTCACCATGTCTCTCGGTGTGGGCTCCACTAGCTAGACAGGGGACCAAGTAGGGAATGTGGATGCCAGCTTTTGCCCTTTTGTACTTTTTCTGCACATCTGCAAAGTCTCAGTTATGAAATCATGTAGAAACAGATCAAAGCCCTGGTGGGCATAGGGGTGGCGATTAGTCGGCTCCCTACTCTACCTCCAGCTTGGAACTTGGACACATGATGTCTGTGTGCACATACAGAGTTAAAACCTTATTAGTCTAATTGTGCGTGCGTGCATGCGGAAAATCATCACATATTTTAATACAGTGGAACCTCGATTTACGTACAGCTCTACTTACGTACGATTCCAGTTACGACCTTCAGTAGGTGCTTCAACTTACAAGCTTTCCTCTAGATACTAACAGAGGCCTTGCCAGCAGCCCAGAGCTTGCCCAGCTAGCTGTGGGACAGCGCTGGGACCTCTGCTGCCAGGGGGAGGGCCCCTATCCCACTCCCAAAGCTGTGGAAGAGGTAGGCTACCGCCTGCAAGAGGCACAGCAGTGCGCACTGCAGCCCCAAACCTCGCCGAGGAACTAACCTGAGGAAGTCCAGAGAAGAACCTGGTCTGGCAAGGAAAAAAAGTGACCCTGGCCAAAGTGAATCAGCTCTTTACTGACCCTTGCCCCACCCCCAGCTTGTAGCCAGGTAAGCCCACCCACCCTCAGTGCACGTAAGAAAGAAAATAAATGTAATTTTTTTCATCTACAGTACTATCTTATTTATTTTATAGTACAGTACATAAAGAAGGCTGATCGCCGAAGAATTGATGCTTTTGAATTATGGTGCTGGAGGAGACTCTTGAGAGTCCCATGGACTGCAAGAAGATCAAACCTATCCATTCTCAAAGAAATCAGCCCTGAGTGCTCACTAGAAGGACAGATCCTGAAGTTGAGGCTCCAGTACTTTGGCCACCTCATGAGAAGAGAAGACTCCCTAGAAAAGACCCTGATGTTGGGAAAGATGGAGGGCACAAGGAGAAGGGGACGACAGAGGATGAGATGGTTGGACAGTGTTCTCGAAGCTACTAACACGAGTCTGGCCAAACTGCGAGAGGCAGTGAAGGATAGGCGTGCCTGGCGTGCTCTGGTCCATGGCGTCACGAAGAGTCGGACACGACTGAATGACTGAACAACAACAACACAGTACATTGATTATTGCCTTCATTTTATGGATCTATGGTCTCGTTAGACAGTAAAATCCGTATTAAATTGCTGTTTTAGGGGGGTGTTTTTCATTGTCTAGAACGGATCAATTCACTTTTCCATTACTTTCTATGGAAAAGTGCTCCTTTACTTATGTACATTTCTATTTATGACTCGACCTCCGGAAAGGATTATGGTTGTAAGTAGAGGTTCCGCTGTATAGCCAAAGTGGTGCCCTATAGATGTTGTGAACTACAACTCCCATCACCCCTGACCTTTGTCAATGCAAGTTGAGCCTGATGGGAATTGTTGTCTGCAGCCTCTTGGGTTCACCATGTTAGCTACCCCTATCTTTGAGGTCTATCATCTTCCAGAGCCCCCTGGAAACAAAAGACTCCAAAGCCCTCTTAATACATCACACTCCTGTTGGGCACTCACATGTTAAAAGGAGGAATGGGGTGGCTACTACCCTTTCTCTCACTATCCATGCATCAAATGCAGCTGCTTTTGTGTACAGAATCCTTTGAGCACACCCACACTCGGCAGGCTTTGAGTTAACAGAGTTGACTCACTTTTTCCTGTGCTTTCTGTGCAGACAAGCAGCAAATGCAGAGAAGGAAGGAAGAATACATGACCAGACGTGGCAGAAAGAAAGTTAGTGGGCTGCAGTAATTTACATGTGTGCCGGTGGACCACTGGGGTGGTCACTCCCTGCTTTTAATCCACCTTGTGTGCAACTGTCAGGTGTCAGAAAATTGAAATTTGCAGAGAATGTGAGATGGTATTGAATACATGATTATATCAACAATCTGGAAATCTTAACAGAATTTCAACTTGTGACACTAATACCAGTTGTATTCTTTTTAATTTTCCTAAAATTCTTGCATCTTTAACACAGGAGCTGCAACTTGAGATGGGGTAGTGGTGGCACCTTATATATTACATAACAAAAAAATTTCATCCAAGTTACAGCAAAGCAGCTGCATTCTAAATTAATTTAGGCTTGAAGATGTCACTGATCCTGGTTTTCTTAGTCACATAAAAATTATTCAGCTGTAAAAGACCCTTCAGCTTTTGACATTTACAGCATCTATCTGTATGTCCAATATATTTCTTATAAATTTCCTTAGGTCATAATAACTTGCAGCCCAATTCTATGCTTGTCTGCTCAAAAGTAGCTCCTGTAGTGTTCAATAGTGTTTACTCCTGGGTATACGTGTATGTTGAGTGAACCCTTAGAACCCTTTAATGGCATCCAAGTGCAATCCATGGTTATCCCATAATTTTATATAGCACATGTTAAAGCTATTAATTCTCCCAGCGCAAATACCATGCCATTTAGCTCAAAGCGACGAGCCAAATATTTGTGCAACCATTTGTAAGTAATATATGCACAACAAGTAATATATTGACTCTCTTTTATTTAACAAGGACAATTTTAAAAGGAACAATGTCAATCCCACTAAGGTCTTAATGTACATTAACTTGTTTCATTTAACTGGAATTAGCCCTAAGGATTCTATGCAGTTTATACATATCAGAAGAGCTAGACCAAGTAACATAATTTGCTCTGTTTTTTGTTTTTTGTCAACCTCCAGTCTTGTGACTGTGTACAGGAAATAGTCGAGTGTTTTCACACCCACAAGAAGTGTGACTTGGCTCTGCTGTAAAACTGAACTGTGAGAAGGAGTGAGGTGTGGCTTGTTGTGCTGAGAACTCCACCCCAGAAACCTCTGAGCGACATTTCAGTGGCCCGAACAAGGCAGCCCAAATTAACAGCAGTATTATATCACCGGGACAAATTGCCATTGCCAAATCATACCCCAAAGGGCACGAAGTCACGTCCAGGATGATAGCTTTAAACTTAACCCTTTTGACATGACACAAAGAAAGTTATACATGTACTGCCTTCTAGTTTGTTGTTGTTGTTCAGTCGTTCAGTCGTGTCCGACTCTTCGTGACCCAATGGACCAGAGCACGCCAGGCACACCTATCTTTCACTGCCTCCCGCAGTTTGGCCAAACTCATGCCTTCTAGCTAGAGTCGAGCAAATCTGCAAAGTAAACAGGTGTGTCTGTGGAAGAAAAGGTTGCTAGAGCTGATGGCCGGTCTCACCAGAGGTTCTGTGGCAGTTAAAGCACTCCTTGGGTGTGTTAGATAAAGAAAAGAAGAATGCAACACAAGTCTTCAAATATTGGGGGGGGGGGGAGTTGAACTTACCCAGTAAGACATTGATGTGGCTTGATGTACTGTACCAGGTTCTTGCCCCTAGTCTTTAGTCTTCCTATTCTCTTACAGTGCTGTCCTATACTAAGTCTCATTGAGTTCATTTGGGCTTTTCCCAGGTAAGTGGATAAAGGATCATAACTTTATCCCCTCCATTTCTTGTATGTCTGCGACTGTCAGCAGATTCTCTGCAACTCCCTGCGTTTCTCATTTTCTTTATTCATTTAAACATTGGGAACAAATAATAAAGTCATTAATAAAGGTAATGAAGAACTTCTGCTTTAAGAAGATACCCCCACCCCACCCCCATGACGATGTTTAACTGGGACCAAAAGATCAATGCTGAAACCATACGCATCCCTAAGCAACATGACAAAATGTCTGGCAGTGGTAAAATGTGCAACACCAAAGCAGATTTAAATCAAGCAGTCTGAGTTGAAGGTTGAAACGGGAAAGCACAAAACTCCACTTAGTAGCACACACACACCCCTTCGCCTTGCAATCAGCATGGCCTGGAAAGGCCTTTGGAGTTTGTATGTTTGCCCGTTTTTTTAAAGAGTATGGCCACTTTTTACATTTCAACCACCAGGTGGAGATGCTTTTCATTCATTCTCTGTGCCACCTGGCAGGTCCTTCAGACCAACAATGCACAGGAAGTTGTATTATTAAAAGCAGTTAAAGGCTGTGTTTTCATTTTAGCATTGCATTTTTTTAATGTTTTGCTTTTAAGTTGTATGCTGAAAGTTTTGTGCATGTATATTTATTGTGTTAAATGTCAGGACATTGACTTTTGAGTGAGATGTGGGATGGTATGAAAGTTCACTATCAGCCCTGCTGCAATGGTCCGAATGGAATAGTCTTGGGCATAAGGAAAGTAGCCAGTGGGGGAAACAGTTGGAGGCTGCAAGCATGGAAGTTGTGTTGTTTTACTGGGTGCTCTCTCTGTACCCATTTTTAAAAGTTCCACATCATGAACTTCCTACATGGAATGATTCAGGCTTCTTTTACTATGCAGCTCCAAATTGCCATAAGGAGAGAGATACTGAGGAATTGTGAGAGCCACTCAACCTGCACAGTGTAAGCTCTATTAGCAATACAGTGGTACCTCGGGTTATGAACTTAATTAGTTCCGGAGGTCCGTTCTTAACCTGAAACCGTTCTTAACCTGAGGTACCACTTTAGCTCATTGGGCCTCCCGCAACTGGCGCACAATTTCTGTTCTCATCCTGAGGTAAAGTTCTCAACCCAAGGTACTATTTCTGGGTTAGCAGAGTCTGTAACCCAACGTGTTTGTAATCCGAGGTGTTTGTAACCCGAGGTACCACTGTAATGCTCACTACATAGAGCCATCTAAAGTTGTCTTTTTAATACAATGTGGCAGCTATAACGTGTGAACCAAAACAAAGACTCTCCAAAGATGCCTAAACGGTTGCCTCAGAAGCTACATGAAGCATGTTGGAGCACCTGCATACCCTCCAACATTTCTCCAATGAAAATAGGGATGGATGTCCTATTCCTTAACAACAACAACAACAACAACAACAACAACAACAGCAACAATAATTTATGCCCCACCAAGCTTGCTCCAGCCACTCTGGGTGGCTTCCAGCACATAAGAAAACATAAGAAAACATTTAAAACTTCCCTATACAGGGCTGCCTTCAGATGTCTTCTAAAAGTTGTATAGTTCCTTTTCTTTTCTTTTTTGGCTTGGGGGTCACATAGCTCCATACCCTCCAACATTTCTCTGATGAAAATAGGGATGTCCTAAGGAAAATTGGGATGTTCCAGGATCAAACCAGAAACCAGGGCAGCTTCTGTAAATCTGGGACTGTCCCTGGAAAATAGGGACACTTGGAGGGTCTGCCACTGATGGTTAGTAACCTCTTTAGCCCCTTTTATCTGAGGTAACAAAAAATAGACACAGGAGACAATGAACAATGTCACACCCACCCCAACCTCAGAACGGTGAGGGACTCCAGGGGTTTCAAGTGCTTACCCTGGGTTTCGGTTTCCTAAGAATGAAAATCAGTGGAGACTGGGGTGTTTTTAGGATATATGGTTTTATTTACGCATATATACAACCAGAGCATAGGACTGAAGGGCTCATACCATTAATACCCCAACAGATCTGGCTTCCCCATTTTTTTTTCCAGGGATACCCCAAGCCACAGCTTTGCAGTAGATAGCAAAACATGACTCTCTGTCTCCAGCTCCCTGCCTTCAGCATCCAGCTTTCAGTCCATATGCACACACAACCTTGGCTGTTGTTTGCCTACATAGCAGCTAAGGTGAAGGGGTGGGGGAAAGGCACAGCCATTTGCTCAACGTCTCGTGGGCCACAGATTCTTCACCCCTGCTTCCCTATAGCATGTAGGCAAATGTACTTTGCCCTTCAAATGAAGGTGTATTCACCTAATTGCTTGTTATTATTAGAAAATGTGCTAAAATACCAAATAAACATTCAGAAGGGAGGGGAAGAAAGGAAAAAAAGAAATAAAATAATGCAGAATTAAGGATCAAAGCTTTTGTTTTTTATCTAGCCCCATTGAGTTCAGTGATAAAAGAGCCTTTTGACTCTCTCTCTCTCTCTCTCTCCTATTTCCCACATACTTCAAAACACAATGTATATCCACTGTATTAATATCTTACATTGCATTAGTGCATTATGCTGAAAGTAGACTATCATATTCCAGGCATAAAAGATGATTTCTCAGAGCAGCTTTGATCAACAGATCCTCAAAGAGGCCTGCAAGGGCAGCAGAAATGCTTTTTATTGGGAAAAAAAATAAGACTGTTTCTCTCCTATTTTTCTTAATTGAAATAGATGCTGAATGTGGGACAGAACAGTATAGTGGCCCAATTAGAGAATACTATCACATCTTTGAAGAACCCTTGATCAATATTAGATTTTAAGACAAATTAGCAAAAGAAGACTTAATTTTAAAATTTGATGGGATACCTCCCTCCTTCTCAGAAAGATTCAGAAGAGGGGGAGAAAGAGAACAGATTTTTTTTAAAAGTCATTTTCAGGGAAAATTGGGTGTAATACCTGAGGGATTTTCAAAGCAGAAAGCAGCAGGTTAAGAGCTCTTTCTGAATGGAATCAGCAACTGGGCTTTCAGTACTATACAAATAAGTATTATGTGTCTGTCAAAGTAAGCAGAATATAATTCAGGACCAGGTTCTAGGCAAGTTGATTGTCTGGGCAACATCTATTTTTTGTTATAACAAATGCTCCACACACATGATTGACAAGTTATCAAAAAAAGGGGGGGGGAAATGCAGCACCAAAAAAAAGAGAGGGCAGGAGGACACATATTCTTTATCTTTAAATTGAACTTGGAAGGGACAGCCCTTGAAACAGAGGAGCTCAATAAAATAAAGTACAGCTCTTCAAATACAGAACCTTTGGCCCTCCAGATGTTGCTGAACTAAACTCCCATCATTGCTGCTGGCTATTAGCTATGTTTTCTAATGTGAAAGAGAGTTATAGTTCAGTAATACCTGGAGGCCAGAGGTTTCCCATACCTGAAACATGATAATCCTCTGGAAGACAGTAGGGCACGGGACTTACCCCACCCCCCAATCTTAACAGAATATAAAGTCATGAAGTATCTGTCACTGCTTCTTAGTCAGGGGTGTCAACTAGAATAAAATATTGGGGGGCCACCATTTGAATGGCAATGCCCATCAAGTATGGGGGGGTCATGTAATTTATGAAGGGACTTTGGCCCCTAGGCGCTGGATCCTATGACACCAGGGTTGATTCGGCTGATAGAGGAAGATTTTGTTCCTCATTTTACCAGCTGCCATTTGATGTGATTTTTTTACCTTACTTGTTGAACTTTACCGATTAAACCAACTCTTGTGTAGCATACATTTCTTAGCATTCTTGCTAAGCCTGTACTGCTTACAAATTAATCCATTTAATTTAACAATTGGGGGGCGGGGCGGGAATATTCACATCTTTTCAATAACATTTGTGAATTGGAATTTGCTTTCATTCTGCTATCACCTGTCTATAAAGAATCAGATCCAAGCCCCCAAGGAAACAGACCTTACAGGCGGTGGTGTGAAAAGAGACTTATTTGAGTTGGATCGCGTCTGAAAGGAAATGATTACTGAACTCTGGTTTGGAAATGACGCTGATCTCCGACGGCAGTTTTTTCACCTAGACATTGTGCGAAGATGCTGGACAAGGAATAATGGCTTCACCGGCTGCAAAGACCGGACATGAAATAAGTCTAATTGTGCTGAAAAGGTAATGAGTGAGGAGGGATTGCGGAAATATAAAGCTAGCAGCTCAGTGTGGACTAAAGTTGTTCCCCACTTCATTGTCACTGAACAGGAATCCGTAACCTTCTAGCTGCTTTTCACGAGGCTCAACTAGTTAAAACAGTGTCTTTTTTTCTGATGATGTAATACAGTCAGATTCTTAGACATTAATCTGCAATTGGTTTAGTCTGGTGAAATACCAATGCTAGTAAGGTGGTCGTTATTGGGGGGGGGGAGATCACTTCACACATGCACACATGTGATTTCAAATTACCATGATTTCGAAATCAAGTGATAAAACAGGCTTCCCAGGATAGAGACACAACGGGTCCATTTTTTGAATGTGTTGAGGGGGTGAATCTGATAATGCTTGATGTGTATTACGCATGTATGTCAATCATCTGCTAGTCTTTTCAGTCTTTGTGTTCACTGTATAAAACTGAGGCCTGGGTTTTGTCTATTACTTCCTCTTCACTAGGGTGACAAACAAACATACTTCTAATATTGCCAGAAGAACTGATAAAGGAAAAAAAATGATTGTTCTGATATGGTTTATGATTCATGCTGACTAGAGCTGGGGACATCTTCTTCTTTAGCGATCACTTGTAGCCGAGTAAGATTGTCTTCCATGAACACGGTCATAACCGTGAGTCCATAAGTGACTGTGGAGGCCAATTCTGGATCCACACGTCCTTCCACAGTGGGGACGTAAGTTTCTGGGCGGGAGTTGATCATGGTGAGGGTTTGCAAAATGTGCCTTCCTCTTAGCACATTTCTCTCTTTCGTCCTGAGTTCGAGTGTCTTCAAAGTCCATGACACCTTTGGTAAAGGCTGTTCTCCAATTGGAATGCTCGCAGGCCAGTGTTTCCCAATTGTCAGTGTTGGGGACAGTAAAAAGTAGCAGAAAGCATGCCTTCCATTCCGGGCCATTTTGTTGGCTTGTTTGCTATGAAGGTGTTTTTTTGTTTTTTTATTTAATTCAACAAAAAATGGCAGCCAATAAAAATGAGCACAAACTATGGTTAGCACTTGGTCAACTGGTTGTAAAGTTAGATCCTGTACAGCTGATCCATCCTAGGAACAAAACTGCTGAGCAGTCCTGAATTACCGAATAGGCAGATTAAGCACATTCTTATTAAAGAAGGGGCACGAAAAGAGAGAATTATTTAAAAAAACAAAAACAAAAAGCACTGAAGGAGTCATCATGGCGAAAAGCAGAATTTTGATACACTTCCTTACACTCCGCTCCAGCTCTTCTGCCATTTTTCTTTTCTCTTTTTATTATATCTCCCCACCTGAAGCAGAGGGCACCCTACTAATGTAGATTGAAATAATGTGAGAAAATCAGAGTCTGCCATTTGTTGCACATGACATACATGAACCTACATTTCAGCATACATGTAAGTCTTGTGTCATTTTGAAAAATACAATTTTATTTTACAATTTAGCATTGTTTTCATTTTGAATTACATATATTTTTGGTGCTTAGGGCCTCAAAAGGTCTTGATCCAGCCCTGCTGCTGACTCATAATTCACATCGCAATGTCTTAGCATTATGTTCTGTCATGACCTACTTTTCTGGTAAAAAGCAAGCCTGAATAGGCAGGGGGTTGGGAGTTGAGGAGGCAGAGGAGAATTCCTTTGCATAGCCTGACATCCTTTGGGATTCTGCATTCTCTTTCCGTATATCAATACAGAGAGAAAAGAACCATATGGGCCCAAGCAAATAGCATGTTTTTGCAGAATGTTAATTGTTGCAATGATGGCTTCTACAATCTCACTTGCAATTTACTTAATAAGATGCTGACAAAAGTATATGTTATTTCTGTTTCCTGACAGATGAAAGCACACATTTTTCAAGTTGTTAGGAGGAAACTGATTTTTGGAAAAGCAAAAGGTTTTTTTTAAAAAAAGTAATTTGACAATTTGCAATTATTAAGTGATGGATGGTATTGCAAAAAAGAGAAGTGTGTATGCAAACTTCATCTATAGTCTAGGTTGTATCAGAACTGTGGATATCTGAGAAAGTACTTTTTAAAAAATGTTCAAATTCTGACAAAATTACTATCTAGACATTAAATTAACTCCTTTAGGCATGTTATAGTCTCTACAAGACCAGTTTTGTAGCACAAACAAGAAAGAGGCTTGTGGCATCTTCCAGGGATCAGAAACCTATGGCCTTCCAGATGTTGCTGGACTGCAACTTCCATCACCATTGGATGAGGCTGATGTGAGTTCTAGTCCAACATCTGGAGGGATTACAGGTACCTCACCCCTGTTATTGCCAAACAAATTTCATTAGGGCATAAGGTTTTGTGGATTAGAGTCCACTTCCTTCAGATGAGGTGCCAGTTGCGTCAAAGCTTACATGATGTAAAGTTTACATGGTAAAAGCAGCACAGCCACCATTTACAGCAGCAGCATTAATTGCTGACAACGCAGACATGTTAGGATTCCTAAATTAAATAATACCTGTAGCGAGGTGTGTGTGTGTGTGTGTGTGTGTGTGTGTGTTGTAGTTGTTTTAGAAAACCCCAACCGCTGTTACCACAATTCACTTCAGAGGTGACAGAACTTGTGGCACAGAAGACAAATGTGTCTTCATCATAGTAATCAACTAGTGAAGGTCAAACTTTGTGGGTTCTAAGGTCATGTAAAAATAGCTCAGGGCATATTGCAGCTTGGACGATGATGAGAGACCAAGTGGTGCATAAGAACCTAAAAAGAGCCTGCTGGATCAGGCCTAAAGTCCATCTGGAGCAGCATCCTGTTCTTACAGTGGTTAACCAGATGCCTCTGGGGTAAGGTTACCAGATGTTCCCGTTTCCTGGGGACAGACCCTGGATTTACAAAACAGTCACCTGACAAAATCCATCTATTTAGTAGGAAGTTGAAAAGTGTCATTGAAAAAAATCTGGTAACCTTACTCTGGGGAGCCTGCAGGCAAGACAAGAGCACAGCAGCCCTCTCTTCCCTTGTGCTCCCCAGCCACTGGTATTCAGGGTTATACTGCCTCTAACAATGGAGGAAAAGCATTGACACATGGAGAGCCTTCTATTCTGCAAATATGTCTAATTCTCTTCTGAAAACTGCCCGGTGGGTGGCCATTACTGCATTTTCTGGAAGCAAGTCCCATAGTTTTATGACACATTATGTGTCTTTATCCTGGCTTTCGACAATTGAGGTGTATTGGTTTTTTTTAAAAAAAATATTTTGATGATTTTAAGTTGTTTTACTAAGCAGAGGGCCTTTTTGGTAGTGGTGCCTGCCCTGTGGAACGCCCTCCCATCAGATGTCAAGGAAATAAACAACTATCTGACTTTTAGAAGACGTCTGAAGGCAGCCCTGTTTAGGTAAGTTTTTATGTTTGATGTTTTATCATGTTTTTAAGATTCTGTTGGGAGCAACACAAAAGTGGCTGGGGAAACCCAGCCAGATGGGCGGGGTAGAAATAAATTGTTGTTGTTGTTTTTATACTGTATTTCAATACTATAACCCAGCCTGGGACCTTAAGAGTGAAGGGTGGGGAATAAATACATAACAAATAACAACAACAACAACCTCATTTGTACAAAGGAAACCCTGGCCACTTGGCCTGAACTACATTATGCTCTGACTGCCTCAGTCTCTGAGGTAGCTTTAGCAATACGTATTTAATGCGCGGTGAAAAGGAAGAGAGAGACTTGTTTCGAAGTCGCGGGCGGGACCTAAGCTTCCCAACTGGAAGATGCTGCTGGGAGCGGAGCAAAGCAGCCGTCGTCCTCTATGGCTGCGAGGGGACGGGGGGGCAAAGGCTTCCCGCGTGACGAGCTTGCAGCAAGCGGCGTGCGACTGCAGGGGGCGGCAGAGAGCAAGGGCGGAGCGAGCGGCGGTCCCCTTCCCGGCCACCCTCTGTGACGTCAAAGCGGGGGTCTCCAGGCAACCGGACTCCAAACAGCGCGCCGGCCCTTGCTCCGGCCTTGGGCAGCGCGGAGGGCGACCGGCCGGGTTCGGGCAGCAACACCAGCCCGAGGCGGCGGGCGGGACCGGGGCAGCCATGGCGCTACCGCTCCTGCCCGGGAACTCCTTCAACAGGAATGTAAGTGGGGGGTCGGCTTGGTTCCCGCCGCCTCCTCCCCCTCCCGGTGGCTCCCCAAGTTCATGTCTCCGGCGCCGCACCCCGAAACGCGCATTGCCTTCCTCTTCGCGGGCGCCGCGCCTCCACGTGCTCGCGCGGATCTCCTCCCGAAATCCGGCTCAGGAGGACCCGCCACGGATGAAACCCGAGACGTGATAACGACACCCCCCCCCTCCCGCTGCACTGGGCTCTCCCCCTGCATGGCAGAGCCACTTTCCTTGAATTCCCTTTTTCGCATCATGAAGTTGGACCGGGAATGCCCCCCTCCAGCTCAAATTTGGGGACTTGTCATTTCAGCAGATGGGGTGGGGGCAGCACCAGGAGGCGAAAAGGATTAAGAAGTGTGGTGGGGTCGGGAGGAATAGATATGAATCACCTACTTATCCCCTTCTCCTTTCACCCTTCCCTGTGTGATTTGTAACATCACTTCTACATACGACCTCTTCTTTTATAAGAGGAAATGCCTTATGCTGAGATAGATCTCCGTAGTTCATCTCCTACTGTCTACTGTATTTGCTGCCTGCCTGTGGCTGTGCAGAGGCAGAGAGGTCTTTCCTTAACCCTCTTATACTTTGTAACAGCTTTGGCTGCATATGCAACATGCATTTTCTGCACTTGGTTCACATCAAAGGAATGGTCATTTAAGGGCGCTGGAAATTGTAGCTTGGTGAGGGATAAACTGCAGCTCCTGATATTCTTTGGTGGGGAGTCATCTGCTTTAAATGCATGGCGTGTATGCGGCCTTTTGCAAGCTCAGTCTTCAATATACCCCAAGCATTACTGGCCACTCTCACACTTCTGTATTCAACACAAAGGTACATGTATCAAAGGAACACTTCAGCAGGGGAAGCAGGTCCATTAGGGTGAATGGGGCACTGCCCCACCAACCTCAGCCTGCCGCCCCTTTGTCTTCCTTTTTACTTAAAGCCAGTCCAGGGGATAGCACCGGCTCTCATTTTCCTCCTCCTTAGTATCAGTGTTTCCTCTGTAGAACTAACCAGGGAAAATGATGGAGGCAAAGCTATAATTTGTTGGCTCTGCTGTTATTGGCTCTAGCTCCACTCACTGTTTGTCTCCCTGCCTTCTGCCCTATCAGTCCCAATGGGTGCCAGTTACTATTGGATTAATGTAAGGATATTTGTCTTGAAAGCAGCATCATTTGCATGGGCATAGAATCAAAGAATTGTAGAGTTGGAAGGGATCCAGAGGGTCACCTAGTCAACCCCCTGCAATGCTGGAATCTCAACTAAAACATCAATGACAGATGGCCACCCAACCTCTGTTTTAAAATCTCCAAGGAAGGAGAGTCCATCACATTCCAAGGGCATCTGTTCCACTGTCAAACAGCTCTTACAATCAGAAAGTTCTTTCTGATGTTTAGTCAGAATCTCCTTTCTTGTAACTTTAAGCCATTGGTTTGGATCTTACCGCCCAAAGCAGGAGAAAACAAGCTTGCTCCATCTTCCATGTGACAGCCCTTTAGATATTTGAAGATGGCTATCATGTCTAACACATTCTACCAGCTTCTCCACAATCATGGGGGACTGTCAAAAGCCTTATTGAAATCAAGATACAGTACATCCACAGCATTCCCCTGATCCACCAAGCTTGTAGCTCTATCAAAAAAGAAAAAGGAAAAAAAGAAAAAAAGAAATGAGATTCATCTGGCATGACTTGTTAGTGATCGCTGAAGTCAAAATCATAGATATATTTGGGTGTGTTCCAAGAACATATTTATGAATCGATTTGTACTATTATTGGAAGAAGCATAAATCTGCCGGGACAATTTATCTGCAGGGATAATTTGTTAAATGACAGGTTCAGGAGTGAATCTTGCAAAATATGGGCCACAATAAAATTATTTCTAGGGTTATCCAATACAGTAAGGGCTGGATTTAAACCAGGCTTCTGCTTTGCTCTTTACTGAAGCGTATTCTATCACTCTGTTCCTGAAGTTCTTTGGAAGAAGTTTTAAAGGGAATGTTGCTTTTCCAGACTTTTTTGTGAATACTGTAGTTTGTCTTGGTTATTAAAAGTTGCAGAATGCATTGTAAGGAACTGTTAAGTGTTTACTTGTGTTTCCACAGGCACCTTGGTGATGGATTGTTAGCTAGGCAGCCACATAACATTATTCCCTGCTGAATAGAAACTTCTTACGTCTTCTGTTTAGGCCAGGTTTTGGGCACTTTTAGATCCTGCCCCTTTGTACAGTAGTAACAAACACCTCTGAATATTGGATGCCAAAGCCAGACAAAACAGGACTATTATCTTTGTGTTTTGTTTGTGAGTGTCCAGAGTGTCAGAGACATCTGGCTAGCCTCTTTCTGTTGGAAGCAAAAGAGAAGGCTAAGCCTTAAAATGACCCTGAAAAATGATTCTTTAACAAATAATAATGTTTCTTCCCCCTGAGGAAGGTTACCATTTACCAAAATGTGTCAGAGCATTTTATTGTTTCCCAAGGGGTATTATTATTTGATAGAGATTTGTTTTCCAGGATCATTTTGAAGCTTTGCCTCTTCTTTTGTTGCCTCATGTCACTGCTCCTTTAGTATCTGTTAGAAACAGAATGGTCTTGGGTCAGATCCCACAAAGCAATTTTTACATTTTTATAATAAACCAAAATTACTAGCAGTCTGTTAGACCAAAAGCTGATTTTGGCCAGTTTCATTGAGCATGAGAGCACTTATTCTTTTACAGTTCATTTTACAGCAGCCATTGACCTTGGTGGCAGCTTAGTGGCTGTTAGCCAGTCTGGCTGAGGCTGAGGGGAGATGGAGTCCAACAATGTATGGAAGACAGACATATCTCTCCCTAAGGAGCAATGATGCGGTATTACAACTCCATAGGTTTCTAATCAGAAGAGCACTAGCTTCATTTTCATATTTCACACAACTCTGCACCACTTCAACAACAAAGTGGTGGTAGATCTCATTTTAAGATTGCTACTTTCCTCAGGGAGTGTATTGCTTTTGGGAGTAGCGGGCACGCTGGTATGATGACATGATCAACTTGTGTCTCTCGATGTGCCAGTCTTTGTGCTGATTGTTGCTAATCCAAACGTAACAGCCAGGATCAGCACTATTTAAAAATTCTGCCCCATGACCTTGCAAGCATGATCTACACATTAAATCATTTTGTTATTGGATGCTGCAGCTTGGTGTATGATGGTCATGCGTAAATGAAACAGCTTGTGCACACCCACTATCAGGATGGGGGTGATATGATGGGGGGTGAGATTCTCATCCTCCTCACCTGCTGTCACCAGTCACTACTACCCATCTGTTACTACTTTCAAAAGCTGAAGACATAAGCTGCCCTTTACTTCCTGATATCATCAGTTCCTTGCTTAGTAGCCCTTGGGGTAAGGTCAAGCGCCTGCTTAAATCCCATTGTTTAAATGTGGCTCAGAGCTTTGTCAGGTTGGGCTGCCTGTGTGCAGTACTAGCCGCCTTATGGAACAGCATTGTGATGGATGTGATAGCTTTCAGAAATCATGAAGCATTAAGCTGTCACAAACTTGAACCGAAAATTGGTTACTGAATCTGAGGGAAATTCCCATGTTCCAGAAGGAAGTGCTTCGGCATTGTGCCATCAAAACCAACATGCTTTATTTTGAGTGTTGTCTGTGCTGGCACTACAGCAGGACCAAGCTGAAAATAAAGTGTGTTGGTTTTGATGGCACAATACACAAGCATCTCCTTATGGAGCATGGACACATGGCTCCTGCTCTTCTGCAATGCTCTTCCTTTCCTTTGTTTGTAATTCTGTCAGTATGTCTCCACAAATATAAGCACACAGCTCTTTTTGATTTAGCCCTTCTGCACCCTGAGCTGCCCAGCAAGCCTAACCTGCTGGTGCATGTTCTGACAAAAAGAGCATTGATCATACTTCTCCGTAGTATTTAAGGTAATGTGTAGTTTGACTGCAGGTTGCCTCAAAGCAAAGTTTGGAGAGGCCCTTGGTCAATTTTAATAGTTCAGCTAAAGTCTGAAGGGAAAGTCTTAAGACGCCCTGCTGAAAACAGTGGTGGTGGTGATGAAACTGACAAATAACTTCTGTATGTTGTATTTCGAGGCTATACCCATCTGTCGATCATTTTATTTGTATGCCACCTTTCCATAGTTCAAACCATGCTCAAGGTGGCTTACAACATGAAAAATTACATAATTACAAACATAACCGAAGTAGTCAAACAATAAATGAAACATCAGAAAATACACAATCAAATTGAACAATTTCCACACAAATCATAAGAAGATTTAAAATAAAGATACGGAAAGTTAATATCAATAACAGCAACAACGACCCCCAAGAACTCCACCTAAATGATACCCCTGTCCAAGAGTCTGCTCAGCAGCCTCAGCTTTTGCAGCTGCAGTCAGTCAGGGCCCTGCTGTCCTAGGCTAGGTGAAAAAGACTGCAAGGCAAGAAGCAGGTCTTCCAGGGCTCACAGCCAAGATGGCTAGCTAGATTCAGCTCTGCTGTAAACCCCCCATTTGTAGCCATAAATAAAATGCCACTACTTTTTCCAGTTGTGATTTAGTTTTTGATGTCATGAAGTTGTGTCCTACCCCATACACCCGATAATATGGAAGACTTTAAACTAATAATAGAGCTGAGTGCTTGTGTTTCGCCATCTTTGCTTTACTCAGAGCCATCGATTCCACAAGCACAACAATGCTCAGTGGTTGCATTCATTTCCACAGTTTTTCCTAAAGAGGGCAATCCCATTCATTTCATGGCATTCCATCTCAGTGCCACAGAAATCAGTGGAATTGTTTGGCAGATATGCCCAGAAAAACGACTTCCAAGATGGACTCATTCTGTGTATCACATCTGAGTCAAGGAAATGACCCAAAATTTGACACAGGCATTTAGACTGAAATTGAAATAGATTTTAAGCCCTTTAATGATTATTTTATCACAATTAACATTGCTTCATGGATTCTGAATTGTGTGATTCAGAATCCATAGGCTTTTATTCTTGTAACTGCAATCTAAAAATGCCCTTTTGTGTTTTCTGAAAAAATTATTTATTTCCTCTTGGTTGCAGCTAGGGAAAGAAAAGTTCCATAAATCTCAACACTGGAGTTACTGCAATAAGGTTTCTATGTTGGTGGGAGAAGACAAACCTGGAATAGGAGGCGAACCTTTGCCCGGACAAAAGCTGAAACCAAAGTACAGTGTGTTTCCTAGAGGGGTTGGATGTGATGCGCCTTCGTGGGTAGCATTTGATAAACAGGTACAGTGAGACAGATTTGTTGGTTCACATTATTTGTATGTTTCCAGTGGCTTGTGTGTTCCTTCATCCCAGCATCCTTAGGTGAAACCTGAAATATGCGTAGCACTTAGAAGGGTGTAAAGGGTGAACAACACGCAACTGGGTGATGTGCTGTACTATTGACACCTGACAGTTTTGTGCTCTTGGATTGAATGCACAAGGGACATTTTAGGGAACAGGGGACCTTTATTTCAATTCATTTATTTGATAAGATTTATATACTGCTTAATTGACTAAAACCTCTAAGCAGTTTACTCTCTTGAGCCAGGGATTCCAAAGAATCATAGAACTGTAGGGTTGGAAG
Source organism: Lacerta agilis (assembly GCF_009819535.1). Classification (NCBI taxonomy): domain Eukaryota; kingdom Metazoa; phylum Chordata; class Lepidosauria; order Squamata; family Lacertidae; genus Lacerta; species Lacerta agilis. The sequence continues at coordinate 55,287,805 of NC_046315.1, forward strand.
GGACCCTGAGGGTCATCTGGTCCAACCTCCTGCAATGCAGGAATCATTTGCCCAATGTGGGGCTTGAACCCACGGCCCTGAGGTTAAGAGTCTCATGCTCTACTGACTGAGCTATCCCAGCAAAGTGATGGGCTGCAGGTAGAGGGGTCTGGATTGCAAATTACCTGCCAGATCTTGTGCTGCAGGCTCCTAGCATCTTTGAATCACCAGAATGCCATTCCTGAAATTCATTTTGTCTCTGATACTGTGACTTATTTTCAGAATTCAGAGGTTGCTTTTCATCTCATAATTGTCACCTTCAGAGAGAAGCATCTGTGTACGTAGAAAAATAATTCCAGAGAGCATTTGCCATATTATTGGCTGCTGTTTTATGACATTCCCTGGGCACTTGCCTAATTCCAAAGAGCCCTACACACCTCACTCTACCTTGCAATATTTTACACAATAATTTATTCCAAGGAAAACAGAAAAATGAATGAATTCCAATTTCCCCAAAAGTTCTTTTTGTCCCATTTAATTCACTTCAGCCCCGGATTTACCCCTCCAGTTTGTAAAAAAAATCAGAGGTTGAAGAGAATTAAGCATTTGCTATTTCAGATAAACTGATTATGTAAACATAGTGGCATAAATTTGCTGTAACACTGACCCTGTGCTTTGTGAATGTGAAGTGCAGCAGCTGCTGGGCCACCCCATCCTGTGTACTAATATTAAGACACCTCTAGTCTTGGAAACAGGCTGTAAATGAATAACTGCACTGGGGTAGTGGAGCAGTCAAGAGCCTCAATTATGAACCTCACTTTAGTGTGAATGAATTTTGTGGATTTAGGCAAGCCACAATCTCTCAGCCCCAGCCCATCATCTCCAGAATGAGGGCAATAATAGTGATATCCATTCCTATAGCATTGTTGTGGGGATTACTTAACAACAACTACTGCATTGAGACATCATATTCATGGCTTGAAGGAGGATTGGGAATGAGCTCTGTGCTCATCTTTTCCCTGTGGTTTGTGCAAATGCTCCAGTCCAGAATTGCTAACCAGGATCCAACTGGTTTTCAACCCTGGCCTTGAGGGCTCACTTAGACAACCATGATTTGCTGTTACATCCAAGCCAGGAAGGCTTCTGTTAAGCTATGCATACAAGGGGAGAAGGGAATGGGGAAAGGGAGATCACATGAGGAAAGTGTAAGACCTTGGGTTGAGTGCATGAACATGAGTGCATGAATACTTATTTCTTATCCACCAAATAATAGAGATGAGAGGCTATGAACACTGAATAAAGTGGAATATGAGTGATGAATGTATTGTTTATTTATTTATTTATTTATTGAATTATATACTACTCTATACCTGGAGGTATGTAAATTGTTACATTTATTAAATATTGTCATTAATAACGTGTTTTTAAAAACCAAAAAAGTTAAGTACTATAGGCATCGTGCTGTTATTCTTTTGCCATCTAAAGGTACTTTCACTTCTAGGCTTGGTATTTCAGCATTGTAAATTTGTGGTTTATGAAGTGGTTATGCATTAAAAGAATTGTATCTCTTTGTCCCTCTTTTGTAGACTTCCTGAAAATTTAAAATGAAGCTGAAGGAGAAGCGCGTGCTCATATTTCATTTTAATAATACATAAAATGGTGTGTTTAGTTTTTCCATTGTGTAATGCTTCCTACAAGGCTATAATACTTGCAGCGTGATCTACAAGCCAGTTCAGCCAATGTGCTTTGGATTTAAATCCTATACTATCCTGTGAAAACCAGTGAGGCACAATCAGCATAAATCCAAATACAATTACTTAGCTGGTCTTGGGATTAGGATGTTAAATAGTTAAATTGCATATGGGACAATTCATGCTTGAAAATGTTCCTCGTAAAATTTGTTCATCAAATTATACTGTCCAAGCAAGCCAAACATAATGTATTTTCCAGAGTGCCCCACAGGACTTGGCTAATTTCCATTCTCTCTCCCCGCCACCCATCATCTCTTCTTGATATACAACTTCTGTTAATTTTATTTAAAGAGAGAGGATAAACATTAACACAGAGACACTCCAAACACCAGGCAGCTGGTGATATTTTGTCACAAAAGTTATATGCGTACATAAAATAGGAATATTGCAGAAGTTCAGAGATCAGAATCGGAGGGTATAATCTGTAACATTCAGTTCTTTGCTAATTTGAAAATTCTTCTTGCCGAGGCTTATGGTTGTTCCCTTTTGATATTTGTAATGTTAGCCATATAATCAGTGTTTAATTATCTATGCACAGCCTATCTAATTAGGAGATTAAATCTGCTCATTAAGTGCAAATTCAGACGAGACTTTACTCTGCATTAATAGCTTCTCTCACCCCCACAGCTGCTGCCACTCTATCTTGCTAGCAATACTTTGGCATTTTTTGCAGTAAGCCATGCTACAGGATTTCATCTTTCCTGCAACATGGATATGTTTACTCAGAAGTAAATACCTCTGTGTTTAAAGGGATTTACTCCCCAATAAGTGTCCATGCTTGGGGTCCCCTGTTTTAGGACTATATTAATTTTCCAATGCACATTTTCAAAGCTGGGAAATAATCAGAGCTACACATCTCTGCAGTATCAGAGGAATCAGGCCTCACTGTGAAATTAACATCCCATAAACCTCCCGGGGAATTGCCAGAGTTCATACAGCACTATATTTATGTATCTCTGGCTTTTAGAAAGTTACTTTCCTACATTTATTTTTCAAAGCACAGATAGGAAGATGTAATGTTGTTCACCATCCTTGGAGAGAATCATCCACTCTTCTGTACCCTGACGCTCTCAATTCTGGTCTGGATTCAGGAGTATATAGTAGATGCCAGTGGGGACTTTGAGGAGGGCTGTTGCTTCTTGTGTGATATGCGTGGTCTTTCTTGACAAATAAAAAAAGAAAATTGCTGGAGGGTCTCTGAATACAGCCCCCCTCACAACTCATAACAGTATTATTGCATGAAATATTGGGGAAGGACTAAATTCAGTAAACTTAATCAGAAAACAAACATCACTCTGACTCACTCTAGGTTGCTGCTTTTCTTCTAGCTCACACCACTCCATTCTGGCTTTGTCCTTCTAACTGCCTTCTAACTAGCTGCAATTTGTGTTAGGGGCCTCACCCATTTGCTACCTTACACAGAGCCCCTTTCCATTGTTCCCCCAATGGCCCATCACCCAGGTGAGCACCTCATCAGGAAGCTAGCCTGGATTACTTTGTAACACTTGTTGGCTCCAGAAAAGATCTGATTTAGGAAGGACAATTAATCATTTAATTATAATAATAAATGCATTTTTCTTATAGCCTTCCCTTCCTCTCAAGAGATCCCAGGGTGGCTTACGATAATAATAAAATGGCACACTAAAACAGTCTTAAAATCACAATTAAAACCACAGATTGGCAATATATACAATAGCAGATTGTATAGGAAACATTTCTTAAGTTACAAAGGCTTGCAAGAACAACTAAGAGTTTAGCTGATGCCTAAACAGAACGGGGACGGGGGTGGCACTGTGGGTTAAACCACAGAGCCTAGGGCTTGCCGATCAGAAGGTCGGTGGTTCGAATCCCTGCCATGGGGCGAGCTCCCGTTGCTCGGTTCCAGCTCCTGCCCACCTAGCAGTTTGAAAGCACGTCAAAAGTGCAAGTAGATAAATAGGTACCGTACTGCTCCGGCGGGAAGGTAAACAGCATTTCCGTGCACTGCTCTGGTTCGCCAGAAGCGGCTTTGTCATGCTGGCCACATGACCTGGAAGCTGTACGCCGGCTCCCTCGGCCAGTAACACAAGATGAGCTCTGCAGCCCCAGAGTTGGACACGACTGGACCTAACGGTCAGGGGTCCCTTTACCTTTAAACAGAACTAATGTGTGTTTGTGTGTGTGTACGAAGTGCGTGTGTCAAAATAACATTTTTTTTGTAATTTCTATTTTGTAGCATTTCTGCACAGCTTTCACATACCTGCCAATTGTTTTCACAATATGTGTTAGCTTGCAACTGTTGTAATCCCACACATGTCTACTCAAAAGTAAGCTCCATTGAGTTCACTGGGACTTATGCCAGGTAATGTAAGAACGTGGCATTGAGGCTAGGGATAGGAGAATCTGTGGCTCACCAGATGCTGTTGGATTCCCAGCTGCCTCAGCCAGCCTCTGAACAGTTGCGGGTTCCCCATCCCTCGTTTCGACTATTTTCTCAAGTGCTATTCTCATGTCGTTTGTGCCATGTGTGAATGTTGTCAACGAGAGAAGCTGGGAAACAGTACTCGATTGTACACTGTTTCAGGGATGTTGCAGAAATTGTCCAGATTTGCATTCATACACAAATGTGGGGCTTCTAGCCTGCAACTACCCACCTCCCCAATCTCATATGCTCAATCATGGTGAATTAATGAGTGGTTTTTGGCTCCACAAAACATACACACACACAACATCATTAGTGTATGTTGTGTTAATATTGTTGGTTCCAAACAACATCACTGACTATGGCAACAAATCACCCATACTCAGCCAACTCTTTAATTATGCAAAGTTAACAAAAGAAACTGGTTTGTAACCCTCCTCTTTGTGAGTGGTAAATATAAGGCCTGATTAAATGTGATTTCTTATGTAATGAAAGCGTGATGAAGATGACTAAATGTAAGTATGATGAACAGTATAAAAACAGCATAATTCATTGTGCAGGGAGGGGATAAGGACCAGCAAAGCCCAGCTTTCACATGCAGCATGGGAAAATAGAAGGGAAAAAATGAGTCTGCACATTGGATGATGAGGTAGGGATTAGCACATCGCTACACTCTAATCAATGCAAGTTTTACAAATGTATTGGACTTCTCTAAGTAGAAAACAATTCAAATCACATGTGCGACAGGATGACTCACACTGCAGTCCTATACGCAGAAATTAATTGGACTCACTTCTGAGTAGACATATATAGGATTGCACTATCAAAGAAAGCTCAGGTGTTGAAATTCAAATCTCTCTGCTTACATTTGCTCAATGCACTGCTTTGTTTAATTTACAGCTTTACATTAGTTGTTTACAACCAGTGCTTGTTGATTTTAATTTGTGTTTTTTTGTATAGGTATTGTCTTTTGATGCTTATTTTGATGAAGAAGTTCCTGACAAAAATCAAGAGCTGTACAGAATAAGACATTGTAAAATATATTTTTATCTGGAAGATGACACAATTCAGGTGGTTGAGCCCCAAGTGAAGAACAGTGGAATTCCACAAGGTATTTTTTTGGTTACAAATGCTCTCCTTGAAGCATCCCTCTTCATAAACTGTAATCTTTGCCTTCTGATACAGTTTATTCTTTACATACAGTAGTAGTATTATTGCTTACAAGCAGGAAACAGTTAAATGTTAAAAAGTTCAAGTTTAGGTTTAGCTACAACACAAGTTCTAGTGGCTCAGGTTGAGGCCAGCTGTGAATCAGTAACCAGTTTGATGTCTCCTAAACTTATTTGAATGAGATAGCATGGGCCACACATTTCATTCGCTTTTTTAGGAATCTTACCCAATCAGAACTGAGGCTCTTGATTGAAACTTAGCCAAAACCAGTGAGATTTATTTTTGTGTGTCTTTCCCAGTGGAGATATAAGGATGCAATGTAGCACTATGGTTCTGTCAGTGTAAGGATTTTCCATGAGTGTTGGAACCTTCTCTTCCCTCCGTGCACTCTCTACATTTGTTCCTGGGGTTTTCCCAACCCACCACAAAAGATTTTGGGGATGGTGCAATGGGAGGAGGGGTGAATTTTTGTCACACTAATGGGAATCCTTGTATTGGCTTCCATTAGTGTAGGGGTTTAGATGAATATGGCCCCTTGTGGTATGGTTTGGCATCAACTCTAGGTGAGAGATGTTACCTTCAGCTTCTCTCTGTTTTCATAGGAAACATTTAGGCAAAAATTAAAACCTATAAGCATATGAACTAGTTCAAACTGCAAAGTCAGTGTGGGACAGAAATGTATGTAACCTTGATCAAGACTAAACCACCGGGCAGAAGGAAAGCTTCAAATACTAGTTCAAAACAACTGAGGATGCAAGATTCTGGACCGAAGGGGAGAATGATCACCTTGAAAGATACATTCAAATCTCTATTACCTTCCCAAAGACAGAATGCATTAACATAGTGCTAATAAGAAAGCTTCTGTGTTCAGGGATTGGACTGAATGGAGAGATTTTTGCATATGTATACTGTTTATTCTTGTTAACTGAACACTGGCTGGCTGATGTTTTCTGATATGGAAGGGTTATGTCTGTCCCTTAGGGTTAACGTTAGTTTCTGGTGTAGTCCAGATCCCACAATCCAGAGCACAGCAAAGAAGGGGCTGGCCAAGTTCTCCAAGGTCAGCCAGTGGAACAGGAGAAAGACGCTGCCTGCTGGCGGGCTTCCCCAAGGCCAGCTGGATGGGAAAGGAAAGTGCAGTCAGGCACATAAGGCCTCAGTCACATCCTCCAGCTTCAATGAATCACTGATTGTCTCAAGGCATCGGATGTTCCCAAATACTTTAGAAACTTGGCACTGTGTATACTCATGGTCTGGTTATCCTAGCGGGAAGAGGACGATAGGGCATAAAGGCTGTTGGGTGAACAGGAAACATGTCTCAAAGAAATTGTTGTTCCACTCCTTAGGAACTACTACTACTCAGTGAATTTAGGTAGGGAATATAGCCTCCACTGACCTTGAGCTAGATGTTCTCTGCAAAATGTTCTGCAGTTTATTGTCAGGATGTATCTAAAGCCACAGATTGAAAACTGTGTTTGTGGTGTAGTGGGTTAAGAGTTTAGGGTTGTAACTTTTTGCCTGATTTGGCACTGAGAGTACTGAAAATTGCTGGAGGAGATACAGATGTAATGAAATAATTAATTAATGGAAGAATCATGAAAAGATGCAGGCTTGATGTGTATAACAAGCATTAAAAGTTAGGTTGTCCCTAATGCTCAGATTTTGCTTATGGATGAAATTGTTTATGGAGCCCAGAGTTTTGTTCATCTGCTGCATATTATACACCAGCATTTTCCCTGTTTGACCTGCTGTCAGTACTGTATAGTAATCAGTCACGTCTCTATTTAGATCATGTTTCTGGGTCAAAACATTGCCCCTCTCCATCTTTCCCTAATAGCACCAGTATATTTCCTTGCAGATTCAAGTGTATGCAATTTAATAGAGAAGAAATGCCTGAGTATTTTTTTTAATTATGTTTTAAAGATTTATCCTTTAAGATCCACCATTAATAATTGGTTCTATTAAGGCTGTGATTTTATATTTTTCTATTACATATTTTGTACATTGTTTGTTGGTCAGCCTGCCATAATAAGTACTTTGCTTTGATTTACTAACTGGTTCATCCATCCGTGTATATATAGTGGCAGCTGTAGGTTGTTCTAAAACTGCAGTCCTTTTTTCATTCAGTTATTGTGGAGTGTCCAAGCAGTTCCGTTGCTATTAATTTCTGAATTCTTTTCTCATTCTTTCCTGATTTTTGTTGATTTTTCTGATGATGAACATGATTGCTACTTTAGCCCATCCTGTGCAAAAGCACTGTTGAGGTACCTTGTGGGAGGAGCAGCTTGTTGATTGCATGGTTGGTAATGCTCCAGCATTTCTGTTTGCAATTTCTGTAACGGTCTTCCCGTTACCTTTTAATAAAGAGTTTTGCCAGTTAATGTATTTCTGTGATCCTGTGCAGCCATGGTCTCTTTGGGCACTGCTGAATACAGTAGGACTTACTTACACATACGCATGCATAAGAATGGGCTGTAAAAGCAGCTGGAAGGAGCATGAGTCAGACACAACATGCAAGGAGAGATCCATCCAGTGTCAAGGGAGACATCTCCACATGTGTACTATTGCTTATTTGAGAATGGAGGTACAATGGGGTGGTAAGAAGACAGTACTGCTTACTAGACAGTTATTTTATAATCCATGGGACTTAGTTCCAAGTAAACATAGGGAAAGCTAGCCAGAACACCAGTGATTTTAATTGGTGTGTAGCTAAATTTGGAGGAAGAACATCTGCTTCAGAAATTTATAGGTTACACAAAGCACCACACTGTACTGTGTACCTTCTTAAAAAATGGTTCATCCAAAGGGAAAGTATTGATTTGCAGTCTTGCTGCAAGGACATCACAAAGCAATTGGGTCTCAGTTGTGTTGAGTCCCCTGCTCTTCTCTGGAGCCAGGAGAGCCAGAATGACCCCCTTTGCTTATCCTAGCTCCTTTTTTGCAAAGCAGTTCTTGGAAAAATGTGATGAAGAGTGTAGAAGTGTAGAACAGCATTCTGCTACTAAATGTTAAAAATAGTTTAAAAGAATACTCAGAAAGTGCTTCCTTCACCCATTCCTTTTTAGCAGAAGGCATTTTCTCCTTCCTTTGCTATGTGGCTGGCCACTTCAGGTTTTAATACCACTTGAATTCCACTTCCAGATGGTTGCAGACTCACAACACCCCAACAGTGTTAAATGGAGTAGTATGGATGGAACCATAGTGTACCTAGTCATAAGACAAGAATTGTGATATCATGAAATTGACAGTTGAAAGACGCAGTCTGCAATTAGATGTATGCATTTCTCTGAGAAACAGCAGACAGATTTTAATTATGTTGATTGAGACACATTAGAAAGATAGCATTTTGTACTAGATTAAAAGTTTTCTTGTTTTTATATTTTATGATCTCAAGATACTAAGTCTGTCAGTTGTAAAGATCTTGGGATACCTTTGAAATTCAGATGTGAATTCAGATGTGAATTCTATTGATATGGTGATATTCAGAACATAATTCATTGGCCTTGGGCAATAGTTTCTGATTTACGCAAGGTAAAATGTAAAATGTTAATTGGTTTTTCCCTGGTTCAGAGGGGGGAATAAAGTTTGCAATAAATCTCACAGTCTCAGATGCAGAGCTCAGATACAGTCTGCAAGCTGTGAGTGGGAGGGGAGAGGGTTTGCCCCCGAAGTTTCTCCTGTTTTAATTGTTTAATTTATATATAATATATACTATTTAAATATGTTTTCCTTATGGAGTTCTCTCAAAATAGAGAACAAAACTTTTCAGGAGTTCACAACTGAAAAGTGGTTTCTGATATCGCTGTGGCAAGTTTGGCAGGGCTATCTTACGTGTTTTTCTGCTTTGAAATGCAGAGTTGCCTTGAACAACTAGCTCAGGCTGAATTTTATTTTTGTGTGTGATAGGCAGAAGCAGAAGAGTGGGGTTGATTTCCCCACAGGCTCACGAGCTGGAAGATTGCTTGTTTTAGTCTGTGTCTGCATCTAGGGAGGAGATGTGTAAAGCCTTCGACAGGGCATCAATCTCACTCTAATGGGACTGATGATGACTGGCGGGAATTGGGCCAGATTCAGCTACCAGACATTTCTGGACTGGCTAGTTCCAGGTAACAGCTCACATGGTTTCAGTTTCAGACCATGGTAAAGAGCTGGTGTCATCATCCACACTCTGCTCAGCAAGGAGCAGGTGCTACTCTCACTCCCAGTGTTGGGGGTTTATAGAAAAACTTAATGGATAGTTCTCCCTGAGAAGCATGAGGGCCTTTTCAGTTAAGCTCCTCATCTGAAGAATGCTCTTCACAGAGAGGTCCACCCAGAACCTTTTGGTGCCAGATTAAAAAACCACATTTTCCCCTGTGGCTTTTGATCGACTGCGATAATGTCAGTATGCTGTGAAAGCTTCCAGCGGCTTTTACAGAGTGGGATGCTTTGTATATTTTTCCTGAATAGTACTGTAATGTATTTATGTTTATGCTTTTTTAATACATTGTATGTTGTTGGAGACTTCTGTGTAACAAGTTACTCATAAGCCTACTAAACAAACAAACAAACAAACACTCCTAAATACTCTTTAAAAATTACTAACTTTAATAATCATTAGGACGACTTATTCCCCATGTTGATTCCCTTGTCTGCCACTGTCCTGAATCTCCTTCCCCCTCACTGCAATGCTAATATTTCAGACATAGGGCCACTTTTTCAGGGCTTGTAGTTATTCAAACATCAAGCTGTAAAACCACTTCTAGTTGCATTTTATCTATGGTATGTGTATATTTAGTTATTGGATTTATATCACACCTTTCTACTCTTAAAAGGCAGCTTACAATATTATCTGAAAAATTCAGCTTAAATGCAGTTTAGAATCAAACTACTGTATACCTTTACAAGCTAAACTAAAATCATAGCACAGCATCGCAGTACATCAGGCAGATTAAGCACTCTGGCAGAAGGCAAACCAAATTGTTGCCTAAACGAAAACTTATTTTAACTTGGCGATAGAATGCCATAAGAGGTGGGGCCAGATGAGTCTCTTGAGGCAGGGAGTTCCACTGACTGGGAGCAGCTACAGAGAATGTAAAAGAAACACTCTGCGCAAAGAAAAACAGCATGTTAAGAATGAATCTAGGCTAAATCCTCTGATATGCTAATCTTGTATGTCCCCCCCCCTTTTTTTAAGATGGAGAAGTATTCAAATATGTGATTCTGTACTTACTGTTTGAATTTTCTGGTGAAGCCTGAAAGAGATTCAGCAATTGATTCTGTCAAATGTATAAACTGGTCCTGTGATTTTGGGAGTTAGGATTAATTTCTTTTATTTGGCTGTGACTACTGTTAGCTTTTGGTTCACAGTTCGATATAATAATAATAATAATAATAATAATAATAATAATAATAATAATTTATTTATAGCCCGCCCATCTGGCTGGGTTTCCCAGCCACTCTGGGTGGCTTCCAACAAAGATTAAAAATACATTAAAATGTCACACATTAAAAACTTCCCTAAACAGGGCTGCCTTCAGATGTCTTCTAAATATCAGGTAGTTGTTTATCTCTTTGACATCTGAAGGGAGGGCGTTCCACAGGGCGGGCGCCACTACCGAGAAGGCCCTCTTCCTTGTTCCCTGTAGCTTTGCTTCTTGCAGTGAGGGAACCGCCAGAAGGCCCTCGGTGCTGGACCTCAGTGTCAAGCAGAACGATGGAGGTGGAGACTCTCCTTCAGGTATACTGGGCCAAGGCCGTTTAGGGCTTTAAAGGTCAACACCAACACTGTGAATTGTGCTTGGAAACATACTGGGAGCCAATGTAGGTCTTTCAGGACCGGTGTTATATGGTCTTGGCGGCTGCCCCCAGTCACCAGTCTAGCTGCCGCATTCTGGATTAGTTGTAGTTTCCAGGTCACCTTCAAAGGTAGCCCCACGTAGAGCGTAAGTAAAAGTATATATTTGTAATATGTTGGAACACAAGTATTAAGAGAATGCCATTTTTTCTTATCTCTTTAAAGTGCTATAACTTAATGATTTTTAAAAAAAACTGGTTTGTTTTCTGCTTTTAAAATAATAATAATTATAATAATTATTATTATTTGGGGTTCTCAATTTTTTCATATCAGTAACAGTATTTTCTATATCAAGTAACTTTAGTGTAATGTTAGAGGCTGGAATATATGATATTAACTGCATTTCCTCTTCAATACAGGAACAATTCTTCGGCGTCATCGGGTTCCACTTCCGCCTCCTAATGAAGATCAGTTCTATACTATAGATAATTTCAACATCGATACAGATCTAATCTTTTATGGTCGAAGATATAGGATTATAGACTGTGATCAATTCACCAAAAACTTTTTGAGGAAAATGGGAGTCAGATTGAACTGTCCAGTAAACTGTCCAGATGATCCCTATACCAAAGAACGTCAGAAGGTTAGCTGTAGCAGTGCTGGTTAAGTACATGCTTGGTTGCATTGCCCAAATAATCAGAATGTTTGTTTAGGTGACAGGATGCTGTCGGCGACTCCAGACTGGTTGCCCAGGAAAGTATAAAGACAAGGAAAAGTTTATTACCGTCTTTTTTATTTCAGTCTTTACAAAGAGAGGCTATAGAACCCAGCCTCTTGTATAATGGCGTCGTCCTCCCTCATCTCTCCCACTTCCTCATTTGTCATTCTCATCGTTTCCTCTATGGGTGCTGCTATGTGCCCTCTGTCTTTGAGCTCTTTGTTCTCCTACTTTTAAGGCTTCACAGGTTCTGGGAGATGGAGGGTCTGGAATAACAACATGTCAGCTGGGTGTTATTCTGGCTCTCCCATGATTTCCCAGCTTTCCCCCTCATCTGCCTCTGAGCAGCTACCTCCCTCAAACCCCTGTTGTAAATCTATACTCTCTTCCTCCTCCCTGGGAGGGTCAGGATGGGGAGGCGGTCTCCATCATTCCTCCTCTGCCCAGTCCCTGACACCAGGGGATTTCAAATGCAGAGTTGTTAACATTGTGAATTTATTTTATTTTAGAAGAAAAACAAATCCAGAATGTGCCTGTTAAGGTAAAAAGCTTATCTGAACAGGCCACATAATATAATAATTGCACAATCCCATGCATATTTATTCAGACGTTAGATCCATTGTATTCAATGGAGCTTACACCTCCCAGGAAGCAGTAAGTAGTATGGTGGGGCAGAGCTGCAGAGCCATCCTCCTGACAGCATCTTCACTGCTACTGGAGGGTACTGGGATGGGGTAGGATGGCAGTGGAGTTGAGTGAGCCACTGAATTGAGTCTACCATGCATCCATGTAGCCTTGGCCTCAGCATCATCTAGGCAAGCTGCAGCGATGCTTGTGCTGAGAGGGCTCTGCCCCACCACACAGGCCACTGCTGATCTCAGATAAGTGTGCATAAGATTTCAGTCTAAAACTGTTGAGCATATTTCTCGACTTGAATTCAGAGATTTGGAGAGCAGAAGATGGAAGCAAAATAGCACACAATTTGTGTCTGCATAGTGTTATATTTACCACTGATGTAAAATCCAGTGTTTTCCATCCATCCGGTGATAAATGAGACTGTTAAAATCTGGTTTCCTTCTTTCATTTTGCTTTGTGCATAGCGTACTGCTGTAATCGGTAGACATTAGTGGCTATTGTGAAATCCGGTGCATTTATATAGTAGACTGCTGTCATATGTAAATAATTATTGAACAGCAGATTAGTGAAAACTGTAAAAGTAGAAAAGAAAATGCTTATAATTTAACACTGCAGTTCTGTTTTTTTTTTTATAAGATTTTATTATTTTCCAATAAAACACAGAAAAACAAAATACAACAACAACACAAGGCATAAAAACAACAGTAAAAACAATAACAATAGCAATAACAATAAACATAAAGAGAAAAAAGAACATATACATACCTTGACTATTACCTATCTTTATACTTTCCTTGTTTCTAACTTCTCAATTTGGGGACTTCCCCCATTCCCTCCACTGTCTTCAAAATCAAAAACATCTTTAAGGTAGCTTGGTATCTTGTTCATTTGACATTTGCTCAAATTTTCAATATGCTTAACTTTACACAGTCATAGACTTAATCAACTATAAATCTTATCTTAATGTCAAATCTTAACTCCTATTTAACAAAAAAATCATTCATACAAAAATTTTCTTTTGCCAGTTTTATCTAACATAAACCTATTAAAGCCTCTAATTTATCTCTGCTCAAATATTCAATTTTGCTGATTTAACTAAATAGTCTTTAAATTTTTTCCACTCTCGTGACACCGTCTCCTCCCTCTGGTCCCGGATTCTGGCGGTCAGTTCTGCGAGTTCCATGTATTCCATCATCTTCATCTGCCATTCTTCCACCGTTGGTATAATAATAATAATAATAATATTTATTATTTGTACCCCGCCCATCTGGCTGGATTTCCCCAGCCACTCTGGGCGGCTTCCAACAGAAACCAAATACAACAATATCAAACATTAAAAACTTCCCTAAAAAGGGCTGCCTTCAGGTTTTTTCTGAATGTCAGGTAGTTGTTTATTTCCCTGACCTGTGATGGGAGGGCGTTCCACAGGGCGGGCGCCACTACCGAGAAGGCCCTCTGCCTGGTTCCCTGTAGTTTTGCTTCTCGCAGTGAGGGAACAGACAGAAGGCCCTCGGCGCTGGATCTCAGTGTCCGGGCTGAATGATGGGGGTGGAGACGCTCCTTCAGGTATACAGGACCGAGGCCGTTTAGGGCTTTAAAGGTCAGCACCAACACTTTGAATTGTGCTCGGAAACATACTGGGAGCCAATGCAGATCTCTCAGGACCGGTGTTATGTGGTCTCGGCGGCCACTCCCAGTCACCAGTCTAGCTGCCGCATTTTGGATTAATTGCAGTTTCCGGGTCACCTTCAAAGGCAGCCCCACATAGAGCGCATTGCAGTAGTCCAAGCGGGAGATAACCAGAGCATGCACCACTTTGGTGAGACAGTCCGCGGGCAGGTAGGGTCTCAGCCTGCGTACCAGGTGGAGCTGGTAGACAGCTGCCCTGGATACAGAATTAACCTGCGCTTCCATGGACAGCTGTGAGTCCAAAATGACTCCCAGGCTGTGCACCTGGTCCTTCAGGGGCACAGTTACCCCATTCAGGACCAGGGAATCCTCCACACCTGCCCTCCTCCTGTCCCCCAAGAACAGTACTTCTGTCTTGTCAGGATTCAACCTCAATCTGTTAGCCGCCATCCATCCTCCAACCGCCTCCAGGCACTCACACAGGACCTTCACGGCCTTCACTGGTTCTGATTTGAAAGAGAGGTAGAGCTGGGTATCATCCGCATACTGATGAACACCCAGCCCAAACCCCCTGATGATCTCTCCCAGCGGCTTCATATAGATATTAAAAAGCATGGGGGAGAGGACAGAACCCTGAGGCACCCCACAAGTGAGAGCCCAGGGGTCTGAACACTCATCCCCCACCACCACTTTCTGAACACGGCCCAGGAGGAAGGAGCGGAACCACTGTATAACAGTGCCTCCAGCTCCCAACCCCTCTAGCCGGTCTAGAAGGATGTTATGGTCGATGGTGTCAAAGGCCGCTGAGAGATCCAGCAGAACTAGGAAACAGCTCTCACCTTTGTCCCTAGCCCGCCGGAGATCATCGACCAGCGCGACCAAGGCGGTTTCAGTCCCATGGTGAGGCCTGAATCCCGATTGGAAGGGATCCAAATGGTCCGCTTCTTCCAGGCGTGCCTGGAGTTGTTCAGCAACCACCCTCTCAATCACCTTGCCCAAGAATGGTAGATTTGAGACTGGGCGATAGTTGGCCATATTGGCCGGGTCTAAAGATGTTTTTTTAAGAAGCGGTTTAATGACCGCCTCTTTCAGCGGGGCTGGGAAGGCTCCCTCACAGAGGGAAGCATTCACCACCCCGCGCAGCCCATCGCCCAGCCCCTCCCGGCTAGCTTTTATAAGCCAGGATGGGCAAGGATCAAGGAGACAGGTGGTTGGTTTCACTCGTCCAAGCAGCCTGTCCACATCCTCGGAGGTAACAGACTGAAATTGATCCCACGCAACTGGACTAGACAGGACTCTGGCACTCTCCCGCCCTGGCCCTGCTCCCACGGTGGAGTCTATCTCTTTCCGAATCTGAGCGATTTTATCTGCAAAAAACTTTGCAAACGCATTGCAGGAGATCTTGGGGTCCCTACCAGGCCCCGATGACGAAGGTGGCTCCGATAGATTCCGAACCACCTGAAAGAGTCTCCTGCTGCTATTTTCCGCAGATGCAATAGAGGCGGTGAAGAAAGTCTTCTTCGCCGTCGCTATCGCCACTTGGTAGGCTCGACGTTGAGCTCTAACCTGTGTTCGGTCGGATTCAGAATGGGTTTTCTGCCACCGGCGCTCTAGCCGTCTCAACGATTGTTTCATCGCCCTCAGCTCCGGGGAAAACCACGGGGCCGTCCGGGCTCCATGCAACCGGAGAGGGCGCTTCGGAGCCAAACAGTCAATAGCCCTGGTTAGCTCCACATTCCAGCGGGCCACCAGGGAATCGGCTGAAAGGCCATCAACATGGGATAAAGTATCCCCTACCACTCTCTGGAAACCATTTGGATCCATTAAGTGGCGGGGGCGGACCATCCGAATTGGTCCCACCTCCCTGCAGAGGGGAAGGGTTGCGGTATCTCTTCTCCTTTCCATGTTCTTGCCAATAATATTCTAGCTGCTGTTGTGGCATACATAAAAAACACTCTGTCCTGACTGGGTATCTCTTCATTGGTCATGCTCAGAAGAAATGCCTCTGGTTTCTTACAAAAGGTAACTTTCATTACCTTCTTGAGCTCATTATAAATCTTATCCCAGAAAGCATTTACCGCTGGGCACAGCCACCACATATGATAAAAGGTACCTTTCGCATTCTTACATTTCCAATAGACATCTGACATTTTGGTATTCATCTTAGCTATCTTAACTGGTGTCAAATACCATCTGTAAACCATTTTCATTATGTTTTCTCTTAGACTATGACAAGCAGTAAATTTAATACCTTTCTGCCACAGTCTCTCCCAGTCATCCATCATAATATTGTGTCCCACATCCTTCGCCCAATCTATCATTGACGATTTAACCAGTTCATCTTTAGTATGCCACTCTAGCAGAAGATTATACATTTTGGAAAGGTTTTTGAAATTCGATTCTATCAGTTCTGTTTCCAGTTTTGATTTTTCAACTTGAAAACCAACTTTTTTGTCCATTTTAAATGTTTCATACACCTGATAATAATGCAGCCAGTCGGGGACCTGACTTTTCACTTGATCATAGCTTTTTAATTTGAATAAGTCCCCTTCCTGCTGCAATATGTCCATATATCTTAACCAATTTGCAGACATATTCGGTCTCTTATAGGCCTTGGCCTCTACTGGAGAAATCCATCTAGGAGTCTTTCTCTCCAACAAATCTTTGTATCTAATCCAAACCTGATATAAGGATTTTCTAACTATATGAGACTTAAAAGTTCTGTGAATTTTAACCTTGTCATACCAAAGGTATGCATGCCAGCCAAACATATTGTCGTGTCCTTCCAAATCCAACACGTCAACGTTCTCTAATTTAAACCAATCCTTTAACCAGCAAAAGGCCGCAGCTTCAAAATATAGTCTTAAATCCGGCAGAGCAAAGCCTCCTCTCTCTTTAGAGTCTGTTAAAATCTTGAATTTAATTCTAGGCTTTTTGCCCTGCCATATAAATTTCGATAGGTCCTTTTGCCATTTCTTAAAGCAGTCTAGTTTATCCAAAATTGGTATGGCTTGGAATAAAAACAGCATCCTTGGTAGGACATTCATTTTGACCACTGCTATTCTTCCCATCAACGACAGTTTAAGTCTTGTCCAAATTTCCATATCTTTTTTTATCTCCATCCACAGTTTTTCGTAGTTATCCTTGTACAGGTTCAAATTCTTGTTTGTGAGATTGATGCCTAGATATTTTACCGATTTAACAAAATTGAGGCCTGTGGCTTCTTGTATTCTTTGAATCTGTTCTGCGCTCAAATTTTTACCTAAAACTTTGGTTTTCTGCTTATTTAATTTGAAGCCAGCTACAAGTCCAAATTGTTCAATTAATTCCAAAGCTCTGGGGACACTGCTTTCCGGTTCCTGCAGGGATAGCATCAGATCATCTGCGAAGGCGCGTAGTTTGTATTCTTTCTCTCCCACTCTAATTCCTTTTGTCTGTTTATCTTTTCGAATCATGTTTAGGAGGACTTCCAGGACCGTAATAAAAAGTAAAGGGGAGATAGGGCACCCTTGCCTTGTTCCTTTCTCAACTTCTATCTCCTCCGATATCACACTGTTTACTATTATTTTTGCTCTTTGTTCCATATAAATGGCCTTGATGCCATTTAAGAACTTTTCTCCAACTCCCATCTTTTCCAAATTCTTTTTCATGAATATCCAAGATACTTTATCAAATGCTTTCTCTGCATCAACAAACAATAGTGCCGCGTCTGTATTTATGTCTTTCTCCAGTTTTTCTAGAATGTCCACAATAATTCTCGTGTTGTTACTTATTTGTCTTCCTGGCAAGAAACCTGCTTGGTCTCTATGTATATAGTCTTTCAGCACTCTTTTCAACCTTGTAGCCAAAATGTTTGCAAAAATTTTGTAGTCCACGTTCAAGAGGGATATTGGACGATAATTTTTCATTAGAGTCTTATCCGTATCTGGTTTTGGAATCAGTGTGATAAAGGCTTCTTTCCACGTCTCTGGTGCCCTATCTCCTTCTAATATTTTGTTGCAAATCTCTCTTAACGGCTGCGATAGCCAGTCTTTCAATGTCTTATAATATTTTGCTGTTAATCCGTCCGGTCCTGGGGCCTTCCCCATTTGCATGTTGTTTATTGCGTCTTCTATCTCTTGTGTCGATATTGGGTGGTTGAGAGTTGTTAATTTTTCCTCTGGGACCTTTTGCAATCCATTCTTTTCCAGAAATCGGTCTATCTCTGCTTCATCTATCTTCTCCTCCTTGTACAGTTGCTTATAAAATCTCTGAAAACACCATCTGATTTCCTCCGGTTTCTCTACATTTTTTCCATTTACTACCAAATTACTGATGACATTTGCCTTTTGTCTTTTCTTTAGTTGCCAAGCCAGTAGTTTTCCACATTTGTTAGCAGATTCAAATGTTCTTTGTTTCATCATTTTCACTTTCCATTCGATATCCTGATTCATAATATTCGCATATTGGGATTGCAAGTATTTAATTTCTTTTTGAATTTTGATACATCTGGGATGTCCTCTTAATTCTTTTTCCTTTTCTTTGATTAGTTTCAACAATCTCTCCATTTCTGCATTTTGTTGTTTCTTCTTTTTTGCTTTTTCACTTATGAGGAATCCTCTCATTACCGCTTTACTTGCATCCCAGGCAATCCTTTTCTCCACTTCTGAACTCCAATTAATTTGAAAATATTCTTTCATCTTTTTCGCCGCTCTTTCTACTAGCTTGGTATCCCTCATCAATGCGTCATCCATTCTCCATCTGAAAGAATCCTTGGAAATCATTTTTAGGTTTAACTGTACCGGATTATGGTCTGAAAATGTTTTGGGACCGATTTCTGCCTTTTGTATTTTTGGAGCCAATTCATTCGAAATCCAGATGTAGTCTATCCTTGACCATGACTGCTGAGATTCACTAAAATACGTTGCCTCTGTTTCTCTTGGGTTTTTTAATCTCCAGGAGTCCACCAAATTCAAATTGTCCACCATTTCAAAAAAAGTCTTTGGGAGTTTCCCGTCGTTGGTTAATTTAGTTCTTTGAGATCTGTCCATTAATGTGGAAACTGCCCCATTGAAATCTCCAAGGCAAACTACCTTATAATCCAAATAATCCAGCAGCAAGTCATGTACTTTTTTGTAGAAAATCGACTTTCCATCATTTGGCGCATAAAGTCCCAGAATCAAAATTTTTTCGCCTTGTACGTTAATTTCAATTGCGATGTATCTCCCTTCTTCATCTTTAAATAGCTGTCTTGGGCTATATTTCTCCTTTGCGTAGATCACTACTCCTCTCTTCTTGACCTTGTCCGATGATATAAACTCTTGGCCTAGTTTTTTGTTCTGTAATAATCTTCTATGACGGCGGGCTATGTGGGTTTCCTGTAAACATATTATGTCCAAATTCTTCTTTTCAATGCTATAAAACACTCTGCGTCTCTTTGGTCTCTGATTCAATCCCCGAACATTCCAAGTCATTAACTTGAGCGCCATTTCTTTGTTTATTCTTCTCCTCCAGTTGCCTGTCCTTTCTTATCTTGTTCTGGGTCCTGGCTTGGTCCTGGTAGTCCCGACGGTGGTGGGAATACTTCTGGAAACTTGTAGAACTGTGCTGGATCCAATGGAGTACCTTTAAAATGTTCCAGATGCTTGTCCAAGAACTTTTGCTTCTCCGCCAAGGACCTTATTCTTATCTTTTTCCCTTCAAACGTAAATGCCAGGCCTTCTGGAAATTCCCAACTGAAGGAGATCTTTCTTCTTCTTAACTCAGTCACCAAATCGTTATAAGGAGCTCTTTTATCCAAAAAAAATTTGGGGATGTCCTTATAAAAAATTACTTTATTCTGCTGTACCACCAGGTTGTTTCTGTAGTGTAAGTCCAGAAAAAAGTCTCTGTCGTGTCTATCGTGTAGCACAAGCAAACAGTCACTGACTGTTTTGGTGCTTTTCTTTCCTCTGGAGCCTCTAGGTCCAAATCTGAAGGCCTTCACTATGCGTGCTGAGACGTTTACCTCTTCTAATTCCCAATATGTTGAGAATTGTTGCACAATATAGGCTTTTAGGTCTTCCCCTTCCAATTCTGGAAGACCCCTTATTCTTATGTTTCCTTCTCTCTGATGTAGTTGCAGAAAAGCAAGAGATTCTTCAACAGTTCTCTGTCGTGTTCCAATATTCTCTATCTGCTCCAAGTCTATATTGTCCAATTTTTCCTCCACCTTTTTTATTTTTTCTCTGACCACTTTAATTTCCTCTGAGTCTTTTTTCAGAGTAGTCACCTCAAGCCCTATTTTATTAATTTCTTCTCTGTTCTTTCTTACGTTCTCCTCAATTTGCCCAATTGATTTTTCCAAGGTCTCAGTAGAATTTTTAATATCGGCTTTTATGTCAGCTTGGAGTTTTTCTATTGCAGAGTTAACTGTTGTATTCACTGATGCACCAATAGTGTTCACCGATTCTTGTGTTTGCTTCAACCTTTCGGTGACACTATTCAAACCTGCTGCAATTTCTGCCACGCTAACAACCAATTTCTCCATTTGTTCCTGAAGAGTTAAGGAAACAGAGCCTTTTCTTTTTTCAGAGCCAGTTCCTTTAGATCTAAGTTCCATTCCCTGTGGGCTCTGTAGCTGTAATCTCAAGGTCACTCCAGTTGCTGTGGTAACTGTCTCAGACATTCACAGCAGAAGACCAACAGTCCCAAAAGTAAACACCAGGTGGCCTGCAGCTAGCTTCTGAGAACAAAGAGGCTGCTGAGCCAGGAGCCCACACCAGTCCAGTAATCCAACTTTTAGGCAAAGAGTTCAAATTTTCCCAAAATTGTACATTCCTTAAAGCCAAGAAGAGTCTATTTTAAGTAGCCCAAGTCAGTAACTGTTTCTCACTTGCAGTGTTACCACCAGGTCCTTAAAATAACTTGTATCTGGCTACAAAAGTCAAAGAGTCTCCACTGGTAAACAGTCACTGAAACAGTATCCAGGAAAAAGAAATGGCAACAATATTTTGCAGCCCGCTACTGACCCGGAATCCTAGTCCTGAGGGCGAGCGGTGTCTTCTTTTGCCATATCCACTATTTCTGAGTCTCAAATCATCCATAAAACAACTTTTAATCAACTTTTAAAAAGTTTGGCAGAGTTCGCAAAACTTTTCCGTTACTCGCGGCTTTAATCTTTTAGCGCTACCAAACTCGCGCAAACAGTTCAAAGGGAACAGGCTTCCTTTTAAAGTTTCCTCTGCAAGCAGTGTGCTCCAAACTTTTCAAACAGTCCAAAAACTTTTACTTACAGAGTTTCTTTGGAAGTTTCTATGTCGGAAGTGCCGGGTGCTCGGGTCTGGCGGGATCGCTGCTTTGATCCTCCGAAGGCAGACGCTTCTTCAGTCCCGTGTCGGAGCTTCGCTCGCCCGATTTCCCCCCTTACGAGGGTCAAACGGGAGCGGAGACGACACGTCTGGGACCCACGAAGCAGGCAGTCCACGGGACGCTCTTCCCGTGGCTTTAAGGGACCCGTGGCGCAGGCACGGTAGTCCCTAAAGCCTTGCGGAGGACGGAGCCGTCGGACTCCCGTCCGCCATTGACTCGGCACCAAACCGGAAGTGTACGTACCTGGGAATAAACTCCATTGAACACAATGAGGCTTCCTTCTGAGTTGAACTTCACAATCTTGTACATGTTATGTGAAATTGTTTTTCTTTGAATTTATTTATTTAAAATGTATATACCATATTCCCTGCTATGAACTTGTCATCCAAAATGGTGTTTAATGAACAGTAAACCCAAAGCTCCCTGAAAAAGCAATATGATTTGTTACTGTAATAAATTTATTGCTCTGGTCAAAGGCACACACACACAGACCCTATTCCCCATCTTTTTGAGACCTTTCAACTGATGATCAAAAAGGTTTTTGCAGTTCATTATTTAAGCTCCCCAGAGCCTTTGCAGAACTGGTTATGTATACAGATCAGTGCTATTTGAGCTGAAAATCTTGATTAATTCAGTAATAAATGTGACTAGTTGACATACAGGTACCCCATCTCATGTTCGCATAAATACCATTTGCAGAAAAGAAGGAGAGCAGACACAGGGATGTGCTCTCTTTCTGGTAGAGATGAATTCTTAAAAAAATAATCTTGAATGTTTACTGATGTCTAATGCTTGCTTGTCTATAATACCATTATATGGCAAGTGTAGCCTTGTCAGATAAACAATCATTTAGATGATAGTAACCCATATGGTTGAACTGATGGAGATTTAATGTGGGCTCATAAGATCTGGATTCATTAGCCTTAAGTGCTGGAGAAATGATGGGCTGTTGGCAGGATGATGGGGCAAAGAGACTGGAGCTCTGGGTAGGCAAAGAGGCTAAGGAGGGGACATTGAATAAGGAGGGGACACAGGAGGCAGGGAACTGAAAGACAGTCCAGTGGCAGAGTGAGTAGGCGACCCTTGGCCTTAGAAGCAGAAACCTAAGGGAAAGATGGATGGAGGCAAGAGGGGGTTGCAGTAATGGGAAGTGAGATATTGTTGAGAGGAGGAAGGAAAGAGATTCTTTGGCCAACAGCTAGACAACACATGGTTGGGGAAATTGAACAATTTATGAAGAGGTACATATAGAAGCAGAGAGCTAAGGAAATAATTGTGGGGAAATGGGTTGTAGAGGCGTGACCAAGAAGCAGCTGAAATTTTTCCTACTGTTTCTGCAACTCCCTTGTGACCAAAGGTTGAGTAGCTATGATGTCAGACAATATACTCATATATTCTTACTCCTGAGTGGACAGATTAAGTCATGGAATGTTGAAAATCAGAGTAGCATCTGCCAGGAAAAGCAGATAGTCATTGAGTGTTGTGGGAAAAGCATACCTACCGGTAGGTTCTAGGGTACAAAAACCAGAAAGGCAGTGTAAAGTTGTTATGAATGTGTCACAGGAAGATGTGAGCTAGATTTTACTTACTGATGCAAAACTAGCTGCTGAGTGTAGGCCTTCAGGTCTCTAAAATAATTTTTTTTGCAAAAAAGCCCCCAGTATATGAACCTTTTGCTTTGTCCACCTATATATCCCTTGTAGTACAATTCCAATTCAATTGTTTTCCTGCTGATCCCACTGAATATTTTGGTAGACATTTTGTTTTGCTGAATGTTGGTGTAATGTATTCATAGCAAGTTTGTTTTAAAGCCTGGGAGAGAAACATAGTGATAAATAAATACTCCAGAGAGAGATTAAGTAGAATAAATCTTCTGATCGGTCATATATTGGCCAAGCTTAACCTGCCTGCTACATTTTACTGATGACCTTCAGTGTCATTTGTCAGAAACCTAGCTGTAGTCTAAAACATTAGCATGACCATGCAGAATTATTATAGTTCCAATTTGTGATATATTTTGGGATGAGAACAATCTAACTTTTGAATGGCAAATTTAATTGTGGTCCTAGTTTAAGCATATTGATACTAGTAACATTTAGATGCATTTAATACCACTTTCTATGGTATTGTTTGTCCTGTCTTATGCCAGCATTACGGTTCTTTTGCAGAATGACATGAGGCAAAAGAAATCAGAAACTGTAGGAAAAGGGTGGTGATCCTTTGTCCTTTGCGAACTGCAAATTTTGATAAATAAATAAAAATCCATTGTACTGCAAATTGATGACAATAAGCCATAGAGCATAGTTTTATATTGCCTTAATTGGATTACAGTGCAATCTCCTGTATGTCTGTTTACTTCTGAGTAAGACATGTAGGTAGTTATTAGTAGACATGTATGGAATTGCATTGTTAATCTTCCACCCTTACCCGTTCCTGTGTCTCTAAAAGGAATTGTGATGGAACTGTTTTTAGTTGAACTGCATATAACAACTGTTGGGGAAGCTATATTTCTATTTATATTGCCATTGTTATTTATTTACCATACTTGGTGTTTTAGCTGGCATGTAAAATAACTGACTGGGAATGTATATCTTAAGCCTGGCTAAATCGGGCAAATCTAACTGTGATCTATTCTCCAGGAGGACTGCTGCGTCAGTCCATGGCAGATTTAGAGAATTGTTCATCTCTCTGTTGTTATAATAATGCACTATAGAATATAACTCCTTCAACAGTATATTTCACTAATAAGTGAGTGGCGCCTGTAGTATCTTTTAGCTCTGTGTGTTGGCATTTACACTCCACTTTTCTTGAAAACTAAACTTAAAGCGGTTATCAATAAAACAGGCAAATTACAAAGAATAGTCCCCCAGAAAGACAACATAAAAATTAGCCACAGAAGAAAGACATGAAAAGCATAGTAGTAGTCAATAACACTAATGTGGTGTGGTGTTTAGAGTGTTAGACTAGGATCTGGGAGGCTCAGATTCTAATCCCCATTTCACCATGATGCTCACTGGGTGAACTTGTCCCAGTGATCATCTCTCAGCCTAAACTACCTCACAGAGTTGTTGGGAGGATGAAATGGGGTGGGGGTGAAAACCATGTATGCCATCTTGAAGGAAAAAGTGGAGATGTACATGTAGTAATGAACAACGAAATAAACACAAGCAATCTATAAACCCCATATAATGGGAAATTTGCTCTGTGTGTCTCCACCAAATGAAGTGAGGGAAAGGGCCTTCTCAATGGTGGCACCCTAGATTCACCTTTATGGGTTGGGGTTTTTTTTTTGCACCAAGTGAACACCTACCATATTGTTACTTTTTATGTCTTCATCTCTTTGTATCTTGTGAAATGTCTGTTATGCTTCTATAATACAAGGTATATTATGATTGATTGTCTGTCTGTCTGTGAAATTCAAAGTCCCTGCACTCTGTATACTCATCCCTTTAGCAGCAGCACGTACTTTCAGGTCCCCAGGCCCTGTGAGAAACTTTCCTCAGGGTACTGACACCTTCTAGGTCAGAGGTGGCCAACTCCCAAGAGACTGCGATCTACTCACAGAGTTAACAACTGGCAGTGATCTACCCCCCTTTTGGGGAGTTTAGGTCATAGTTGTCCAGCTTTTTTTAGGGAGGAGTAAAGACCCATTTTCCTGCAGTTCAGGCCGAAGTTGGTGAGCTTTTTCGGGGGAGGAGGAAAGCCCATTTTTTAGTTGGTGAGCTTTTTTTAGGATAGCCAAACTTGTTGAACATCTTTGGGGGGAGCCAGTGATCTACCAGTGATCTACCACAGACATTCAGTGATCTACCGGTAGATCACGATCTACCTGTTGGACGTGCCTGTTCTAGGTTATTACTTGCATTATGCTTTTATTCCATCTTTCCTTCAAAGAGCACAGGCTGGTTTACCTGGAATTTGTCCCACTTTTGTTTCATGACATCTTTGGGCAATGGGTTAGACAGAGAGATAGTGACTTGTCCAAGGCCACCCACTAAGTTTCATGGCTGAGCAAAAAGATTTCAGTTCAGCTCCTCCTGGCCAAAGTCCAGAGCTCTTATTTACTACACTGCTTTGGCTATTAGCCTGCTATATCCGCAGCTCTCCTACCACATAGTCCTTCCCAACTAAACTAAATTCTCCCTTTCCTCACAGCTGCTGCATTAGTTTTTAATGTTTTATGATGATTACTTTTTGAGTTTGCAGCATCAAGGCAGATTAACCAGTGGCTGGGACCCATGTGTTTATAGGGAGGCAAAAAGATCTCCTTTTCCATCCCTTCTTATCTTGGATCCCTGCTTCCTCCTCGACTCCTTTCCCAGTCTTCCTCTTTGCCCCTTCTGCATTTTGCTTCTGTGATGTCACAATATCAGCAGTAAGTGTTCTGAAGAAATTAGAAGGTGGAGGTAGTTCTCTTTGCTTTGTGCTTCCTTTATTCTTCCTTTCCTCTGCCCCCAATTCACCCAGGTTTATTTCATTGTAATTTGAAGGTAAAAGTTCAGCCTTCTGAAAGTATACAAGCTTATTCTGATGCTACTCGTACAGTGCCTAGGGCAGAGGTAGGCAATGTGGTAACCTTAAGGTGTTTTGGATTACAACTCTCATCCCTGGTGTTGACCATGCTGGCTGAGGCTGATGGGAGCTGTAGCCCACAACTTCTGGAGGGCACCACAAGGACTTCTTATAGGCTGTTTCGTCTCAACACTAGGATGTTCCAGCTCTGGACATGAACAATTTTTTCTTCACATATTTTCTTTCCCAGCCCCTCCGCCCACCACTCCTGACTCTCCTTTGTCCTTATCTCTGCCATCTCCATTTCATGCCCTCCCTGATCTAACAAGTTAAGTTAATAATGTTAAAGAATACTAACAGGTCCCCTTTGAGAACTGAAACAGCCCCCAGTTGATTAATAAGGACTGCACAGTTTAGTTTATTGTTTAGTATTGTTTTATATGGGGAGGACAAACTTCAGGAAGAAAAAAAGCCATACCTTTTACCCCTTCCACAGGTAATTACATAGATAAAAATAAAATGTCTCCTGATGGTAAGGTAGTCATAGATGTATTGCTATTTACTGAGGGTTTTCAGTTTTATAAGTTGGTGTTAAAAGTGGATTTCAAGCACCTCACTTTACGGAAACTGTTTTAATGGTGAAAGTGCTATTCAGATGCTTGTTTACATTGAGCATATATTCCACCTGCTCTAACCCAATTGACATATACCTCAGCATTGTGAAAATCCTGAATGACTCGTTGTGGCGGAATAATGCCTGGTTCATCATGGGTTAACCTATGACTCCCATGTTATGTAGGTGTTCCCTGGGAGGCGGAGCTAGTTGGCATTCTAAAAGGAGGGGGAACAACCTTGAAAGGCAGTTGGGGGTTTGGCAGTTGGGGGTGGAGGATTAGAAAGAGAAACTGCAAGGTTAGGCTTTGGGGAATGGGAGGAAAGGTCATTACCATTGCTAAAGGGATGCAGGAAATATTATAGCTAAGCTGAATTACATGAGAAGAAGATTTTTACCAGTAATAACCCGAGACATCCATGTTTTCAAGTTACCTAATAAAGTTAAATGTGCTTAAACGTTCGCTGACTGTGGCAGTGTATCAGTACCTTAAGAGGTGTGACTAAGAGGAGAGAACAAAGCTTTCCTGAGAGAAGAGGAAACTGTTTGCTTATTCTCCTGTCATACAGAGGGCTGGACAGTGAAGCCCAGTGTGCCACTTATTTGCCTAAAGGAAAGGCAAACTGCAGTAGTTGGGAACCCTGGTAGGGAGATCCCATAGGTGGCAAAAGGGTTTTCAACCGTAGAGCCCTGAGGTACCCCAGAGACAACTCCCATATGAACACTGAAGGATTCATCCTAGTTGTCAGTGAAACCTAGGGAGAGTAACTGTTGGGGAAGTATCGAAAGGGGAGGGAATAGGATCCCTCACACTCATCACAAGGGGCAACAAGAGAGTGGGTGTTCCTGGCTCTAAGCCCTGTGGCTCCTGTAAGGAATACATTTTAAAAAGCTGCTGAAATGTTTAGAAATAATGCTTATCATGAAAACTAGATGTTTCTGTACATAAGAAAAGCCTTCGCCTCTTCTCTCCTGACCTGCAGTTGATAGATAGTATGAAACCTTTACGTCCATATGAGCGCTTTGATACACTTCAACAATTTCTGGAGCATGACGGACACGTTTTACGTTTTTATGGCGTTTGGGATGACACTGAAAGCATGTTTGGGGATGTCCGAGAAGTGGTGCTACATTATTTTTTGGCCGATGACACCATTGAAATAAAAGAAGTGATACCACTGAATTCAGGTCGGGATGCCGTGCCTTTATTCCTCAATAGGAAGAAGCTACCCAAGGTAAATTATGTATATATGAAAACTATGGGTGGTAGTCAGTATTCTTTTATTTCCTAAGATGACTGGGGTGTATTAGATGCCAACTACCCACCTGTGGTCCATGTTCTTTTCATTTCCATGGGAGAAGAACATGAGAAGAGCGGTGCTGAATTAGACCAAAGGTCCATTGAGTCCAGCACCCTGCTATCCATAGTGACTAATCAGCTGCCCTGAGTAAAAGTCAAGACCACTTTTTCAGGGAGGCTAAGAGTTTCCCCCCACATTGGAAAGTTCTACTTTAGGAAGGGCCATAGCTCAGTGGTAGAGCATCTACTTTACATGCAGAAAGTCCTAGGTTCAATCGCCAGCATCTCTGAGTAGGCCTGGTAGGGACCCTTGTCTGAAATCCTGGAGAGCAACTGCTAGTCACTGTTTATAGTACTGAGGTGGATGGACCAATGATTTGACTCAGTATAAGGTAGTTTCTAGGGACACGGGTCGCACTGTGGTCTAAACCACTGAGCCTCGGGCTTGCCGATCGGAAGGTTGGCGGTTCGAATCCCCACGACGGGGTGAGCTCCCGTTGCTCGATCCCTGCTCCTGCCAACCTAGCAGTTCGAAAGCACGTCAAAGTGCAAGTAGATAAATAGGTACCAATCCGCCGGGAAGGTAAACGGCATTTCCATGCACTGCTCTGGTTCACCAGAAGTAGCTTAGACATGGTGGCCACATGACCCGGAAAAAGTGTCTGTGGACAAACGTCAGCTCCCTCGGCCTGTAAAGCTAGATGAGCGCTGCAACCCCAGAGTCGTTCATGACTGGACTTAACTGTCAGGGGTCCTTTACCTTTACCTTTTTAAGGTAGTTTCTAATCTGTTCCCAGAGGTGGACTTAGGGGAGTGAGACTGGTTTGGTTGCACTGGGTGCAGAGCCCTGGGGGCACTGCAGGAGGAGCCTCTACGGTGACACTGAATTTTGGCTTTGTGCAAAACTCTTAGTGGCTTAATTCATAATTCAGAAATATCCTTTATGATCTGTTAGTTCTGTTGCCTGCATAGCAACAGCCGCAGATCTCACCCATCTCTTCCTTTATCATGCTTGGCCTCTGATGTCACTGGTAACACCATAGTGGATTCAGAAGCTCAAGTATATAATTACAGGTATATTCAGCATGACCAGGGCGTGGTCTGAAGGGACTTCATGCTCCCACCTTGCTTATTTTAAGCAGGTTTAGCTCTATTCAGTACCTGGATGGGTAAGGTAAAGGTAAAGGACCCCTGGACTATGGGGTTGCAGCGCTCATCTCGCTTTTCAGGCCAAGGGAGCTGGCGTTTGTCCGCAGACAGCTTTCTGGGTCATGTGGCCAGCATGACTAAACCGCATCTGGCGCAACGGAACACTGTGACGGAAACCAGAGCGCACGGAAACACCATTTACCTTCCCACTGCAGTGTTACCTATTTATCTACTTGTACTGGCATGTTTTTGAACTGCTAGGTTGCCAGGAGCTGGGACAAAGCAACGGGAGCTCACCCCGTTGCGGGGATTTGAACTGCCAACCTTCTGATTGGCAAGCCCAAGAGGCTCAGTGGTTTAGAAGGAGAAACCACATTATGCCTTCTTAGGTTGTAAGAGAGAGCAGAAATGTAAGAAAATAAATGATAATATAAATATAAGAAAATATAGAAATGTATAATATAAATATATAAAATATAATATATAGAAATATAAGGGGGGAAAATAAGATAATAGTGATATGGAATAAGAGTGCAGATCGTAGCTTAGTGGTATATGCGTTGCAGACAGAAGGTTTCAAGATCACTTTCTTGTATCTCCAGCTGAAAGTATCAGTGGCAGGTGATGCAAAAGACCTCTGCTTGAGTAGGCAATGCTGTGCCAGGTGGACAGGTAGCTTGACCTGGCATTAGGTGGCCTCCTCGTATTTTGTAGAACGTCAGGTACCAGATAATGCAGGACATTCTCTTATGTTGCCGTGATAGTTACAGATATTAACAGCCTATTCCTCTCCCCTCCCCCGCCCCCCAGTATGGTCCAATTGGACTGTACCAGCCTGGTACAATCACAGATCGGACAGTCCTGAATGTGTTTGGAGGATTAGTAGGAAATAAAGGCCGTTATATTCTGGACAATCGTAAGGTAAGCTAGTTTCTGTAATTATACTTTACAGAATGCAACTTCATTTGTTTCTGATCTCCACGTATGTGCTATGTGAAGCAAGCAATATTCCTTTAAAAAAAAAGCACACCACAAAATCCAATGTTTCTGTTTCTGTATTATAGCATTTGTTGGAATGAAGGTGGTGGTGGTGGTGGTGAAATAAAACATTTTGTTACACTCAACTCTTTTATGTTATGCCAAGTTTCCACTTCCAAAAAAAGCTTTCATTTCAATGTGAGATTCATATAGACTTTTGTATTTTTCCTTCCCATTGCTAGACAGGAGCAGTGCACCAGGAATTTTATAAAGACTCTGACCTGAGCATAGGGTCAGTAATCAATGTTTGGGGAAGAAAGATAGTTCTCTGTGATTGTGATGAATTCACCAAAGAATATTATAGGACAAAGTATGGAGTCAGTAAGTAACAGTACTGATACTTTTTATGTACTAATTTTGAACTGTGGATTTACATGGAGTGGCTTTTTTTTTTGCCGGTGTGTGTCTCTCTCCCCCCCCCCCCTTTTATTTGGTAAAAATATTTTTGAGTGTTTTGTATTCCTAGGACAGGTTTAGGTTTGAAATCTATGTAAACAATATATTTAGTAAGAAACAAAAATGTAGATTATGCCCTGTGAAGGAATAATGGAATTCCTGCAGTTTTGGCTGCCTTAGTCGCTTCAGCAAATGAAACAGCTCCACTTGTACAATGCAGGTATGGGCCCAGCATTTAAATGGATGGAGAAGGCCTTACTAGTCTTACCACTGATGATACCAACGGTTAGATTAGAGCAGAAGGATGCTATCCAGGACCATTAAAAGCAGGGGGTGGTATTCAACAACATTTTACTCAGAGTAGACATATGGAAATGAATGGACCTAACTTGGTCATGTCCATTAATTTCAGCAGGTCTACTTTGTGTAAAACTTAGTTGAATTCCACTCAGTGGTATTACATTTCTTTCATTGGAATCTAGACCAGGTCCTTGTATTGTCTAATAACATACACAGAGAGAAATCGGACCAACAAAGTGTTTTAAAATATGCTGGGGAGAAAATATTAATTATGTTGAACTGACTGTGTGTTTCAGGGATCATAGCCACCTCATACATTATTTCCTGTGGTGACCAAGTTTTTAATGGCTCACATGAGGGCTCTGTTTGCGTGAGCAGAGTAACAGGCGGAAAGAAGAGAGCTTGAAAGATGGACTTTCTTGGTCTCACAAGCACCAGCCAGAGTTTCTTGCTGTGTGGATCAGTTGTGCATATATGACCTCTTTTTCATTTGCCACCCCCTTGGCAATTCTCTAACCTGATTGCTACTCTCAACCATCTCTTTACGCCAGCCATTTGTGACTGATCTGAGCAAGCTTACGTATTTATGACTTCTGTTCTGAATGAAGCCTTTTGTGGGCAGACAGCAGTTCTTATGCGCAGGCGGGACAATCTGTACCCTTCACACTTGCTGTCAGCCACACCAAACACATAGGGCCTGCCCCGATCGATAGCTTTGAAACAACATAAAACTTAGTTTTAATTCTATGTGTACGTTCCTGCCCTGGGGGACCATTTGGAGAAGGGTGGATCACAAATATACGCAACAAGAAATAAATAACTCATTGGGGACAGGAGGAAGAGCAGAATCTGCACTGTGCTCACCTCTGGACAGATTATGTCAGGGTACAAAATATATTATGTAAATAGCTGATTACATTATCAGCCCACCATGGGGCTATGGGAAGGGGCCATAGCTCAGTTGTAGAGCACCTGGTTTGCATGCAGAAGGTTCCAGGTTTAACCTCTGTCATCTTTAGTTAAAAGGTCAGTTAGAAGGCGATGTGAAAGTCCTCTGCCAGTCAAAGAAGACAATACTGGGCTAGATTACAAATAGCGTAAGGCAGCTTCCTATGCACCCTCATGATTAGAGGCTTCTCGTGAATTCCAGGTGACAGGGGAAACCTCTGGAACACAACTGAACTCTAGGCAGATGTTATTACATTTCCCCACAAAATCTGGGGCTGCGAGGATTCCCCTCGAGGCATAATTTCCCAACAACTCTATTTTTAATGCACTATAAATTGGAGTAATCTTTTAAAGCCAGTGTTTATATATTTGCATGTGATGGATATATTGGAAGTGTTGCTTTGTTTTTTTGGCAAAATGCCATGCATTATCTCTCTGGCAAGAAATTACTTGAGTTCAAAAACGAAAATTTCTCCACTCACCAAAAGACGACAGATGTGTTCAGCACAGAGATATATATTAAATAATCTTTTTAAAGCTGTTCTCTGTCACATTCTTTTAAAAACATCACTGCTTAGAGAAAATAACAAGTTGATTGTACCATTGTGAAATCCTAATTATCACAGATTGCGCTAAATCTACTGGCATTTCTGTTGTCATTTGCTGTTATATTTTCATTACTTTAGAAAATGTCAGGATAACTTTACAGTTTGAGTAATAAAATACTTACTTCTCTGTTGACTTCACCCCTAATCAGTTTCTGAATAAATTACTGATTGGAACTACAGTTCTAAACATAATTCCTTGAATGTAAGTTTCATTGAAATCAATTGAACTTACTTCCAAGTAAATATACTGAAATCTTATGCAGTATAAATTACTTTTACCTAGATTGCTCCTATCTATGTGTGGTAAATTATTTATACGAGTAAACCCAGCAATTATTTCAGGATTAGATTGACATAAGTTTCAACATTGATTACTTAGGCAAGGAAGTAGATGGCATACTGGACCACATCAGTGAGGCCAAGAGGGAGGTCTTGTCGTCTGGGCAGCCCAGGACCTCCATACATACTGCCCAGGCTTGCGCCCCAGAGAGATAACTTCAGTGCTGCCAACACAGCAAAAACAATGTGGGAGGCAGCAGTTACGATTTACTGGTCTCTGCAACCGCAGTGGGTGCTGTGATACGCCCCTGGAGGTGCACTGCATTATCTTTTGAGACATGTGGATGCCAACAAGTGTAAATAAGTATCTCCGGATGTCTGCTCTGAATCTTCCAACACTAAGTTTCACTGTCCACGAGTTCTAATATTACGAGTGAGGAAGAAAATCTGTCTCTGTAACCCCACCATGCATGATTCTCTGCATCTCTGTATTAGGAGAAATGTGCACTAAAATGCATATGAAGTTTGGGGAGCACTTTAATAAAAATGAAGAAGCATAAACTGATATGGAAGTGTGGGCAAACTGCACGTAACACTGAGAAATGAAAATAGCAGATTCATCCAGTTAAAGTTCAACCCCTTTAATTATCATTGAGTGCAGTTGGAGATTTAAGCATCACCCTAAATAATTCAGATAGGTGGTACTAAAAGGTTGTTAACTTTTGCTGGGGTTTATACCCCCTTGTCTCTAACATTGCCTCAGTGTTTCTATCTGGCATCCTTCAGCAGATGGCTATCTGCGGCTGCTTTTCGGGAAGGCTTTTGTCACTATCCACCTCCTCCCAAGCAAGCAAAGTGGCAGAAACGTTCCTGGGGGAGGAAAGCAGCTTCTCTTATTCAGGTCCCATTGAACAATATATTCCTGTTGATCTCAGACTGAAGCCAGTGTAGTCTGTGAACTGCCTGGTAGGAGGAAAGTAAGCTGTTTCCCTGCCCATCTGGTTTTTTGGCCTCCTTTGGAACGCCATTTCAACCTGCAAGTTCTCTTTAGTGCATCCGCTAGTGTTGCACTAGATGGCACTGTTGGTATGCAAGAGAGATTGTAATCAGAGTCTCATTTGTTATGCAAGCCCTGAAACCCAGATGCACCAGGCTACCCATACATTGGAAAATGCTACATTTCTTTCTTCTCAAAGGACACATGCCCACCATTGCTTTCTAATTCTGCACACGCATCCTTCTCAGATCTGTTCCCCCCCCCCCCAGCCACCATGTGTGGATGTCTGTGCATGATTATTATTTTTAAACAGCAAAAATGTACTGATATAAGCCAAGTGAACGCAATGGAAATGAATTGGCTTAACCCCCAAATAGTTTTATTTAACCCGGCTGTCACTATGTAAAAGGTTGGGTGCTCCCATGCAAGTTACACATTGTTGACTATGGTAATGCTGCCGATGAGTAAATTATGTTTATGAGATGAGTGCAAATCAATTCACGGGGATTAAGGCAGAATTTAAGAAAAGAACACAGAGTGGAAAAGACAGGTTTGAAAAGGCTGAGCCCATTGCAAAGATAAGAAGGACTTTTGTTTGTTGGCAGTCTCCCAAGGCTCACGGAAACATTTCGGTTTTTCCCATCCATAGAGAGAAGTTGACAGAAAGCAGAGAAAAATATCAATCACAGTACGCTCCCAGAGGAAACAACATGAAAAATATTTTCAAAATTGGGCTTTCCTGTTTAGGGGAAACATTTGCTTTTCTAAAATGCACACGTTATTCTTCAGTAATATATCTGGCAAAAGGGGAGAACAATTTTGTTTCCTTAGATTGAGACCTCATATCTTGAAATGCAGAGCCATTCTTAACATATTCAGGAACCGAACAGTAAATTGTCAGTTGCCAATTTTGTGTTACAGAGGACTTTACTCCAATTCCGTACAAGGCGCCACCTCCTCCGAAAGTAGAAAGAAAGTTTCCACCGTATCATGGATTTGGCTCTGAAGAGGACTCCCTTTGCTCCTGCTCGGGCTTGCTTCCCAAACCACCCCAAAAAGACTTCAAGAAATTCATGGAAAAGGACAGGTATCTGATCAAAAGCAATATTTGGAACCTACCCCTCCCCCCGATTCCTGAAATGGAAAGTGAGAGGGGGAGGGAAATTACCATTAAACATTTTATGTCAACCGATTTTACAAATGGGCTTTGTAATATTCATAATTCTTATGAGTCAAGCAGATAATAGATTTTCAGAATTTAGAGTCTGAGTTCCTACCATACATGCCTGTTTTCATTAATCTCAAAGGCTTAGCTCTAAAAGAGATAACAAGAACCACAATAGTGACACACTAGTGTCCAGTATGTAATGGGGGGGAGGGATGCTCTCCTCTCCTTCCTTTGTTTTCCCATTTACTTTTCCTGTTTCCACTGTCTAATCACTTGCTGTGCTGCCTAGTGATGCTTTATCAGTTTTGTAAGGGATTCTGGGTTTTGTTAAACCTTTTTTTTTGGAGTCAGTGCTTCTGTGTTACTATGGTTTGCTTGGGAGTTTTTGTTAGCAGAATGATGGAGAGAGAGCCCAGACATGTCCGCTTACCCCCTTTTTGGTGGTTCGACAGCTTTGTGGGACGGCCAGTGCCTCCCCTCCTGCTGACGATGCAGGGCTGGGTGTTGGGGTCTGACCCCTGCCGGAGCATGAGATTCAGCTCCCACTGCCGGCTTGAAATCCTGCTCTGCATCAGCCTGCCAAATTGGTCAATGGTGCAGAGGGCTGGGCTCTCGGGAGGGCAGGCTCTCGGGCTCAATCAGGCTTCTCTCAGGCCTACTCCCGTGGGATTTAAAATAGCTCACACCAGCCCCCTGATGCCCAGCTCTTCTTTGTGGGATGACAATTGCCAGGCTTTGTTGGCTCAAGCTCAGCGTAAGATTTTCAGCCTTGGATGGAGGTGGGGTTGTACCCTTGCCTTCCCCTCCAGAAATAGGGTATCCTGTTAAAGGGATCCGTGATGGAGTTGCTTCTGACCATTTGCCCAGACTGGGGGCTTGGGCCTCAGCACTCTTAGGGGCAGGGACCCCCCTATTTGATGTAAGTCATAGGAATCCCTGCTGCTGGGTTGACCCTGATGTCATTTCCGGTAGGCAGCCCAGAAATAAATGCTTACCCAATGCCTATGCCAAAGCACTTCATCTGTAAGCAATAAAGTTGTGGCCTGATCTGATCCCATTCAACTGTATGGTCTCCTTTGTTGGTTGCTCACCTGAGTGGAAGAGGAGGGGGGGGGATAGTGTCCTGCCAAGTAACTCCTTTCTGGTGTTTCCTTTCTGGTGTGGTATAGAGTACATTGTTATTAGAGTGCCATTTACAATTTATTGCTTTAGTTTGTAAAATTGTATGCTGCTTTTTTAATCAGATACCTCACAGAGTAAACAGTTTCTGGAATGTAAACAGCTTCTGATATTTTGCTACTGCTTAAGCTTAGGTTGGTTATTCCGCCCCACCCAAAAATGTGTTTGGAAACACAAAAACAAACTCATTAAAGGCAAAACCTGGGCATGGGTAATGACAATCAGTGGCAAAACTGATGTAAAAGTTCACCGAAGACTGTTAACCTTTTATTCATTTTACTAAACAAATGGCAGGACTTCTCCATGTAAAGGAAAAGGAGACAAATCTTGAATTTGTACCTCTTCTGCTAATACAGGAAAGGCCTCGAAAGTAATATACTGCGATTTCTTGCACAATTTATTACTACTGATCCCATTGACAAAGACCGGAAGTTCATTGTTTCTTATTACCTGAGTGATGACACCATTCAAGTGTTTGAGCCTCCCCAGCGAAATACAGGTGAGAGGGGCAGATTCAGTTCTAGGTAATTCTAGTAAAAGGGGAGAAGGGCCTTAGTTATTTATTTATTTTAAAGGATCACAACATCCGTCAATTGGGTGGAAATAAATGCGAGAAATAACTTGGTGAGAAAGACCCTGTTCATCTTCCAGGATTGGACTTTGTTTCTGTGGTGTCCCCTGCAGAGAGTTGCCCCAGTGTCCAGGCTTGCATTTCCCAAGGTGCTGTGGGGCTGTGCCATTGATAGTGTAAAGGTGCCTTTACTTCCCATGCTTTTGTTTGTGGGGGGAAAAACACCTGAAATACCCTTTGCTCAAATGCCTGGAAAAGGCTTCATTTTTAGAGCCATTAAGTAAAATCGTCTTGCTCCCAGAAGCACCAGCCTCTGTGTTGTTTTTCATGAACTACAGTTCAGAGAGTGCCTATGATAGGGAGATATCCTATGGCTACCATGCAGATCCTTAAATACAAGGCTGTGTAAAATCACAACCTCAGAGGCTGCATGTTCTCTGGCTAGTTAGTATTTGGGTGGTATGTAATTGTGGTAGCCCCTCCTCCTCCAATTTGTTCAGCAGCACCCCCCCCCCCCGTTTGTTCTGATTCAGGTGTTAATCACCAATAAAAGCTCTTGTTGTCTCTGGCCATAAACTGCATAACTGGATAGAGATGTCTAAACTGAAATCCACCATTTTCCATGGTAGCAAAAGAGTACTTGATTTTGTATAGGCATTTAATATGCAGTATGCTGTATGGGGGGGGGGAAGCAAATTTAGTTGCACTTTCCTGGTGCTTCAGTAATGTATTGGTGGTCTGAGAATTTAATGCAGTTTAGCTTTTAAGGAGATTACGCAATGCAACTGCAATTCCCAGGCCTAAATGGATCGCAGGTGGTAGAGTCTGTTGGATTTGGATGATGGTTCATTGTTGGTGGGTGGGGCAGGGGTGATGGAAGGGGATTATACCCTTTTCTCTCCCAGTGTTTGTGATAATTATCTGGTGCATTTTGTGGCCCCTGTTGCCTCAGAGGCAGTTGTACATATCTTTCGAGATGGGGGGGGGGGTATTGTCAGTGGGTTGGGAGACTTGACAATAGGTGGGGTAGTTTGCTGGTGTCTGAAGTCTAGGGTGAAGGCTCCATTGGCAATGAAAATGGCAATCCTAAGGGAAGTGTGAGGTGGCTTCTGGTTTATTTTTAGACTCCTCTGTGCTTGGCTGACCAGATCCTTCTGGGAATCCTGAAAGTGGGACCTGAACACAACACTCCTCTCCCCAACTTGTGATTCCCAGCAGTTGGTGTTCAGAGACATTTACTGCCATCAGATAGCCCGGGGATTGGGAGCCAGTGCCCCTCCAGCTGTCATTGGACTCCAACTCCTATCAGCCCCAGGCAGCATGGCCATTGCTAGAGGGAGGGGGAGAGAGAGAGAGAGAGAGAGAGAGAGAGAGAGAGAGAGAGAGAGAGAGTAGTTTGCTGTCTTTGTCAGTACCTTCTGAATAATTGGTTTTATTTTTCCGCATATCTTTTCATTGCAAAAATTATGTTATAGTTGCTAGAAAGTAAATGTCTCTTAAGTGAAAAAACCCAGAACCAATAAAAGCTTTTGTTGACTAGATAATGCAGCTGTCTGCTCAAACTGATAGCCTTATATGCATCAGTAACTAGATGGGAGGAAGCTGTTGTGACCTTTCTTCTATTCTTGACTCTTAAATTTTCATGCTTTTACAGGCTTAAGTCAGATCCTGAATTTTACCTTAATGGATTTTTCACCTTTCAGTTTTATTGTGAAAGGAAGATTTCTCAACCAAACTCAGGTTGAATAAAGCATTACAGGTTCTGCATTTACTTACAATTTGGACTGTAAATGGCATTTCATTGTATTGCCCATCCCTTTTTACGACACTTATATCACCAAATAATACATATGAAACATTTTATGATGCCTAATGCATGCTTTGGGGCTTTTGGTTGGGAGTGCAGATATAAGCAGGAAATGAACCACAGGCATACCAGAGTTAATGTACTGCTTGTTCAGCCCAAAGTATTATATGTATAAGGGAATGATCTGAGGGCAAATGCTACAGCAGCCACTTATAGTTGAAGCTACGAGGGTCTTTGGTGGGTCGGTGCCTGGATAGTGGACTCCCTGAGAGCATAAAGACTTCCATTCCACAATGGAAAATGGCAGAATATAAAAGTACTTAGTAAAATCTGGGGTTGACCAGGTGGTACCTCCACATGTTGTTCAACTCTGAGCTTTCATCAGCCCAGCCTACATGGCCCAAAGGTCAGGGATAACTAACTTTTCCCATTGATTTAAATGACTTGGATTCTAGGATAAACTAACTTAGGGAAGTTTATGCATGGAAAGTTTCCCATCTCCTTTCAGCCACAGGAGCACCCTTGAAAAACCTCTCCTGAGGGCCGGAGACACTCCTGAACAATGTGTGACTGTGTGTGGGAGACTGATGGGAATCACCCTAGGCTTGGATGATAAGATAACTTAAGGAAATTGATGGAAGGAAAGTTTCCCATTCCCATACTTCCAGGAATTCCTTAAGTTAACATAACATAGAATCCAACCCATTGAAATCAGTGGGTCACGTTCATCTTCCACCCCGACAGGCTCCTGCACCGCATCCCACATCATTCAGGTGAACTCCCAACCCACAGGAGAGACTTTATGAGGGATGCACTTAGTTGTTGTGGGTGGGAGGAAGGATGAGGAACTCCTTTGTCAGACACTGAAATGGCCATATCAAGGAGTCTGCATTTAAAGATAGAAATAATGATTGTGTGTACCCTGGTATGGCCAGTTGGCTGATAGGAAATTTGAGAGTGCAGTTTCTCTGGTTTCTTTCTGAAATATACAGCTTGTTATTTATTGTTCTCTCATTACAGGGATAGTTGGTGGGAAATTCCTGGAAAGAGGTCGTGTTAAGAAGCCTGGGCAAGAGCAATTCAAGGCTGAACTGTCTGAGTACTACACAGCAAAGGATCTGTATGTCGGAGCTAAAGTGTGTTTCCATGGACACGTCTTTCTTTTGGTGGATGCTGATGAGTATGCTTTCAACTACATGGAGAAACATGCAAATGAGGCAAGCTGTGCTTTCCAATCCTTATTTGGCCTTTAAAGCATATGGAGTTTTATTATCTTGCTTCAATAATGGTGGCTCTGAAAACCACTGTTTATTCACCCCCAAGATCAACACAGAGCCACCGTTGTCTCATTTGAAAACGACCCGGTGAGAAAAACGGGCCCATGTTCTCAACCTGTTCTCTGCGAGATACATACCAAATAATGTCTTTGGTAAATGTCATGGAGTGCACTTTGTGCCTGATGATTCAGGCTTGCAGATTGACTTTCATAATGTCCCAATCCCGCCTTTGTTCCTGGAAGAATAAATCAGCAAAAGCAAAAAAGAGAACTACTGATACAGTCTGTACTGTACCAGTTAATTTTCCCGTGCAAAAGATAAAGGAGTCAAAGCTAACCAAACAAAATCCATAAGAACATCTGATAGTTGTTATGGTTCCTTCTCCGCAAAGCAGTTGTGCAAGAGCCCTTGGGAGAAAGAACAACCAAATAGGGATAAAATTAGGATCCTGAAAAAGATAGTACAGCGCTAGGGGCACTGTTTTTAAAAAGTCATATGTTATGGGTAACTACGTGTAACGACGTTCAGTGGCTGTTCATGAGTGAAGCCAAGACACAGGAACTTCTAAGCTAAGTTCTTTATTGTGCTCAAAAAATGTACAGTGAGAGCAAAAGAAACACGTCCATTCCTGACTAGACAGATCCCAGGAATAACTACTTCCTGTTCCTTGCCCAGCAAAACCAGCGTGGGATCCGATGTGGACCCCTCCCTTCCCTGCTTCTGGGCGTGGGAATCTGATCCTCCCCCCAGCCTTCCCCCCGGCCATAAGGCTGCTTCATCGTCTCGCCTCTACCCCTCCTTCCTGCTTCTGCTGGCGTCTCACCACTTGAGGAATGCAGGGGGGAGGAGGAGGAGGAGGAATCTTCGCCTTGAGAACTCTCCCCGCTGGAATATAATTTAGGAGGATCTCGGTAATTATAATGCTCTTTCGCTTTCTCCAGCAGCCCTGGGGGGGGGTTCCTGACATCCACCCCCCCCTCAAAGCCCCCCTCCTCCCCCGAGGCTCTGGGCTTCACCTGCTGTACTCCCCCCTCGTTTCCCTCTGTTAGTTCGCCTCCCTCCCCCCTGAGGGGCGATACCGGAAAACCCCTAAAATCTTCCTCCTCGTCTTCCGTGGAGGCGAAGATGTCTTGGAAACCCATGGGTAACCCGACCTCCACCTCATTACCCTCCGGGACCTCCTCTTCCCACTCTGACTCCCTTTCTGTGTCGTCCCGCTCCCCACCAGACCGGAAACCCCAAAACTCTTCCTCACTGTCATCCGTGGGAGCAAAGACCTCCTCCCACGAGCCCCTCGCCGGCTTGGGCTTATGTGGAAACAAGGCATGGAACTCATGCACTAGATATTCCTCCGAGATGGTGCCTGCTGGTACCCATGTGTTCTCGGACTCTGGCTCCCCTTCCCATGCCACCAGATACTCCAGTTCACTTCCCCTCCACCTGGAATCCAGGATCTCCGTAACCTCATTGTAGGAATCCTCCTTTTCTAACACCGGTGTTGGTACCTCCTCCCTGGCCTCCCTATGAAACCGGCTCCCTTCCCTATACTTGGACAAGAGGGCACGATGAAACACGGGATGAATCCGCATACTTTCCGGCAGCCTCAAGCGAAAGGTGACTGGATTAACCTGTTGGGTTACCTCAAACGGCCCCAACCTTCGGTGCACCAACTTCTTACACCCCCTCCTGATGGGCAATCCCTGTGACGAGAGCCACACCTTGTCTCCTACCTGAATGCTTTCCCCTTCCCTCCTGTGCCTATCCGCATCCCTCTTGTAGGTCTCCTTGGCCCTCTCCAGCGTTTCAACTAGCTGCTGATGCACCCTCACCATTTCCCCAGCCAGCTCCTGCGCCGCCGGTACCTCCAGGACCTCCTCGTCCCTGCCCGGAAAAGCTCGAGGATGCCGCCCGTAGTTGGCCATAAAAGGGCTCATCCCTGTGGTGACATGCTCTGCGTTGTTGTACGCAAACTCTGCTAGTGGCAACTTGTCCACCCAATCGTTCTGTCTCTGGTTCACGTAACAACGCAGATACTGCTGCAACACCCCATTGGCCCTCTCCGCCTGGCCATTGGTCTGAGGATGCCTGGCCGTGGACAGAGCCACCTCCACCTGCAGCAAGTCCATGAGCTTGCGCCAAAACCTAGAGGTGAATTGCCGTCCACGGTCCGAAACAATCCTCGACGGCAGGCCGTGCAGTCGGAACACGTGCTTGAGAAACAGCTTGGCCGTTTCTTCTGCTGACACTGCCCTCGGGCAAGCTATGAAGTGACACATTTTGGTGAACAAGTCCACCACTACCAACACCGCCGTCTGCCCCTGGGACCTTGGCAAGTCGGTGATGAAATCCACCGAAACTACCTCCCAAGGCCCCCTGGGCGTGGGCAGTGGTTCCAACAGCCCCGCTGGTGCAACTCTCTCCCCCTTGGCCCGTTGACACATTTCACACCCCTGCACATACTCCTTTACATCCTCCCTCACCCCTGGCCACCAAAAGTCCCTGGTTACCAGGTCCATCGTCTTTCGCTGACCAAAGTGACCTGCTGTGGGGGTGTCGTGCAGCTGCTTGAGTACCTTGGCCCGCAACCCCCCATCTGGAACGTACACTGCCCCCTTGCGGAAAAGCAGCCCCTCCCCTTCAGCAAAGTCTCCCTCTGGGCTGCCCTCCTTAAGCTCCTGCAGCTGCTTGCGGGCGAACTCATCGTCCTTGGTCAATCTGGCAATTTCCCCCCTAAGGTCCAAGGTCCCCCCGCAGGCCCACTGCTGCTGACTGAAGACATGTCTCGGTTCCGGGGCTCCTTCGTCTGCCAAGTACTCGGGCTTCCTGGACAGGGCATCCGCCCTGACATTCTGCTCTCCCCGGACGTACTGGATCTTAAAATGGAAACCGGCAAAAAACTCTGCCCATCTGATCTGCCGCTGGTTGAGCACCCTAGCCGTGCGCCAGTACTCCAAGTTCTTGTGGTCTGTGCAGACCTGTATCTGGTGCGTGGCCCCTACCAGAAAGTGCCTCCACTGTTTGAAGGCCGCATAAATGGCAAGCAGCTCCTTGTCCCACACTGTGTAATTGCGCTCAGACTTGTTCAACTTTCTCGAGAAGAAAGCGCACGGTCTCCAATCACCGGCCTTGTCTTGCTGCAAAAGCACGGCACCAATTGCGCGGTCAGAGGCATCTGTCTCCACCCTGAGTGGAGCGTGCGTGTTCACGTGCACCAGCTGCTCCTCCGACGCAAACACCCTCTTCAAACGCTCAAACGCCTTTTGGGCCGCCTCCGACCAGACGAACTTCTTCTTGCCACTCAAACAGTCCGTTATGGGCCCCGCCACCTTGGCAAAGTTGGGAATGAACTTGCGGTAGAAATTGCTGAACCCAAGGAACCGCTGCACATCCTTCTTGTTCCTAGGGCTCTTCCACTCCAGCACCGCCTTCACCTTCTCGCCGTCCATGGCCAACCCCTTGTCGGTTAAACGATAACCCAGGAAGTCCACTTCTCTGGTGTGAAACTGGCATTTCTCGAGCTTGACGTACAGCCTATGCTCCCGCAGCTTCTCCAACACCGCCCTGACGTGACGCACGTGCTCCTCCTCGTTCCTCGAGTAGATCAGGACGTCGTCCAAATAGCAAACACAGTTCCTGTAGAGGAGAGGACCCAGCACGTGATGCATGAAGGCCTGGAAGCAGGGGCTTCCCGCTTGCAAACCGAAGGGCATAACTAAATACTCATAGCTGCCCAGGGGGGTAAACATGGTAGTCTTCCACTCGTCCCCCTCTCGCACTCGTATCAGATTATACGCTCCGCGTAAGTCCAACTTAGTGAAAATCTTGCCCTCGCGCACTCTCGTCAACAAGTCGTCGATGCGGGGCATTGGGAATGTGAGGGGTTGCGTCAAGGAATTCAAAAATCTATAATCCACCACCAGTCTCTTATGGGTGGTGTCTTTCTTGTCCACGAAGAACACAGGACTTCCTCCTACTGCCCGGGACTCCCGTATGAACCCTCGTCTCAGGTTCTTGTCAATGAACTCCTTGAGCTCATCCATCTCCTGATCCGACATGGCATAGAGCTTCCCCGTGGGCAACCTTGCTCCCGGCACCAGGTTGATCTGGCAGTCGTAGGGCCTGTGGGGTGGTAGCCGATCGGCCTCCTTCTCACTGAACACCTCCGCGAATTCTGCGTAGATTTCAGGCAGTACTCCACCCCCACACATCTGGACCGCTGCTGCCAACACCTTGCCATTGTAGTCACTCCTTCCACCCAGACAATGCCCCATGCAATGTGCTGATCCGAAAGTTAGTGACCTCTGGTGCCAGGCCACCACCGGGTCATGCTGGTTGAGCCAGCTCATGCCCAGTACAATGGGCGGCCCTGCTAAGGTGGTGACATTAAAAGCGATTACTTCCTCATGCCTCCCTATTTTCATGCGCATTGGAGGGGTTTGATGGGCAATTTCCCCTCCCAACAACTTCCTTCCATCGATGGTCGTCACCTGCAACGGAAAGTCTAATGGAAGCAGATGCAACTGATGCTCCAAGGCAAAGTCTCTGCTGAAAAAATCTGCACTGGC
Source organism: Lacerta agilis (assembly GCF_009819535.1). NCBI lineage: Eukaryota > Metazoa > Chordata > Lepidosauria > Squamata > Lacertidae > Lacerta > Lacerta agilis. Next base: position 55,331,901 of record NC_046315.1, read on the forward strand.
ACCTGAGTCAATTAAGGCTTCCACCTCCACGGGGTGACCGTTGGGAAGCTCTAGCGTCACCTTAACCACAATGCTGGGCTTGGGCGCTTCTGGCCGGGGCACCTTCACTTCCGTTCCGCCTGGCTGCTGGCCCCTCCTTTCTCCAGCCAGGCTGCCTCGTTTCCCTGTGGTTCCACCTTCTCCCCCTCAGGCTGAACGGTTCCTGCCATGCCCTGCCACCCCCTCCTCTGCGGGCATGATCTCGCAAAATGCCCCGTTTGGGAGCAGACATAGCATTTGAGACCCGTCCGAGGCGCCTTGCCTTCAGCCTTGCGCCCCGCTCCAGGCCCCTGGGAAGGCTTCACAGGCGCCCCCCCAATCTCCATCGGCTCTGGCTGCTGTACTCTGGGCGCATGGCCGGAACTGCCTGGAATACGGTTGCTTAAGAAACGCTCCGCCCTGTGCGATCCCTTCAAACGCGCCCTCTCCTCCAGCCTCACGCCCACGGAGAGAGCGCTCCGCATCAGTTCATTCATGTCCTTCGGCTTAGGACAACGTGCCAACTCGTCCTTCACTTCCTCATTGAGCCCCGCTTCAAATAAGGCTTGGCTCTGTTCGGATGATAAGTCCCAATGCAAGGTATGGCAGAGCATTGAGAATTTTGACCAATAAGCTCTCACGGTCATGGCTCCCTGCTTGAGCGCTAGCAGCTCCTGCCTGGCCACATCTTTCTCGACCGAGGATGTGAACATCGCATCCATAGCATCAAAAAACTGTGTAAGGTCCTGCAGAGCAGCATCCTCTGATGCAATTAAAGGCCTGATCCACGCCCTGGCCTCCGCCTCCAGGTGAGAAATCACAAATGCAACTTTCTCCCCGTCATTGGTGAACTCCGCCTCCTGCAGCTTCAGGGCATACTTTATCTCAGTCTTAAAATTCAAGTAATTCCCGGGGTCCCCACCAAACTTGCTCACCAGCGCCCCCAACTTACGGCCAACCGGTGCCTTCTGCCCCCCCTGGCTCAGCTGCCTGTGTTCCTCCAGACGCGCGCTGAGCCTATCGGCATGGGTCTGTAGCTCACCATTCCTCTGCTGGAGCGCTGCCAGCTGGTTCTCCCTCTCTTCCAGTCGGGCGTTAACCTTCACTGCATAGGCTTCCAAATCCCCCACTCGTTTCTGCAATGCTGCAATCTGCTGGGCCGCCTCTGCCATCCCCTGCTCGTCCGTGCTCATCGTCTGCCGGTAGCAGCCAAAAGATAAGAGGCAAAGGGGAAAAGAAAATAAAACCTCTCACAAACAGCCAGCAGGGATTCCTGGGATGCTGTAACGACGTTCAGTGGCTGTTCATGAGTGAAGCCAAGACACAGGAACTTCTAAGCTAAGTTCTTTATTGTGCTCAAAAAATGTACAGTGAGAGCAAAAGAAACACGTCCATTCCTGACTAGACAGATCCCAGGAATAACTACTTCCTGTTCCTTGCCCAGCAAAACCAGCGTGGGATCCGATGTGGACCCCTCCCTTCCCTGCTTCTGGGCGTGGGAATCTGATCCTCCCCCCAGCCTTCCCCCCGGCCATAAGGCTGCTTCATCGTCTCGCCTCTACCCCTCCTTCCTGCTTCTGCTGGCGTCTCACCACTTGAGGAATGCAGGGGGGAGGAGGAGGAGGAGGAATCTTCGCCTTGAGAACTCTCCCCGCTGGAATATAATTTAGGAGGATCTCGGTAATTATAATGCTCTTTCGCTTTCTCCAGCAGCCCTGGGGGGGGGTTCCTGACACTACGTAACATATTCTAATGAAATAGCCATGTTTCAATAAAGTTGCATTAGGGTTGCTTCCAGACAACCTGTTATTGAACGTCCATCCTGATGTGCTTGAGCAAACTTTGCAGGGAGATTAGATGTCAACAACTATTTATTGAACGTTTGTTCTGATTTGTTGTGTAAGATCCCCAAATGATGAATGTTGTTCCATTTCCAGTGTTGAAGTAAGATTCTGCAACAAGTCTTTGTCATAAAGGATATGAATAACTAGCTACTGTGGTTTTCAAGCTGCTGTGCATTAGTACTTTGTATGTATCAAATATATGTTCCGTTATTCTCACCTGGACCCTTTCTTTACAGTTTCCTGTCTCCGATATCTGCGTAATTTTGGACAAACTGAAGGCAATAGGAGAACCTCGATCAAGAGAGATTAAGCAGATTTTTGCAGCTTCTGATCCTCAACACACCACCACGATTGATTATGATGAATTTAGGTAAGACTCTGAATGCCAAGACAAAAGGCAGTGTAAGTTTAGGGTATCTTCTGTGAGGTTCCTATCATCAATAATAGAGAGAGAAAATCTACCAGGATGTTGGATATTGGCTTTCTCTATTACATAGAGCACAAACAGGTTAACTAACACAAGGTCCTTAGCAGTGGTACCTGTGGAGCACCTATGGAGTCTTGTTCTGACCTGAATTTGTATGTTTTGTTTGGATGGACATCTTGTGTGGAGTTTTGGCGGTCTCATTGCTATAAATGATAGGTGCAATGAATACACACAGGCTGCATACACACCCTACACTAAAAGCACATTTTCACCCCACCCCATCCCCTGCACATTTAATAAACTACAGTTCCCAGTACAGTGGTACCTCTGGTTACGAACTTAATTCATTCCAGAGGTCCATTCTTAACCTGAAACCGTTCTTAACCTGAAGTACATCTTTAGCTAATGGGGCCTCCTGCTGCTGCCGTGTCGCCGGCATGCAATTTCTGTTCTCATCCTGAGGTAAAGTTCTTAACCTGAGGTACTAGTTCCGGGTTAGTGGAGTCAGTAACCCAAGGTGTTTGTACCCCGAGGTACCACTGTAGTCTATGGGGAGGGCCGATGTGCTTTAAATCTATGGTGTGTATACTGCCTCAGACGTGTGAAGCTGCCTTACACTGAGTCACACTTTTGGACCATCTAGTTCATCAGTGTTTCCCACTCTGATTAGAAGCTGCTCTCTAAAGATTCAGACAGAGGGCTTTCCAGCTGCCTGAGATCCATTTTTTTAAAAGCTGTGTGAGGTATCAAGCCTAGGTCCACGCACCTGACTCTGGTTGCTGGCATGTTCTGATGATGCGCACCTCACCCTGTTCCTAAGGCTCTTGTTGGAATTTACACAAAAGCCTCACTGGCAAGTGCAAAATTGAAGCACATGACAAACCCACTTTATTGTTCCTATATTCTATTTCTGATTTCCAGTCCTGTTGTTTCATTATATGACAATTTCTGTCATTTGAATCCTTAAGGCTGCAGTCTATGCACATTTGCATAAATCCCACCAAACACATTTAATTGTCACTAAACATGTATACAGGCACACAGGGACGTGGGTGGCACTGTGGGTTAAAGCACAGAGCCTAGGGCTTGCTGATCAGAAGGTTGGCAGTTCGAATCCCCGCAACGTGGTGAAGCTCCCATTGCTCGGTCCCTACTCCTGCCCACCTAGCAGTTTGAAAGCAAGTCAAAGTGCAAGTAGATAAATAGGTGCTGCTCCGGAGGGAAGGTAAATGGCGTTTCCGTGCACTGCTCTGATTTTGCCAGAAGCGGCTTAGTCATGCTGGCCACATGACCTGGAAAACCTGTCTGTGGACAAACGTTGGCTCCCTCAGCCAGTAAAGCGAGATGAGCGCCGCAACCCCAGAGTCGTTTGCGACTGGACTTAACTGTCAGGGGTCCTTTACCTTTTAAACATGCATATATGTTTGCATTTTTCTTGATACATGCAATAATTACAGATCTGTGCAGAAACGTTGTCAAAGTAACATGAAACCTCCCTGTGGAAACGCAAACAAATATTTTCTTCCATTTTTTTTTCACTTTCTCCTTGTCTTTTAATTAAAGGTATTTCCCTGCAAATCTGTGTTTTGCAGGACACTGGCCTGAAACAGTAAAAATGTTTAAACTAGGATCTTCAAACTCCACTTTCAAGTCATCTTCATCTGGGCAGAAAATACGCAAAAATTATACTCTGCTCTGAAGCTTCCTGTTACTGTGCTCCCCCCCCCCCGCCCTTTATCTTATTTTGCATCTAGCCTGGAAGCAGATGATTTGTTTGTTTTTTCCTTGAAAGTTAAAGTGCGATCCCAAATTTTGTTTTCGTAACGCCAGTTGATGGTTTGGCATTATGTTTTAATGGCCTGGTTTGATCCATTTTCTACAAACATATTTTACAACTGGGCACTGTTTTGTAAGCACAGATGGACCTTTATCATATCCAGGGACTCAATTTGGATGTTTAAAGTAATGTGCATGATTGTTGTGTCTTTGTATTGAAATGAAAATCAAATGGCAAAGTACCATGCACATATTGAGGTTTTATATTTCTGAGAATTTCTTATATTGGAAAAAGTCATACAGATTTTGAGCATGCATCCATACATCTTTTTGAAATATTTGGCTTTTGTTATGACTTAAGCCCATCCTGTGCAATGTGCTTTTTAACATGTGTAATAACTTTAAGAGAACTTTGCAAACCAACACTTTCAAATTATAGTACAATCGGTTTAACAACACGATAGCTTTAAGAAAATCTTGCTGCCTTGACACAGATTGAGTTTACTTTTTGTTCTTAATGCAAAGCCACTTCAGAACACACTGAAAAGCAAAAGAAAAATAACAAAAAAATATTGTTACCAAATCAGTAGATTGTGCACCACCTAAATATAACAGCTTTTGAAGAAGGGTTTTTTTTTGGTGGGTTTTTTTTTTTTGTAAAATTAATATATTTGTTTCCATGTTATATGAATTAGTCATTACTTCTACATGCAGCTATTCAAAAAAGTGTTTATGCTGGATGAGTAGATAAAACAGCTGCAAAAAGCACAATTATTAGTACAATTATGACATTTTGGAGTTGGGGTATTGTTTAGGGATTTTTTTGCTAGGGGGGTTGTTGCTGTTATTGATATTTTTTGTATCTTTATTTTTAGATCTTATGATTTATGCAGAAATTGTTCAATTTGGTTGTATACTTTTCGATGTGTTTCATTTATTGTTTATAACTACCTTTGGTTTTTTTGTAATTATGTAGTTTTTCATGTTCTAAGCCGCCTTGAGCATGGTTTTAACCAGGCATAGGCAAACTCGGCCCTCCAGATGTTTTGGGACTACAGCTCCCATCATCCCTAGCTAACAGGACCAGTGGTCAGGGATGATGGGAACTGTAGTCTCAAAATATCTGGAGGGCTGAGTTTGCCTATGCCTGGTTTTAACTATGGAAAGGTGGCCTACAAATAAAATGATGTATGCATGTATGTATTTTTCCATTTCATTTTTCCATTTCCATTCCATTTCATTGTGTTGAAGCTCAACAAAAATAAGTTTAATGTAGATGCTGGTTAAAAATTAGCGGTATGTTTTGTGCCAACACAGTTTTGTACTAACGCAAGGCCACTTCAGAAAATGCTGTCTACATTTGTTGCTCTTTTCAGGTACACTTCATGCAAGCAATTGTAATATACTTTTTCTTTTCTTCCTCAGAAATTTGCTGTTGAATATCTCAGATAGAAATTTATCAGAACATGAAATTATGACCCTTGGGCGATACTATAGCTTGAGAGATAAGAATGAAATGGATACCACCTATCTTTTAGCAGTGGCCCAGGAACAACTTAAGAAAAATAGCTTTGAGAATTTTGGTCAAGTTTTGGCAGTGCTTGCGTATAACGACCGGAGCAAGTAAGGAATGACTGTGTACATAGCTAAGTACTTAAAGGGTGCAAGGGGGGTAACAGGGAAGTTATAATATATTTACAGAAGGAGTAGGATACAGCTTCTGAACATCCAAAACAGTTCTTACTCAGCTTCTGCATTTCTGATGCTAATGGCTTGTAAGGCAGCTGGATGTAGATGTTTCTGTTAGGTATGATGAAATAGCTGATTTTTCTATTAATTTCTATGAAGCCCCTCCTGGAAATGTGGTGGCCTCACCTAGTGAGGAAGGCCATCCATGTCCGTGTTGATTTTCCCATTGAAATTAGTGGGAATCATACTCTGATCCTAATCACATTTACTTGGAAGTAAGTTCAGCACTTCCCCCTGGTTTGGGTTGTAGCCTTAAAGTCTTTTGCTTTGCCCATGGTGGTTTGGGAGTGTCCTTCAGCTCTAAGTGATTGGAGAGCGTTGCTTCTTCCCTTACATTGAACATAGGCAAAATATGATGTCTGTCTCTAAAGTCCTTTGCGGCATTTTGGAAAGGCCCAGTGAATCTTCTTTGCCTCCCTTCTTTGTCTGGCAGGGCTTGTCCTTTTTGCTGCTCTGAGAATCTAGTGTCACTGTTATGGTCTGAATCTGATTACTACAGGGAAACAATTTTTAAATCCTATTGACTTAATTGTTTTGGTCTGCAATTTGTTAATTCAAAGCTCCAGGCATAGCTGTCAACTTTTCCCTTTTCTTGCGAGGAATCCTATTCGGAATAAGAGAATTTCCCTTAAAAAAGGGAAAAGTTGATAGCTATGGCTCCAGGTTTGGAAGAGAATACAGTATATCAATCTGTCTCCCACTGGCCTTCAGCACATTTTAGCATCCTGGAGGCAAAGTGCTTGAGCAAGTGGGATTTCTGGGGAGTGGGGTAGGTGTCATTTGGGTGGGCAGCCGAGCCTGGTGCCTAGTGGTGGTTTCTTCTTTTACTTTTCTCTCCTTTGCCAAGCAGCTGATCAGAAGAGCCAGAGAGCTGCAGTCCTTCTCTGAGGGTGCATGAGGGGGAGGCCCTGGCAGGAGCACTGAGATGGACAGGTTGGCTGGTGGCTCAGTCTATACAGGCTGGCAATGGCTTTCTAGGAGTTTGAACAGGATCTGGAGGCGCTGGGGAGTGACCTGGGACCTTCTGCAGCTAAAGCAGATGTCCTACCTCTGAGCAGCAGCCCTTGACCCTAATAAGTAGGCACAAGTATTAGCCTTCCCTGGTACTCAAAGCTCCACACAATGGAGCAGCTTGAAGGCAAGAAACAGTCACTGGACTGTATTTTAAGAAGCTTTCCTTTCCAAAAGCTTTTCCACCATCTTTTCCAGGTTACTATTTTTAAAATGCAGATATTGACACCTCCTAAACCAGGCATTTTACATTTTTCTATTTTCATTTAAAAAATGAATTCCACGAGAAACATTTCTGTTTGTGCAGATGCGGACTGCTGGCCAGCGACAAGTGCAGGACTATATGCAAGTCCTTCAGGCTACCGGTAGCAGATGATCTTTTGCGAGCAATATTGGCTGCGTAAGTCTCAATCTAAGATTATATGAATTTATGTAAATGGTGTGTTGAGTCAGGACTTCTGGAAACCAGGAACAGTTTTTAAGCAAGTTGAGGATGGTTTGAAGGAGGCATAGCCTCCCGGGGCATACACGTACGTTTCTTTTGTCTCACTGCTGCGGCTGGATTTGCTGATATCCGGAAGTAGAACAAGGGGTGCCTCAACAATCCTGTGCAGGGTTCCCAAAAGCAGCTTTCATTGGGGCCAACAAGTGAAATGCGATAGGCCATGACCCACGGCAGAAGCTAACAATCTTGCCACGGTGAGAGAAGTGCTGTTCGCTCTTAAAATTCCAGCTATACTGCTAAAGGGAACCTGCTGCACTCTCCTTCAAGCAGGAGTCAGTCCAGATCTTTACCTTTTCTCCCTCTCCCCTGAAGTCCAGCTTTGATAGGTGGGCAGGGCCACCCACTAGCCAATCACCTGACATCATGATGACATCAGGTGACAGCTAGCTGGGTGGCCCTGCCCACCTGTCAAGAGTTGACATGTGAAGTCAGCTTCACCAGGCTGTTTCCTGCAGAGGACAAACACTCTGGTGAAGCAGCACCCAACAGGATTGAACTCTTTGCTCACCGGCTGATGAATAGTGACTTCAGTCTTGCTCTCTGCTAGACTCTGAGCAGGATTCAACCCACCACCCATGTTTCTGAGGGGGAGTATGGTGAAATTCTGTGTTGGCTGTGCTTGCTAGTTCTCTCATCAGCTGCTGAGTGGGCGGGGTGTTATTGAACCCCACTCTCCCATCAGCTGATTTCACCCACCCATCAGAATGATGTAAGCTGATTAACAGATGGGTGTGGTTTGGTGGAAATGGCCTTGTGGGCAAAATTGGCCCTGCTGGTGGGCCAAGAGGTTCCTCACCCTACGTCAAAGGGTTGAATGAGACAGCTGAGGAGGAGGCATGCCTGGTGCAACTTCAAAGCATTCCTGCATGACTAGGGATTGAGGACAAGCTCACTCAGGCTGAAGCAAACAGCCTTCCCTTACCATCTGAGGCTGTTGGGGAATACAGAGGGAAGTGCCTCCTGTTGCAAACTTTTGAAAGAGTCGGGAAAACCTGTTTATCTGAGGTGAAAATGAGATGAGTGTACACACAACAAACAGCAGTCCCTCTTTCCAGCTACCTTCAAATTGTCACCAGAATCTTTAGCCTGACTTGTATAAAATGGCAAGCTGTCAGCAGTTTGGCAAGTTGTGCTTCTCCCCGTTGATTGCTTCACATATTCATGAGAGTTTCATTTCTGTCTTCATTGCAAACAGCCTTTCTGTGGATCCCTTCTAAACTTTTTATTAAGGAGATGGATCGCATGAGCTCTGTGTGTGTACGTTGCGCTCTGATTCAATTTCTTAGAGATGCCGAAACAGCCTGGTTTAGGAACTGTGCTCTTCAGACAGCTGTTTCAATAGTGACGGTTTAAATATATATGTAATACGGTCTGAATCTGACAATGTTCAATGAAAAGAGGGGCCTTTGTTACTGAGGTGTGGGGCTGCTCAGATTGAAAACGACATGGCACAGATGTCAGAGTTCTGCTGGGGCATCTATTGTACTGAGCAACCTGCTTGCTAAATGAGAGTGTAGGGTTATTGCTTTAACTTGTGTGACTTTAGGAATATTACAAGGTTTATGGCTCCCATATTTGCATTGAGGTGGGGGAGAATGAACCTGCAGTTTTACTGTGTTTTGGCGTAGGCTTCTCAAGATGTGCTGTGAAACTCAGGAGAGAAGCCTCTGTGTAAGGAAGGGTCAAAGCAGTACACTGGAGGAGAAGCATGCTGTCTCTTGGCCCAAGGCCACCCAAGTTGTCATCCCTTGCTGATGCCCAGATTTTCCTCCTCCTAACTAACCCATCTTGGGCTCTCAGGAGCTATGAGGCTTCTTGCTCAGGTCACTTCCTCCTTACCAAACAGCCCCCCCATCTCCTGTTTTGCTGAGGGCTTTGATATTAAATTAAAAGACAATATAATGCCAGACTTGTATTGCATTGTTAAAAGTGAAACCTCTCAGAACATGAAATGGTTCCTCACCTTTTTTTTTGTCTCCTCATAGGACAGCAGTAGGTAACCTTTTTTCTTTTCCCTCTTTTCTGAAATGCCTAATAAAAATAAGGCACAGTTATTTAAAAAAATCTGGTGCTTTCATAAAACAAGAGCTTTTCAGGGAGTTCCCTGCGGTAGGCAGATAGATGACTTTTGCAATTTGCTGCACATTCATCATTTCTGACACCTGCTCATGAGCATTAGTCAAAGGGAGTAAAATAATTCATTTTTAGAACTCCCACTAACCTGAACTGCCAAAAGTTGTTCTGGGACAGCTAGAATCCAGGAGTGAAATGAAGAATTCTCTCCCACTTTTGGAAAGCAGCAATTAAATAGATGCAACCAGAAAAGAGAGTTATGTTCTATCACTTATGATAAATGTAATAAGTATTAAACATGGGGGCCTTGTTAACTATAAACCAAGGAGGAATAATATGAAACTTTATTTGTGATGTGTACCCTGATCCTAAATGTATTTCATAAAGTGAACTGAATTGTACCAGTTATCTGAAAATGAAGCCCATCCTTGCTTTCTCTGAACTCTGTGTTTAGAATCAGCTTATTAATCTGAAAATAAGCTACAGGGCTTTATATTGTAGAATATGAAATGGGCCAAAGGAATACATTACTTATCTAAAATACAGACATTAATTGAATTTGCTGTGGTTATTTGATATCAACGAAGGCTAAGGGCTTGAATAGTTCCCCATGTTACTGTGCCACACTTGTTAGAATATTCTTTGAAAACTTGATCCAACAAATTTGAAAACTGGAGCATGTCCCCAGCTATTTCTTGAGTTATACAGTACTAGTTTTACAGGGGTAGAAAAAGCATGCACTGTTTTTTTCCACAAGCACATTAACACACAACTCAGGCTTTGATAGGAACAGTGAAAAAGGAGGTAGATAACTGGTGTTCAACCTCATTTTCAAGGGGCTGCATTTCCTGTGAAGGCCTAGGAACACAGTCGGGAGGTGCAGTTTGAGGTAGCTTTGACACTAGAGGCCCAACTGGTCCCTGTGGCCCAAGGCTGCTTTTGATCTGCCCCCCACCCCCTTACACTTATTTCAAAGATTTTTACGCCATCTCTTAGGGCACAACCCCATTCTGCACAGAGCGAGCCTGGCCACAGTTACCTGTGCTCCGATAACCTTCGGTCTAGACTCTTGAAGTGTGTTGTTTGGAGTTTCCTTTGAAGAATGCTCAAAAACTTAAGTTCAGAACCCAGCAGCTAGATTGCAACTTTTCTGGGAGCAAATCCCATTGAATGTAGTTAGACATACTTCTGAGTAAACATGCATAGATCGTTCTACAAATCAGTTACCAGGAAAGGAAGTGTGGGTGGAGAAGAAGAAACTTGATGGGCATGCAGAAGTTAACAGAATGGGTAATTTGGGTTCTGTTTGGAACGGCATGCATGGAGCATCAATTTATTGTAGATAAGAGAAACACGGTCAAAAGTACTGCATTCCGTTTTTTGGGTTTTTTTTTTTTAAATAAAATAAAGTGCATACCCTCCAGTGGGAAATAATAAACAATTGGGTATATATATGTATCCAAAAATTGCCTTCTATTCAAAAACCTATGACACAAATTAAGCAAATCTGCATATGACTGCTTTGCATAATAGAGTCTGGTTCTGAGATCCAGGTAGCCAGGTTAACTTGGACCGACTGATTCATTTTGGGGTGATGATTTGCAAATGGAAGGTGAGAAGGGTCTGGAAAATGGAGACAGGTGGACTGTGGCACAGAGGCTGGAGAATGGAAGCAATTTGAGAATAACAAGGTTTTTTTCAGGGCATCGGGCCATCCCTTTCTGAGAACCTTATGGCTCTTCCATTTTTCCTTGGTCTTTTCTGAGCCAGCCAAAAGAAGCATACTGTGAGCAGAGAATGGCAAAAACTTATTAATAAAATTGCAGGAGGTTAGCATAGTGTAGCCATCTAGTGTTTTCCCAAAAGATACTTTTGTGATGAAAGCTTGTAGTAGTAGCTGTAAAAAAAATGCACACAAAATATATTACAAGGGCCATAGAGCTTAGTGAAAGAATACACTTTATTCTTAGACTGAAGTGTAAATCAGGTTTAATGCCTGTTGACTTTTATTGGGTGTGTTTGCTATTTAAACATAAGGGATTGGGAATAATTATTATCCAGGATTTTGGATATAATCTCTAAAATTCTGGCTGTTTATTGGTTCAATATTTTTATGTGATAAGTGATTACTTGTCCCAAACCAGAAGAAAAAATAATAATGTAAAACATATTTGTGGCAATTTTCCAGATTCCCCATCAGCAAGCAAACACAGGAACATAATTACCATCCCTAAACTAGTTGCATACTGCCGATAAACAAAGGTTTTTTTTTTAAAAAAAAAATCACATAGGACGGTCAGACCTCATGGAATTCAGCTTCTAAATTCAGAAATGAGTCCCATAGGAATCAGCCTATAAAAATATTCCCTTATGATAGATAAACCATGGGAGCTACAGGGACCACAACCTCCCTGCCATTAAATTGTGCTAGCTGATAGTAGCATCAAGGCATGAATTGCTTGGGGAAGAGAAAGCAAATATGTGATCCTTTTATGTGAACCACCTTGAGACCTCTGGCCATAGGGCGGTATAGAAATTCAATAAATAGTAATAATAATCATTACAGTAATAATAGTAATAATGTACACACACACACATCATGAATTCATGTCCATTTGGTTCTTACGGGTTCAAAAAGATAGTTTCTAGGTAAAGGATGAAAAGACATTGCTGTGTTAAGCAAAGTATAGCCAGTCACTTCCTGAATATGTGCATTCCCAATCTGATTTTAGGTGTGAAGATTGCAAAGAGCAGGTAAATTATAAGAAACTAGTCGATGGGCTAAACTGGAGAGATCACCCAATTCCAGTTTTCCAAACCATCTTGATGCCTTTACAGGTAAGCCAAAAGTATTTCTGACTAATGGGCCTGCACAAACAAGAACCTCCTACTGTAGCTTTCAAAGGAAGTCCAAAAATTTATTGCAGTCAAATAATAAAAAATGTTTTTGAATTATGGTGCTGGAGGAGACTCTTGAGAGTCCCATGGACTGCAAGAAGATCAAACCTATCCATTCTCAAAGAAATCAGCCCTGAGTGCTCACTAGAAGGACAGATCCTGAAGTTGAGGCTCCAGTACTTTGGCCACCTCATGAGAAGAGAAGACTCCCTAGAAAAGACCCTGATGTTGGGAAAGATGGAGGGCACAAGGAGAAGGGGACGACAGAGGATGAGATGGTTGGACAGTGTTCTCGAAGCTACTAACATGAGTTTGGCCAAACTGCGAGAGGCAGTGAAGGATAGGCGTGCCTGGCGTGCTCTGGTCCATGGGGTCACGAAGAGTCGGACACGACTGAACGACTGAACAACAACAATAAAAAATGTACTTAGTAATGAATGAGAACAAAACATCCAAAACATTTTGTGGATTCTGAAACTTCACTATGCTTATATTCATATTCTGAGGGCCACTTCTTACTTGATTGTTGAGGTTGCAAATTCTTCTGATGAGGCATAAGCCACACGTTGGGTGTCTCAGTACATCAAATTTCCAACCTATTTCCTGCTGCTGCATGACATCTGGATTGAAAGTAAAAATCTATGCTCAGTTTGCCTCAAAGTATTTTTTGGTGAATTTCCCCCCTTGTTTTAATTGTTTAAATCGCTGAAGATAATTTTGATGAGTACATTTTAATGAAAAGGGGTCCTGAGGGAAACTAAAGGAAGGAATGGAATTTGAATCCCCCTGTTGGATTTTTGAACTTTATCCATTATATCTTCATCTCACTTGTGATTTAGGATTGAGTATTTCTGGAGTGCTTGATGATTATATCTGACACACAGAAACATCAGCCTGCGCTCTCATTGACTAACTGAATCCAGAGAGTTTTATTTAATCTGTCTACCAGTTTCTAAGCTAACAGGTCCCAGGAAATAAATCTTCTCCTCACTGGTCCCATGGCTTCATAGATGCAGTTTACTGCCCTGATATGTTCTCCAAGAATGCTGTACTGAAGATCACTATTCCCCAGCTAGCTTAATCTCTAGCAAAAACTAAACAATTTATGTCCCAAAAATTCCAAAGCCTGGTTTAAAGATGAGGTCTTCTCCCATCCCTGACAGCCATCAAACTGTCAACTGGGTCATATTATATTGTTAGTGGAGTGTATTGAATGTATTCTGTTTTTATAGCACTGATTCTCAAATGGAAAGAGAGATAGTGCAGGGAGCTTCTGGAGTGACAGAGACCTCATCCTTAAAATGGGCCTCGGCATGCCTCTGGAGCATTATACGCTGCCTGGGAAAGGGGAGTTTTCTATGAGGCACTGGGAAATTATGCACATCCAGGTCTGGTTTAAAGATGAGGCTTCTGCCACTGCTGAGCTCAGCTGTTTTTCGCACCAACACCCTTTTATCATGGTAAGTTTTAGGAAAGCATGGAGAGAGGAAGCACTGTGGAGAGCTTCTTTGGGTTTGGTCTTTCTGGGTTTTCTCGGAAAGCTCATGGAAAGCTCAAGCTTTTTCTGCAGGTTCTCTAAGAAAGTATGGAAACCCAAGTTGATTACAAGGTGGGCTGAGGAGAGCAAGCTCCCCACTAGTTGCACGTAACCAGTGGGTTCTTGTGGTGGTGGTGGTGTATTTTTTGGTTGGGCATGGGAATCAATATTCAGTCCCACCTTCAGAGCAGCCTCTAATATTTTGTTAGTCTCCTGTTGCTGACTCTCCTCAAATTAAGGCTAATTAGAGTGATTTTGCATTCCCCAGGTGAGTGTTAATGCTGCTGGGGTTTTTCCTTGTCTCTGCCTCTGTTTTAAGGCCATTTGTCATGTTCTAGAAACTTGCTCCTGATTTCTTAAGCTTAAACATATTCTTGTTAATGTTGCTCTATAACACCATAGTTCTGTTTGTTGAACGATTTGTGGACGGAAATGAGGGCAGCGCTGCTTCATTGTGTTTTGTGCCATTTCTGGCTGCTTTCCATTTCAGTCCTAAATGTGTTTTGACCACTTATTCCATTATTTTTAGTATGAAGATGAATATAGAGGGGAGCCACCGACCCTTCCAGTGAAGAAGATTCAATACTTACCTCTCATGGTGGATCTCTTTGGTAATGAAGAGTCTTAGCACCTCTTGCAGATAAATGTTGCAACTTCCTTTCTCTAGGGACTTACTGTACATGCTTTTTTAAATAAAAGAATCATAGTTATAGATTTTTGGGGAAATGTAAGTTTGTTTGTTTTTTACTTTATTGTAGAAATATAATTCAGATACTTTTGTAATTCTTTCAAACTTCAACAGACTGTACTGTACATGCACTTTCACAATTAAAATCATTTAAATTGACCTTCACTCTCAGTTGTTATATGTGCTATGAGCACAGGGTAACTCGGGAGTTTCCAAGTGTTTTTGTGAAGTTGCTAGCTAAGGATGTGTCCCTCACCACCACCACATGCACACAGCCAGACTCTGCTGCCCTTCTGTTTTCTTACAAGTTGCTTGGGGATAGTGGCCATGCTGAGCCAGACCCTGACATGACTCCAGACCCTTTAAAAGCTGCATAGAATAAACAATTTGACCAGCCTCCCATCACTGCATATCTTCACTCAGAAAAGATGTGCCTGGCAAAACTCTTGCCTTTTATGCAATTTGGAAAAGATACGGACACTTTTGCAGCATGATGGCATTATGGTCAAAGCATATCTGCCTTAAGTAGGATGGCTTTCATAATAAAAACATGATATGTTTCTTTGAGCTTGGACACAGACCTAGTCCTCTCTCAGATAAGCAAACTTGTGCCTTGCAGTATCATCTCAGATCTGCAAGTAGCGGCTCACAGATCTGAGTGTTCCTTAGTATCATTTTTTAAAATGCAATCACCCCCTCTGCATATAAAAAGCAACAAGCTAAGGAAAAGACTAGGCTGGAACCCATCTCCCTAATAATAGTGTTCTGTGCACAGTGTGAGTGTGTGTGTCTGTGAGTTGCATGGAGTATTCAGTCATGTGAACCCAACTCTGAAGTGGTATAGTTCAGAGTTGGGCAATACCACCTCAGTGAGAATTGGGCCACAGTACTGTAGAGGTGAACTTTTGTCCATGGCTCCACCCCATTCTACTCTCCATTGTGGTTGTAAGGGCTGTGAATTGCCCCATTATGATCTAGTTTTAGCAAACGCCAGATGAAGTTAAAGCACACTTCTTGTTTCTGCAACTTCAGATTCTGGTAAGGGCTTGTGTGCTTGAGTGCTACCCTGTGAAAGAAGGAAAAAAGTGTTTGCAAACAGACTTCTATTAAAGTTGGGAATAAATTTTAATTATGTAGTCCCACGACAAATACAACAGTGGATCTAGCATAATGCTCTCTCAGTATTAATATCTGTATGGTAATAGAAAAAAAATCTAAAACATAATTTCAGTGGCATTTGAAACTGTTTCTAACTTGGAGATGTGGTAAGACACTAGCAGATAAGATACACATTTATGGTATTATCCAAAAACAAAGAAATATCAAGGGGGGGATGATAGAAATTAGAAAGGATACTGCAGATTATATGTTTTATTTTGACCTACTCACCAACTTCTTGTCTGGTTTATTGGGGGTGGGGGTAGAAAACTACAATTTGGTCATTTTTCATATATAGTTTGTGCAGCCAGGAAAGGGTCATGATAGCTCCTAACTGGAAAAGCACTTCTGTTCCAAGCATTTATGAATATACAACTGGAATTTGGAATGTGGCAAATTTTTGAAGGCCGCTAATTACAAGCGAATTAAAGAAAGGTTTCCATTATTCAAGAAATTTAGAGAATTTTGCTTTTTTATTCATTAATGGAAACATAAAATTGACAGTGTACCTTTATACTTTGTACCTTTATACTTTAAACTTTCTTTATATTAAGAATCATCTGGCACTGTTTGTGTTTCTTTTTCTCTTGCTTTGTATCCCTTGCATTTTAGTTCTTGTATCTGCTCTCTTCAAAGTTTTATTGATTGTGACTGTTTTGCCAACATGGAATTTTGCTTGGAAATAAAGTTACAACTCCAGGCAACTAAAAGGAAGAGCACAAATAACAATAAAACAATATCACAAAAATTCACTGATTACACTCCTTGGTTTATCATTGGCAGACTTGTGGAACAATTAGAGTAAAACAGCCTAAGGAGAAACTCACAAATGTTTGTGTGCATTTGGTCGAGCAGGTTACTTAGCTAAATCAAATTCAGAAACACTATATTCAGGGCCGTCTTATCCATAGGGGCTACTGGCGTGCTGCGCCAGGGCGCCGGCCCCACTAGGGGCGCCCCTGCGAGCCCGCCGGTATACCGTGCGCCTCCTCCCCAACCCGCCCCGCCCCCATGGGCGGGCGGATGGGCGCTCGCGCGCCACCGGCACAGCCACTGCCGCCCATGCCACTCCCGGGCGGGCTGCGAGCCGGCCGCCCTCGACTCCCATCACGCGCAGGGAGCCCCAGCTGGAAGGGCGCACAGAGCCCTGCGCTGCTCCAGCGCCACGCCCCTCATCCCCCGCTTGCCCACCCCCCTCCCAAGGGCGGCCAGCATGGGAGGGAGGTGGCCCCAGAGGCGGAGAGGCTCTCAGAGAGTGTGGGAGGGAGCGTGGGAGGGAGAGGCCCCAGAGGCGGAGGGATCGCCGCGCCCCGGCAGCCGATCTGCCTAAGACGGCCCTGACTATATTCATCTCTAGTTGATTGGACTGTGATCAGAAGCTTGAAGGGCTTCAAACTAGGGGATAAACACAAACCATTGTACCATTGTTTTGTAGGGATGGGACTTTCTTTTTTTCTTTTCATTGTAGATGTATTGTTTTTCAGTATTAGCCACCTTGAGTGCATTGTATTCAGAGTGGAAAGGTGATAAAATAACATCACAACAAATAAACCAGTGACGCAGGTTAAGGAGAGAATTTGGCTGACCCAGGGTGAGCTTTATGGTACTAGCCAATGTGATGCTTTCCATATGTTGCTGAGCTACAACTACCATAATCCCTGACGGTTGGCAATGCTTGCTAGGGTGATGGGAGTTGGGACTCCAACCACATCTGGAGACACTACTTCAGTCCTGCTGCAGTTACTACATCACACTGACTCTCACACTAGATTGCCCTCATGAACTGTCATCACATCTTGTGTATGAGACGTTTCAAACTTGGGCATCGACCAGTTTCAAAGCTCACTGGAATCAATTTAAATGACCCCAATTTCTCCAGAGGGCTTTGAATTTGGGCCAGACTATTCTGTCTGCTCCTGTTACAGAAAACATTCACTCCTGCTTTCTGCAATGTACTGAAGTACTGACTTAAATGTCATGTAACCCTCTGCTTATAAAGATAAGAGTTTGCATAGGGTCCAGGTTGATTTTTGTGACTGTACTATAGAAGCATAATATAAAGCGGAGGAGGGTAGTTGTGTAAGGAAGTATATATGTGCACGTGCAACATATTGTACATTACTGCTCTAGTTTATTCACAGCATAAACAAGCAATTTGCAATTAAAGTCCTCTTATGGGATTTATGCTGGTAAATTGCGATAAACTATAACTATGCCACTATAAATAACCTGAACGGTAGAGGAAGCATATAATTTACAGATAATATCCCCATTAGTAAATTTTATGGACCAATAAACAGCTCCCACAAGTTAATAAATGCCAAAGCCATAAACACCACCGCTATTAACGCGGCAAGATTTCGGTCCCTCCTCCTTTTGTTGGTGGTCCCAATATACCAGGAGAAATGTTATCTTGGGGAAAAAACATTTATGCTGGCTGTATAAATAACAAGGAATTCTTCAGACCCATCTGGAGCTCCCCCATCTTCTCCATGACCCAGGTGGTCTGGTTGTTGTGGTGTGTGCATTCTGCTTTTCTTTGCAGGCGACACACACACACACACACACACACTATATCTATCTGATAGATATATTGGCAGAGAGAAAGCACACCCCAAATTCCTCTACCCTTGTCAATACACAGTTTGAATTGCATAGCAGCCTTTAAACAATGAAAATCCCTATGAATTTGTAGGTCCTCTTTAACTTCTCTATCACCAGCCTTTCCCCACTTTCACAGAATAGTGAATGGTGTGACTGAAGTATGGTTGTGAACGACAACCTGAGAGCTAATAAGACAACTTTATAGGAAGAATGGATTTCCTTTTTGTTCAGAACAGAGAGGATGGTTAACGAGTCCAGCTGAAAAGAAAACCAAGCCTTCTCTGATATTGAAAAACAATGATTGAAATAGTGATGCATCTTCCATAACATGTCACAGCTTCATTCCATCAAGCAGTCAGTCAGCTAGGAATGTAATTGTGCCATCAAACTCTTTGCAAAAATACACTCATAATGTTGCTTGACGTGCTGATGACCCAAAATGACTGAGAGCTTTACAAATCAACCTAACTTCATTTGCCCCTCACCCTCCCAAGTTTGATCTGCGCCACTTCTTTCAATCTGATTCTCCTACAAACAATGCACAATGCTTAACACCACTGTTTCTGTTAGGCTTTGCCATTTTGGCTGAGCTTGTTTCCATGAAATAAGCCTTCTTTTAAGCTGCTTTTGAGATTCATGTTTTTGACCTCTGGGGCCTTCATGGCCTTTAGAGTATTCTTATCTTTACCTTGGGGATTGCTCTTTTAGCAGCCAAAGGATTAACTACCTCAGAAGCAAGCCACCCAGAAATAGCTTCTTTTCATTCCCCCTGCCCCTGGCATGATTTAATGTACAAGTTTTTTTTTTTTTTTTTTAAATAATTATTCAACTTCTCTTCATACTCCTTGGGTTTTATGTTCTGAGAAGAACAGCTGCATCGTCCAAATAACTTGTTCCCAGGGCATCATACAATTGCATGCGAACACTTCACATTCAGTAACATTGGCTGATGTTCTCAGGCCTGCTCAGCAAGGTCAGATACAAACCACTTCAAAGGTCTCAAAGGTCCCACTCGGCATGCATTGAGATGAATTCATTGAATTTGCGGGGGGGGGGGGTTAGCCAGTTAGCAGCTCACACAAACCACATACACCCATAAAGGAATTTTATCTGGTTCCAGATTTCTGTGGCAATATTGTGAAAGGCCAATCAGGTTTTCCAATCAAAAGTTGACCCTACAACCTACTATTAAACAGGACAGATTAGGTCTATTTGTGGGGGGGGTGGGGGTGGCTCTTGCCAAAATGGTTTTGGCACACCTATGCCTTCATCCTCCCAAGTCCTAACCCACCAGTACCTCTTTCATGTCCCTTGAGTGATCGACTAAATGACCATGGCAAGAAGCAGACTCACTGCTTACCTGCCCTCTCCATCTGGGTGATATGGCAGTGTGGCACAGAAGATGGGTTTACCCATTCAAGGAGGGCCATGCCAGCTTGGAGAGGCATTTTTTATTGCCAGTGTTGGCTGTTGCTTCTTCTCAGCCTGTTGGTGGTTGGTGCTGGTACTGCTGGGTCTTCCACTCTTGACACCAGGCCTGCTGTTAAGATTCTGCGCAGTGAGAGATTGCTGAAGGAGCATCCACCCAGCGGATGACGAATGGCTTCTTCTTCCTAATTTGATTATCTGAAGAATAATGGGAGGAAAGTGCAGGCTAGGGATGGTGGAGAAATCCAATTTATTTCACACGTAAAGCTGGCTCTATCATATTTGCACTTTTCGAAACAATATCAGACCCGAAGCACAGCTGGCCTTCAGAATTTTCACCTCTCTGAATTTTGCAATGCAGTTCTCCAACCAAATGATGTTTTCAAAGATACATAGATTAGGGGAAAGTGTACACAGCATGAATATATTAGTGAAAATAACATATGAAAATGCTCTATATTTGGAGAAATTGCAAAAACATGTACATTAATCAAAACTACAAACAAATATGTTTATTAGGAGATATTTCATTAGAACCATTTTTGTGAGGAGTTTTGAAAACAAAATTCTCAAATTGCTGCAGAAATGTGGAGAACAGAATTTAAGGCTGGAAAAAATGAGAAATGGATAGAACCAAAATTGACATCCTGGACAATGAGAAAAACATGCATACACAGAATGTATCAAATGCACTCTAAACTGTAGTGTGGACACATAGTGTCATTAATACACCAACCCTGCTGCTCTCAGGGGGAGCCCTTCTGCGGGTACTGTCCATGACTTTTGATTCCTCTGAAAAATTCAGGAGAAGGCTCAGGGATGCTTTGTAAAACTGTGAGTTAAGGTAAAGGTAAAGGGACCCCTGAACATTAAGTCCAGTTGCGAACGACTTTGCGGTTGTGGCGCTCATCTCATTTTACTGGCCGAGGGAGCCAGCGTTTGTCCGCAGACAGCTTCTGGGTCATGAGCACAGCCGTTTCTGGCGAACCAAAGCAGCACATGGAAACGCCGTTTACCTTCCTGCCGGAGTGGTACCTATTTATCTACTTGCACTTTGACGTGCTTTCAAACTGCTAGGTGGGCAGGAGCTGGGACCAAGCAACGGGAGCTCACCCCATCACGGGGATTCGAACCGCCGACCTTCTGATCATCAAGACCTAGGCTCAGTGGTTTAGACCACAGCACCACCCGCGTCTGAGTTAATATTAGGATACTGCTAATAGGTTCTGAACAGCTTGGCAGGCCTCAGCAGGGCGGGGGGCAATGTTCCCATTTTATGAAGGTCAGACATATCTCCAACCCTATACCTGCCAAAGGAAGTCTGTAAATATTTTGGAAGGTTCTGTGGGGTTATAGCAAAAATCTAAGAGTGCTAGAAGAACACGAGGAAGGAAACGCTTGCAGCAAGTCCAAAGCAAATTAATATAGCTAGAAGCAGCACCCCAATATTTATGACCTGAAAACAGATAAGCAGCAGGATCTGACTTTATGCATGCTAACTTACCTCAACGTCCATGACACAGAACAGTAGCAGCAGCAGGCGTGTTCCTGTTATGCATCAATACTGTGGTCTGTACCATCCGACAAAGAGGTCAAAATATAGTTAGTGTCTCAGGAGGGTTAGAGACCAAACATAAGTCTAAAATCACAGTGGGAGAGCTGGACTCTGCCGGTAAGCTCCAAATTAGATTTTATTACATGTGGATGGTGATGATGTAATGTTGATCTGAATAGTATATTAGTATAAAGACAGCCTTTTATCTGGCTGCCCAGAACTTGTCTACAACAACATCAGGGAAAAGTGGGATAGAGTGCTCTTACCTTTTTGCAAACTTTGTTTTGAAGCTGAACTCATTGGCACTGCCTTATTAAAAAACAGTGTCGGCATGGCCATGCTCGGAAGGAGGTTGGTGTGGGAGTTTGCCTCATGCAAACGGAATCTCTGCTGCTTGAGAAAATGTTGGCATTGGCTGAAACTACCTCCAGTGAATTCATTGGGCACTGGAAGATGTTTCTCCAGGTGATAAGAGGAGGAGCTTGAAGAGAATTCCAATGAAAACAAGAGAAATATAAAGCCCATATTTCAGTTTATGTTCCCAGCAGTGCAAACGGGTAGCTCTGGTTCACGCAGTGCCTTCTCTGTATCAGAAGGGTCGGCAGCCCAATGAATTAATATTCTGGTGACCTTTACAGCTGAGCAGTTTGCTGTTTTGCTAACAAGTTGGGGGACGACGACGATGACTGGAGCCATTGACACATTGTTCATCCTCAACCCCAAAGAAAATGTGCCTGAAAAGAGTGCTAAAGGGCTGCCTAGCCTTTTACTACGGACCTTGAAGAGGGCATCTCATTCACCCCCACCCTTTTTAAAACCAGAATTAATGACTGAGCTAGACACTCAAAACTGGTGGGAGACGAGGGAAACAAAATTCAGAGAAATATGCACATACTTTCCCCACAACTCCACAAATACTTGGGAATGGCGATGGAATTTGCGAATAATTGCTTGGCTGACACATGGCTTTTGAAAAGCCCCTAGAAGCCAATAAGATTCACTGCTCATTTCAAAGGTATTGGAAGCCCACATTGAACTGTTTTCTGACATACATAATTCCTTATACTGCATTCTAGTAGTTGGCTTACCAGAGGGGAAGCAACCCCCCTTTACTTTTTGTGATTGCTCCCATAACAACTGTATTTTGAGGGATATTAGGGGTGCAGGACCATGATTTGGCTGAAAATGGGAGGTGATGGGATGGGACATATATGGATTTCTTTAAGGACCCCCACCTTCCCCTTATTTCCACATACCCTATTCTCTTCTTATCCTTGTAGAACAGCACCCAGACAGAGTCTGTTATGTAAGCACACCTGAGGACAGGCATCTTTTATCCGTGAAATTTCTATTTAAGCTTTGGTGTACAAAACACTTTATGGCTCTCTTTTTGTTTAACCACAAGGGTATGGTTCATATTCTCACAGAAATTCAGCTGGTAGCTGCTGGCTGGGGTGGGGGAAATAAGGCAATCTGGCTGATTTCTAGTCCAAGCAGCCCTTTGATTAGGTGGCAATGAGAATCTAGCCGCATGTGTAGAATGTACTGCAAATTAAACGTTTGGCACAATACTGGAATTAAAGATGTGTGCAGCGCCCTGCAAAAAGCTAAATTGTGTACTTGGTAGAAAACCAATGTTACAGCTTTGCCACTGGCTGTTTGGCATGTTTGGATGTCAGTCCTCATGGCTTCCAAGGTCTGGAAAATACTTCTGGAGATACAGTGATTTTCCAAGGCCATTATGTGAATTTAATGGCCAGGGAGGGATTTGGTCTTAAGTTATACTACTCCATCACTGTCGCCGCCACCACCATTAATAGGGTTGCTTCTCTCTTTTTTAAAGGCAAAGGTAGTGGTTTCAAAAGAGCTGAAACACTTATATATACCGTATATACTTGAGTATAAGCCTAGTTTTTCAGCACACTTTTTGTGCTTTAAAAGCAGCCCTCGGCTTATACTCAAGTCAACCATTCCTTAAGAAGTGTACAAGAACGGCGGTTCTTTACTCTCCCCAGGCAGCTTGTTCCATTCCTGAACTGCTCACATAAATGCAAACTTTAGACCCCAGAAGGCAGAAAGCTTATCAGTTAAGGAAGTATTAAAACCCCACAGGTGCTCACTTTCCCTGGCTCCTGCTTAAACAGGACAGGATCCCAGCCTTCTCTGTATAACACAAGGGAACATTGCGCTGTGAGTTAAACCACAGAGCCCTAGGGCTTGCTGATCAGAAGAATGGCGTCGAAACCCTGCGACGGGGTGAGCTCCACACAGCAAAGGAGGAAGAGGAAGGAGCAGCCCAAAGGGCTGCTTTGGGCTGCTTGTTCCTCCTCTACCACAGTGGCAAAGGTGAACCGGCTTATACTTGAGTCAATAAGCTTTCCCACATTTTTGTAGGGAAATTAGGTGCCTCGGCTTATATTTGGGTCGACTTATACTCGAGTATATAGGTATATTAAAAAAAACTCCTATCAAATTATATGAAGTTCACCTTGTTCATTGATTCCCCAACTTGCTCTGCTGCTTGTGCCACCATTTTGTAGTGAGTGTCATAGGCATTCCCAGATAATCAGGGATCATGTAGTAAACGGGATGATGGCATGATGGCATGGAGAAGAGAAGGTTAAGGGGTGATCTGATAGCCATGTTCAAATATATAAAAGGATGTCATATAGAGGGCGAAAGGTTGTTTTCTGCTGCTCCAGAGAAGCGGACACAGGGCAATGGATTCAAACTACAAGAAAGAAGATTCCACCTAAACATTAGGAAGAACTTCCTGACAGTGAGAGCTGTTCGGCAGTGGAATTTGCTGCCAAGGAGTGTGGTGGAGTCTCCTTCTTTGGAGGTCTTTAAGCAGAGGCTTGACAGCCATCTGTCAGGAATGCTTTGATGGTGTTTCCTGCTTGGCAGGGGGTGGACTGGATGGCCCTTGTGGTCTCTTCCAACTCTAAGATTCTATGATTCTATGATTCTATGATGATACACAGCCAATCTGAGTTGGCTGCAGGCTGAAGTTGCTTCTTCTTCTTCTTCCTCTTCTTCTTCTTGCATGATGCCCCCCATTACCCACAGAAGGGTAATCTTCTCTTCCATAAAAGAAGGAAACCGCCCAAATTTTTAATCCTTTTTGTAGCATTTAAACCACTTTAGCATTTTTATTTCCTCCTCGCAGTAGATTCAATTCAGCCAAATTTAAAAGCATAAGTTTCAACAGCAATTTAAAATGCTTTCATTGCTTCATTTATTTCTTAAATCACTTTCACACCCTGCCATTCCTTCAACATGGAACGCAGTTTGTGTCTTTTTCCTGTGCCCTGCCCCCTTTCTTTAAGCGATGCATGGACTCTTTTGGGGGCAATGTGCAAGCGACCATCTGTGTAAGAAACTGGAGTGTAGACAACCAGGTCTACTGGGGAGGACATGGAAGTTGTGGAAGAACTGGACAGAGTAGTCAACCTTTTAGCACTCAGATACTTTTAGAAACAATTTAATCTGCTGATAATTAGCAGGCATCTCCATTCTGTGAAAAGTTTTACCCTGGCTGAGGTTTGAGTGCAGGCAGCTCTTAAAGGCACCAGAGGAGGCACCGGAGGGGTTGCTATTTTTTCTGGCCAGCTGGCAACCCTATGAGGATCGCACAATATATAGGCCCCGCATAGCTGGTTAACTGACAGCCTAATTTCTCTCATGCTGAACCTTAAACTGTTTACAAAGAATGTTTGATAATGATTTTGATTTTTCCTAAGGATCAGCTTGATTGTTAAAATGCTGCACTCAGGGAAGTCCTAGTAAACGGAAAGGGGTTTGTGTTGGCAAAGTCTTTTGGGGGGGGGGGCTGGCATCGAAGCAGCTCATTCTGAGCTGTTCTTTTCAGGTTTACAAAGTCTCCACTGGAGCCAAACTTCCTTCACAGGCTGGAGGGGAAATATTTCAGGGGGGACAGGGCGGGAGAAACCTCACAGTACCAGTGTGTAAAACATAATTCTAAATAAAACTCTCCATAGCATGTACTTTCTCAAGTTTTTTGTTTTTTTTTAAAAAAATCATGTTTATATTGGGAAATATGCACTTTTCCCTTCTGGGCAAATTAAAACCAGCTGAAATTGCTTTATTCAAACCTGCCCCCCCCACCCCAATACGCTTTCTTTAGTCAGAGATAAAAGATTGAGCTCCCACTGAGAACTTTCCTTAAAGAAAGTAGTGCATGACAGAAAGGTAGTTATAATGCAGATCATGTTTGCTTGCGCCCTTAAGTTGAATTCTTGCAATTTATGGCATTTCTCAGCTATTCGCTTGCCTTTCAGGAGAGAATGGTCTCGCTCTGCTGGAATCTGGGTTCTATTAGAAGAACAAACAAACCTCCTCAATGGCCAAGAGGGATTGCCTAATATCCATGCAGCCCCTGTCTAAGCATGTTTACTCAGAGGTAAGTCCCACAGATTTCAGCGAGACTTACTCTTAGGGAAGTGTGCATCGAACTGCAGCCAACACCTCATAAAAAAACCCTTTCAACAGCCTCAATTGTGAGAGAGTGCTGAGCTCTTTGTAGGGTTGATTGTGCAAGTGGGGTTTTATGGCACTGTGCACCTTGCAGGAAGCTCCCCATTCCTTGTGGTATATGTACATTACAAGGCTACCCAGGAGGGTGGCCAGATGCAAAGATGGCAGGGCTCCTGCACATTTAATAGGCCACAGAAGAGGGAATTTCAGCAGGTGAATCTTACAGGATAGGTTACACTTGCAGCAATTCCCTCTACTACATAGCTATTAAAAGTTCAGGAGCCCTGTCCTCTTGCATCTAGCCACCTTAAACTGCAGGGTCAGGAATGAGGGTGAAATTCAACAAGGAAAACTGAGAACAGCGTGTACGGCTAAAGTAACTTACACTTTTCATTATGGATTGTTGCATGCCACCCCAATCTCTGAGTGGTGTGAGATTCCAGGGGTTCCAGGCATTTACTCAGGGTCTGTGGGAATGAGGCGCAGTGGAGTCTGTGGTGTCATTATGATATTTGCTTTATTTACACGTATATACAACCTGAGTTCGAAAGCACGTCAAAGTGCAAGTAGATAAATAGGTACGGCTCCGGGGGGGAAGGTAAACGGTGTTTCCATGCGCTGCTCTGGTTTCACCAGAAGTGGCTTAGTCATGATGGCCACATGACCCGGAAAAACTGTCTGAGGACAAATGTTGGCTCCCTCAGCCAGTAAAGCGAGATGAGTGCCGCAACCCCAGAGTCATTCGCGACTGGACTTAACTGTCAGGGGTCCTTTACCTTTACCCTTACAACCTGAGTCCAAGATGAAGGGGTTCACAGCATTAACACCTCCCAAAGGGTGGCTGGACTGCCATCTTTCAGATCACTGTTACCTCTGGCCCCTACAAGGATTAGTCCAGATCAGATATGTGCTGTTGCCATTTTCCACTTCCTTTGATGGGGGCTCTTGCCAGCTCACTTGTGGGCCCACTTGGACCAATGATCACATGATAGGCATTTTGTCTCAACCAAAACTACTGGGCAGGAAACATCACAATCCAGGGACAGAGATGGGATTCTTTTTATTTTTATTTTTTTGGCACAGGATAGCCCACTGCTGTGTAAACACAGGACTTGGCAGCTGCTTTAAGAGCAAACAACCAGAAACTAAGTCAGCACAGGTTCCGTGAACCAAAACTGGGCAAATTTCAGCTGGACAAAGCAGTTGTGTAAATGAGTTCTCTATGTTGGCAGGCTAGCTGCTTTTCATTTGTTAGACTTTCAAAATCATACAGTGTGTAACTTTAGCTTAATATGAAAGGAAAACTTGGGTTTCTGGGTCCTGTGGCATCACAACTCAAGTGTTTTGTTTTGTTTTCAAGCTATCATCCAAGCCCCCAAACCACCAACCTATATACCTGCTATTTTTTCCTGGAAATCTTGCTTCTCATTTTAATTGTGGCTGCAACTGTACACACACTTCCCTTGGAGTAAGCACCATGGAATGCAGTGTGACTTATGTCTGAGTAAGCAACAGAACATAAGAAAAAAAATATATTCTGCACCAAGCCAATGTTCCCATCTAGTCCAGCATCCTGTTTTCACAGTGGCCACCAGATGCCTATGAGAAGCCTGCTGCAGTTTCCAAGAACTGGTATTCAGAAGCATACTGCCTCCAGCCCTGAAAGTAGAACATAGCCATCATAAGACCATGAAAGCCCAGTTGTCTAATCTTGTGGAAATGAAATTATCTGCTTCGTGAAGAAGTACTTCCTTTTATCTGTCCTGAATCTTCCAAGATTTAGATTCATTCAATGTTCCCAAGTTAAAGAGGAAGGAAATATTTTTCTGTATCTACTTTTTCCATACCATACCTAACGTTGCCTCTTACTCACATTTTCTCTTAACTAGGAAGTCCCAAATGTTGTAACCTTCCCTCACTTCAACCCCTTGATCACCCTGGTGGTCCCTTTCTGAACGCTTGTCTTCAGGTGAGGCAACCAGGTGAGTACACAGTAAGTGTGGTCGCAACATAGATTTGTATAATGGGATTATGACATCAGCAGTTTTATTTTCAATCGTTTCCCTTACTACCCCTAGCACGGAATTTGCCTTTTCCACAGCTGCTTCACACTGTATTGACATCTTCCTTGAGCTATCCACTGTGACCCCAAAGTCTTGTTCCTGGCCAGTCAATGCCAGTACAGACCCCATGAAAGTACATGTGAAATTACGATTTTTCTGCCCTGACTTTACACTTGCTTACATTTCATTGAATTTGCCATTTTACTGCCCACCCACTCTCTTGAGAGAGGTCCTTTCAGAGCTCTTCGCTATTCCTTTTTGTTTTAACAATTCAGTATTGTCAGGATGCACAGGATAGCAATGTAAGAGACAAACACTGTATCCCTCATTGCTTTGGATTTCCTAGGCATGTCTGCTTTTACTTTGCCCCTTAGCCACTTATTCTAATGTTTATTTATGAAATTTCATTCTCACAGCTTCATTTGTGCTGAACCGCCTTCCCAAATTCCCAACACACTTTAATAAATTAACACAAACCATGTGATGCATCTGGTGTCCCCCATGCAGATTTATTTCCACAGCAACACACACACACACACACACACACACACACACACACACACACTGCCCTATTAATAAATGGTTCAAGGTAGATGGCTCCTTAGAGAGAAGATCCATGATGAATAGTTCACAGTTGGTACCCCACACAGCGCTGCATCTCCTTCAACTCCCTGAGGAGGCTGAAGCGAGAAAGAAGAGAGAAAGTCTTTGAAGGAAGCAGCTGTCTGGTCTGGACTATCTTCCATGGAGTGAGAGATGACTTTGATTTTTAGAGCCTTATTACAGTAATGAGAAATGGAGGAGCAATCAGCTTGTGATGAATAGCAAGCACTAAAAATGAACCAACTTAATCTACATATTCATGTGGGGTGGCAAGTAGGAAAAGGCAGTGGAGGGGGCAGGCAGAATGATTTATCCAAATTGATTTTTTTTCCTCTTTATAAATGCTGGTGACTTCTAAGTCTTCCAAGTGTAGTCTCTCACACATTTCATATGTTCATAGGTAGGATTACAGTGCAATAGTCTGGTGCACTGCTATTCTGGGGTGATGTAGCGGTTAGTGTCAGACAAAGACCTGGAAGGCTAGGGTTCAAATCCCCTCAGCCATGAAGCAGACAGGGTGACCTTGAGCACGTCATCTACTCTCAGCTCAACCTACACCACAGGGTTGTTACTTGTTTCTATCCAAGGATGGCTTCAAGATCATTGGAAGCCTTTAGTGGCAGGTGAAGACATTATCAGTCTTACCTTGGCTACCAATCACTGATAGGGGTAGTTCTGAATCTGTGGAACTGTTGCTTCTGCTATTGAGATACCAAGTGTGGTGATAGAGGGAAAACAGCTTTGTAATGACCTTTAAGGTCACCTAGTAAATAAAAGAATCAAGGAGTGGTCTTCCAACTCTGAACCATTTGCCTGAGTTAAGGATACCATCTTTTTTTTATTGCCCTCCCCTTGTGCTTTTATTAGCAACCTGATAAACAAAAATAAGCAGAGGAACCTTTCTTCATTTCTCAATCTCCATTACAGGAGAAGTTTCACTCGCAAGTTGTTGTTGTTGTTGTTGTTGTTGTTGTTGTTGTTCTTCTTCTTCTTCTTCTTCTTCTTCTTCTTCTTCTTCTTCTTCTTCTTCTTCTTCTTCTTCTTCTTCTTCTTCTTCTTCTTCTTCTTCTTCTTCTTCTGAACCAGCCATCCTTGTGCACTTACAATGGCTGCCTGACATAGAAAGATCTAGCAAGAGGGATCTCACTGCTAGCATGGAGCAAAGTTTCTGCATGCTAAACTGTAGAGCAGAGGATGCTTTTTGATCAAAGCACAGTAGGTTTTCAGAAGCTGCCAAATGGCTAAAAGTCAAATACGTCTATTTAGAAGGCAGAATTTACATAGGTAGCACAATCTACAAGGCAAGGCATGTTTTCCTAACTGCTCTTTACAAGCAGGATGCAGGATAACGTGACTCATCCTTATACTACTTCCCAACAGTGTTTGTGATCTCACTAGAACAGGTGCGAAGGCTGCCTCCTTTCCAGGAACCAAATATATTGCTGTTTGATTTTGATAAACCTCCAAAGAAGTTCAGAAAAGACAAATGTCCCTTCCCACAGACTCTATTATCCAGGTTAGATGGATCACAGTATAAAGACAGACAATAAAGGGTAATACAATGTTTACTTTTGCACTCACCTAATGCTCTTAGCCATCAGCACTTCTGCAATACATCATTTTGATAAGTGTTGCTAGGCAGGCTCTAGCTGAATCCTAAACAGCAAATATATCCCTTTGGCTAGAGTAATAACAGAAAGGGAAATAGTCTATCCTTAGAAAACATCGACTCAGCAGTTGTTCTTCCTTGAGAGGCAACACAGTCCTAAAAGTCCAGAAAAAATCTCTAGATTTTTTTCTGAGGCAGGTGATGGGTCAGTAGGAGGGCCAGTGGGAAACCTGAAGGGCATTGGGAGGAAGCAATAAGGACTGTATCTTCCACTGCCTCAGAGTTTTTGAAGAGACAGGCATAATCTTTGTGGTGACAGCTGGAAACCCAACTCAAATTGGTATGAATGCCAATGTGGAGTCCTCAAGATGTTTGTGGATTCCAACTCTCATCCCATGGACTGCAAGAAGATCAAACCTATCCATTCTGAAGGAAATCAGCCCTGATTGCTCTATAACTGGAAGGACAGATCCTGAAGCTGAGGCTCCAATACTTTGGCCACCTCATGAGAAGAGAAGACTCCCTGGAAAAGACCCTGATGTTGGGAAAGATTGAGGGCACAAGGAGAAGGGGATGACAGAGGATGAGATGGTTGGACAGTGTTCTCAAAGCTACCAACATAAGTCTGACCAAACTGCGGGAGGCAGTGGAAGACAGGAGTGCCTGGCGTGCTCTGGTCCATGGGGTCACGAAGAGTGGGACACGACTAAACGACTAAACAACAACAACAACAACTCTAATCAACCACAGCCAGTGTGGTCAAAGGTCAGGGATGATGGGAGCTGTAGTCCAACAATTCCCAGAGGGCACCCCATTGGCTATCCTTATACTAATGCATGGGGAAAAGCTGGGGAAACCCAGCCAGATGGGTGGGGTACAAATAATAAATTATTATTAAATTATTATGGTATAGGCAAAGCCCAGTGGAGCTTCCAGCCTGCCCCTATCTTTGGGTGGGATTCAATAACATACCAGCAGATTAAGTTACAGGTAGGTAGCCGTGTTGGTCTGCCACATTCAAAAAAAAAATAAAAAATAAAAAAAATACTTCCAGTAGAAGGATTTTTTTTATTTTTATTTCTGTTTCAGCAGATTAAGGTTCTGCAATGAAAGCTGATTTAGAGTTCATGAACAACAAACCCATTTCTACAAAAGATTAGATTTTTCTTGTGGTAAGTAAAGTGAGTGGGAAATGCTCAGGAAAGTGTGGGGTGACACTTGCTGTGATGCAAGGTTGTGTGGCCTTCCTGGAAAAAAAAATCAGAGTGAATACTCAATAAGCAGGCCATCTGGACACACCCTAAGCTCCAATGAAGGCAATGGGAACAATAGCCTGGTCTAAAATACAAAGTTCCATTGCTGTGGATCAATTCTATTTGATGAAGTGTGTTCAAAATCTAGTGGCTGAATTATAGGTATACTGGCTTAAATCATTTGTGGTCTGAATGGATGATGAGGTGGCAAAGATCATGCAGAGAAAGATATGGTACTGAGACTGTGGATCAACAGAATCACCATTCTTCTAAATAGAGACATATTTTTTCTGTGGCGTGTAGGCGAGGGCAAATGGAAATATTGGGGCATTTTAATGGTTACAATCCAATGTACAACAAAATGGGACACACAGGATCAAGCCATACAAAGGCTGAAGTGTTATAAAAACCCATGCCACTTAAAAATCACAATTTATTTTCCAGCTGTGCAACCCACTCCTGGGCATGTTTTTACCCAGACGTAGGCCCCATTAATTTTAGTGGGGCTTACTCCCAGAACAGAAGGGAAGCCCTAGACACACAGTGGCTTATTACCATTCTCACTCATGGTTTACTCTAAATCCTAAATTTCATTAGTTTAATCTGCTCTTCTAGGTTAATGTCATGTATCAAAATCAACCTGTCTTACATCTGCTTCACAGATCATCAGCGGCATACCTCTCAGATTGTTATATGTTATAATTATTTGGTTTCTCCCCACCCATCTCCCAAACAATGTCAAGATTTATTCACTGTGAAAAGTCCAACAGTGACCTTGGCTCTCACTTGCTAGCTCTGATGCTCACGGGCCCATAAATCATGGTGCTTGGCGCAATTTATAGATGCGAACATCTGCTTATCATACAATATTTAGGTTGCAGGTGTATTCTGCTAGTAAAATAAACACACCAATTCACAATTGCCCAGGCTGTAGAACATTAGACAGATGCTAAGGAGAGCTCATATGTAAGAAAACTTCATATGTAAAAATGAATGGACACCACCCATATTGCTTATGCAAAATGGGAATGATGAAAGGGGATAACTGAGTTATGTCTTGGATTTTGTAACTTTAAAGAAGCATCAGGTCTGAAAACAGGAGTTATCTCCCCTTCACACACAGCCTGTCAGAGATAAAACGAAAATTGTTTTTTTTGTTCTGCAGAGGGTGGGGGAAGAACTGCTCCTTGCTACCCCCACCTACAGGCTGCAGGTGATGACTAGCCACCAATCACAAACTGTCAGTTATATTTGTATCCAGTCTGTCCTTCAGAGACCTTTCCTGAACTTGGGAATTTCTGTATGCAAGGTACATGCTTTAGGCATCTCCTGAATGCTGAAAGCACCATCTTCACCCAGGGGCATTTTCTGGAAGAAAGTATGGACAAACAGACAGTCTTTGTTTAGCTGGCATGTCACTGTTTATTTTGCAACCCTGACTACTACTAAAATTCCCAATCTACAAGTACATATGGGCACATCTGTCCATTTCAGTTTCTCAATTTCCCAGTTCACTTCTTCATATTTCCACATCAGTTTGCAATCTGTTTTTTTAATAAAAAAATCCATGTGAAAATACATCAGCATTTTAGTGAGGACTTCTTGTTTACATATTATTCTACACATTTTTGGCCTAATATACACATTTTTGCGAAGCAATTTCCCTTAATGTGGTGCCTTTTTGTATGTTGTTTACACTGATATGTGCATCTTTATGCACACTTAGCATTTTTGTATACGTTGTTTGACTTGAAGTGCATTGCAATGCAGAGAAGAGCACATTTTGAATGGTAGCTCTGTTTCAGTTTGCGTATTGTTTTGGATAATGTGAGTTATGCTGCTTCCCATTTAAATGTGAACTGAATTCAATTTCTCCCACAACCATGTCTGTGAGAAGCTGCCCACAACCTGAATTCATTATAGGAGTGGGTTTCTAAGAGCAGCCACCCTGTTGGTTTATTTTCTAAAGTTATTAACTAGTCAAAAAGAGAAAAAGAAAAGAGAGAGAGAGAGAGAGCTTGCAAATGAAGCTTTTCACAGCATTATCACCTGTAAATTTCTATTGGCTTTTATGCAGAAAAGTTAAAAACCAGATTAAATGTAAAAAAAAAAGAGAGAAGAAGTATGGGCTGACATATTAGGATGATGTCATGTGGATACCACACAAAATTTGGGAGCAGCAATATTTCCCTAATAAATATCTGCTTGGGAGCACCCCAGGGTCACAGAGTGACTGAAAACAACTATCGTGCAAGCAAAGGGAACAGTGGAAAGCAAAGAAAACACAGAAACTTAATATTATCCTGATGCTTCAACATGAATTATTTTGATGTGTCAAGTCTGTTTACTGAGAAAAAAGCCAGTAATCGAAAGTGTGTGTGTGTACACACACACACACACACACATTTTTGAATGTTTTTTTTTCTGTTTGGCTCATAAAACATTTAGGTTTTGTGAGGAAAACTGTGTAACTAGATATTGAGACAATCCATTACTGGGGTCGCTTATTGGAGTTATATGCTTTTGTGCTGACAGGAAATAATTTGGTGGTAGCTATGGCCTGAATCAGAGCTGTGGTTCAGTGTCATCTGTTAGAGGACACAATGGGAAGGGAGGAAACTGGGCAATGGGAAAAGGGGGGAGTGAAAAGAAGCATCTTGTGTGGGAGAGATTCCTGGCTGACCGTCAAATAGAGCCAGAGCAAACTTTCTGCATGGCTTGGTAATAGTGTGGAAATAAGGACAGATTGATGGGCTGTGGGTTGCTTTTGAGGGCTATATATTTTCTGTTTGGGAAGCATCGAGAAAGGCCTGAGCAATAACAAGTAATAATATGGATTATTATTCCAGATGGGGATGGGATAATATGAAAGCACAGGTGATAGTCTTCCAAGATCAGCATGATGCTGCAGCGTTTGACTTCAATGTACAGTGCTCAGAAAATAGTTCATGGGGCTAGCTGGAGATATTCCAAGAAAGCAGTTTTGTGAAAATTCCGAGAAGAGAGAGAATTACTGAAAGAGAAAGTGAAGCAAGGATACCATCATTTTAACTACCGCTGGACCGGGTTGGAGAATCTATCATCACCATATGTGTGATTGTGGCTATGTAACTGTTGGGAAGAAGGTGAGGCTGTTGAATACATTGCCACTATGCCTGCTGCTGAAGAAAGTGTGATTACATGTGCCACAATGATCTGAGCGTGAGAAGCCCAGGGGTACAGCATGTGCACAGGTTTGATTTCATGCCTGGGACAGATCTGGCCAAGTTACAGACTCACAAAGTTATGGGTTGAGAGGATCCTTGAGAAGTCATTCAGACCAACCCGCCATCTCATTACAGAGTTACGGAGCCTCTTCCTTTTTCAGAAACATGACTGGGCATATCATTAATTAATTTAAATTAGGTTCCTCCCCATTTGTCCAACAGAAGGCCTCAGAAGGTGGTGGACTCTTCTGCAAACTGAGGCAGGACAGCCACTTACCAGAGGTGCTTGTAGTAGTAGGCTTCCTGCATTGATAAGGGGGTTGAGTGGATGACTTTTTGAGATCTCTTCAAACTGCATATATATTTGGTAACTCGTTGTTTCATTGATTTTTTTAAAAATAGCCAATAACACAGAAAACATGAAACGAAATTCCTATCCTTCCCTGCGTACAAAAAAACATTACACATTTTAGAGTCTTCTCTGTGGCTATAATGGTGGCAAATGAATATGCCAACCCCCCCCCCCAGCTACTGCATTTGTGAAGCTATTCTAAGTGGAACAAAGCCTGCTCCAAGTAGTCCCTTCCTAAGTGATTAGAAGAAACCACTAGCTGGCCACTGTGTCATCTTGCATTGATTCCATACTGGACACCACTTGAGATACAGGCAATGATTGTTTCATGTGCATCCGAAAGACACGTAATTGTGCACGCATGCAGAGCGTCAAACCAGGAAGTGACCAAAAACATTTTAAAAAGGGTACAAGAGGGTGGAATGGGGGTGGGCATGCTTATATGGGCTCCACTGACAAGCATGGGGGCTGGAAATGAAACCCCCGAGCAAAGTGGTCGTTGACCATACAGTACAAATTCTGAGTATTATCAGCCAGTCAGATTTAATGGCCATTACAATAGAAATCACGAACAACAAGAAGGCAACCCAAGAGTAAGTTAAAGATGGGCACGATCTTGCTGTTATTCTATGGATGAATTTCAGTTGCTGCAGCCTGAGGTATCAATGTATGGAATTTACTGTCACAAGATACACTGATGGCCACTGGATTATATGGATTTAAAAACGGGTAGACAAATTGATGGAGATCTATAAGCAACTGTTAGCCATTATGCTTAAGCCATTGCTGGAGGTATATGCCATTGAATGCCAGTTGCCAGGGGTTACAGGGGCATCCTGGCCTTCATGGCCTGATTATTATGGGCTTCCCAGAAGCATCTTGATAGCCTCTGTAACAGGTTGCCTGACTAGATGGACTTTTGATTTGATCCAGTAGGGCTTTTCTTATATGCCTAAGCGTGCAGTCCTATATACATACCTGGGAGTAAGCTTCATTGTAGTCAGTGGGTCTTATTTCTGAGGAGACATGCCTAGGCTTGCACTGTATGTTGTTAGCAAGCAGAAGGCCACCCTCATTTAGATAGGCGAGGAAGGGAAAAAGGAGTTTAGCCTAACATCTATTAAATACACATAAAGAGCTTCAGCAAACAGATCTCTCCACCCTCCACACTGTCCTCAGCTATGATTTAGCATGAGACATAAGCATCCTCCTCTATTTTAACCATAAAGATGTAAACTTAGAATCTGTCCAGATTGCCAGGAATTGGGAATTTGATGAATGGACATTTGGCTGAACACAGTAAATTCCCAGCTAATTGAAAGCAGAGAACAAAAGTTCTGTACCCACCTTAGAAAAATACTGCTTTCTTAATAAATAATTGAAAATGGCAAACTCTTGACATATGAACTAAAAAAACCCTCTTGTATAAATTTAGAAGTAATTCCTGTCATACACATTACCATGTGGTAAGCAGTTGTGCTACGGGAAGGCTAGAAATCATAAATCATAGTGGATCACATTTGTAGACACCACAAAATCCAGATAGAGTACAAGGGACCACGATATTATGTTGGTGCCTTGCTACTTTTTCCCTTTCTATTTGATGTGAATTGAAATGAGATCACCGAAGGAAAAGGGAATTGGTAATTCTCATCTGGTGCTCATAGCAGATAGCAATTACAAATGGATACCAAGAGAAACCCTTTGGCTTGACCTGGGGCAATTATACCACAGCTGTAATGTTCTCATGAAAGCCTGACTTGTGGAAAACCTTCTGGCTAATAATGGTGGCCATGACTCAGAAACTCTCAGTGGCAGAGACAGAGATAGGTCAATGGAAAGAAACTGCACTTTGAACTTTGTACATCTTTGTCATTTCACCAGATGCAGGTCATGTATAAAGACTATAGCGCATGGTCCAATAGTCAGTGCTAACCAGCAGTAACTCAGAGTGCAATCGTATTCATTCATTTTTTGTAATACAGTTTTTCCTGATATACACATTTTTGCAGGTAATACGTTATTTTCAGCAATAAATGCATTTGAATGCCACTTCCCTCTAATATACACATTTCTGTACACTTTGAACTCTTATTGTGCAATTCTCCAACCCCCGAGGAAGTGTGACTTCCAAAGGCTAGCTTTGTCTCAGTTTGAATATTGTTTTAGAAAGTGGAAATAATGCCCACTTACAACACAAGGAACTCATAATCCATCTACTCTCAGCAGCCAGAAACATCATAACCAGACACTGGAAAGACCTGTCAGGAGCAAGCATGGACCAATGGTACCAAGTAGTATGGGAAACAGCCCTACTAGAAAAATTAACCAGCAACCTAAAACTAGCACGGGGACAAACAGAAGAAGATACCTTCACCCCCATATGGTCCCCCTTCATTACACACACAGCTCAACAAGATAATGACAAAAACCTACCGACAGCATACAAATCAATATGGCTAACCTGATCCAAAACACCCACCCACCCCACTCACACAGAAAACCAAAGATCAACACAGCCAACCACAAATGAACAAGCACACCCTACGCCAATCGCGACCTCTCACCACCAAAGAAACACAAGCGAGCAACAGAGAACCAACATAAACGATGCTGACACCAAATCCTACATACACTAAGGAAAATAGAAACATCGCCTCCCCACCCCACCCTCCCCCCATCCCACCCACCTCCTTCCCCCTTCTCTGCCTAATGTATCAACAACCAAAATTGATCTGTAAAAATGTTACATGGAAAAATGCGAGAGACATTTTGTAAACCAAGAAAATCTTTAATAAAATAAAAAAGAAAGAAAGTGGAAATGAGGTACATTAAGATTAAAATTTGAACCAAACCAAATTTCTTGCCCATCCCTACTTATGAATAACCATGTATAGCATTTTATTGTATGTGTCCATGAAGATTCAAGAGCACCTGTACAGTAGAATGAAGTATATATACTGAGCACCTGAAATTTTATTTTCTTCTAAAATGAAACCAATCACTAAGTGCTTGTTTCTTCGCTTGATTACTGCATTCTAGCCATTCTTGGCTGACAACCTGTGCACAGCCTGCCTTCTCTTAAACTGGACTGTTTGATGAAGCATGAGGTGGGCCTCCAGTAAACCAGATTGTCCAATAAAAGCAGGTTCAAAGTGGCTTGTAAATCTTGAAGATAACTCTGCAATTTATAGAGAATCTAAGGATATCAATTATTGCATATTTGTCATTCCCAAGCCTTTTCTCTCCCCCCCCCTGCCCCCGGCAAATCTGCATCTAGAGAGATCATTCTCTGGGCCGAGCTGGAAAGTGAGAGATTTAAAGTGAGAGCCAGTTTGGTGTAGTGGTTAAGAGCGGCAGACTCGTAATCTGGGGAACCGGGTTCGTGTCTGCACTCCTCCACATGCAGCTGCTGGGTGACCTTGGGCTAGTCACACTTCTCTGAAGTCTCTCAGCCCCACTCACCTCACAGAGTGTTTGTTGTGGGGGAGGAAGGGAAAGGAGAATGTGAGCCGCTTTGAGACTCCTTCGGGTAGTGAAAAGCGGGATATCAAATCCAAACTCTTCTTCTTCTTCTTCTTAAATAGGGAGGAACGTCAGAAACACTTTCTCATTTCAATCCTTTAGCCCTCTAACACGAGCACCATCAATCAAACAAGAGCCTTGTTTTGATTTTGTTTCATTTTTTGGCTTGGATCCTAAGTATGCTTTTTAAGAAGTAAGCCCCATGGAAATATATTATATAAACCACTGAGCCTCTTGGGCTTGCTGCTCAGAAGGTTGGCGGTTCGAATCCCTGCGACAGGGTGAGCTCCCATTGCTCAGTTCCAGCTCCTGCCAACCTAGCAGTTCGAAAGCACATCAAAGTGCAAGTAGATAAATAGGTACTGCTCCAGTGGGAAGGTAAACAGCATTTCCGTGCGCTGCTCTGGTATCGGTGTTCCGTTGCGCCAGAAGTGGCTTAGTCATGCTGGCCACATGACCCAGAAAAACTGTCTACGGACAAACGCCGGCTACCTTGGCCTGTAAAGCGAGATGAGCGCTGCAACCCCAGAGTCATCTGCGACTGGACTTAACTGTCAGGGGTCCTTTACCTTTAACTTTTAAAAAGGTATTTAGTCTTGAACTTCCAGATGGAGGAAGGTATCAAATTGCACAGCAGGAAGGACCTGTCACTTTTGAGCTGGATATGCAATCCTACTCGTCATATCGAGTTCAATGAAACTACTTCCAGGTAGGTATTAGAATGCAACTTTAAGCATCCTTTCTTGGAAATATATATACTGAACAACCATTGCTACTGTTAACCAGATTGTATCAGACCTGTAATTTCTGTTTTGAATTTCTCTGGATCTAGAATCCTTCAGGATTCTATCTTTTCATTAAAAGGTTTTTTTTAATTATAAAAAAATCCTTATAAATGAATGAATCACATTTAATCCTCAGTGACATGCTCAATCCAGTAAGTTTGCAACTCTGGTCAGAGCAATAAGGCTATAACCCCATGCCAGCCCCCCCCCCCCACTTTCTGGTACCTGAGGCGAAATGCCTCTTACTGCCCCCACAACTGAGTGGACACGAGGCTCTGCAAGGGCTGGGACCTTAAGGAGAAACGTTTTGCCTTCCCACTTGGTGGTGAGTCTGGGTGGTAGAACACTATGCTGCTGTGGCACTGCAGCGTTAAAACCTCCCTTACTCAGATTGCTTCTGTGGCAGCGAGGCAGAACACTCCCGGTAGTGCCGTCCCTTGCCACTTGAGGCAGCTCCTCACCCTGCATAATGGGTAGGCCAACTCTGCCCCATGCTCACACTTACCTAGGAGTATGTCTCATTGAACTCACTTGTGAGCAGACCTCGCACTGAGTTCAGGATTGGGCTGTAAAAGAAGCAAAGTCATGGAGACAGATTTGCCTTCGTTCATTTCATTCGTTTGGCCTTTATCTCACATCATTAACACGTGGATCCCATGGATCATATAACCTTGCTGACGATTGGTAAGGGACTTGGGTACCTTCTTCGTGAAAGCACTGAGCGATGCCAGCTCATTTATTCTTTTCCTCCCTCTGGATGGAGGACACCCTAAATTAATCACAGGGATTTGGCGGGTAAAGGTAGCAAACTCCTAAGGTGGTTTGGCCTAAGCTGTTTAGCTATAATTGAATGCATTGGATGCATTTCAGGAACAGAAGGAATACAATCCTTTGGAAATTTAAAACATGTCAGTCAAGAGACCAATTTTGCACCCACACAGTCTTGATTGCACTGGTAGCGTCTTAAAGTGTGTATAGGATGCGGTGCTCCAGTTACTTTTAGGAATGTGTCTGCATCCTGCATGTAGCAAACAAAAAGGCTATCTTTGTTTATATCTGGGTTTTCTGTGCTTGCATATGCATGCCTTCTTTTAATCCTCTCCATATGCCAATGCTACAACAGCCAGCTTCTTCCACTTGTTGGGTTTTGATGACCTCTGCTTCTCAAAAGGCCTCAGTATCTTGCTCTGCCTGTCTCTCTCCCCAGCTTTCTCTAGAAATACACACTCAATTGCATTTCTGAGGATGTGTTCACACATGTATGCTCACCACTCCATGACTGGAATGTCAGCTCATGACTTCTCTTTGTGAATAAGCCAATGCCCATCAAAATATATTGGATGGAGATTTCATATCAAACACAATTGCTTTCAATGGATGCTGTTAATAAACTCATCTGCAGATAACAGAATGGTGAATCACTGAGCAATGTAAGTTTGGGTGTCATATACGTATGCCTTCTTGTGTCAGCTCAATGCCTCACCTTCTTTTTTTCCTTTCACATTTCCTTATTTTTACTTCCTCTTTCGTCAGTTTCCCCTTCATCTACCTTTCCTTCAGGTTCTAACTCCATTGCTTATACCACACTCTTCCACCAGCTATCTTGCCCCTCTTTTCTCCTTCGCTTCTTTACTCCCTGTTATCTTTATGGAGGCCTAAACCTGCCCTGAAAAAATGCTAATGTCCCTCAAATCTGTGTGATGCTTTCATCCAAGCCTAACTGATAGCAGTTAACAAATATTATCCCTGGCAAAAATCAGACACGTAGTATGAAGTGTTGCCATTAGTGTGCATAGGATTACACTGTGAATTATCACTGTGAAATATCCCCCCCTCACACATTTCAATGACACTTTTCTTTGTTTAAATGCCATAATACACTCCTCAAATGAATGTGGGAAAATATGTTTACCTCAATTGCCTACCTCAGGTGCTGAGCCGTAGAACTTGGTAAATAAGCCTGGGTACAATCCCATAACATAGTACATGCATGTAACTCTGCCTTTACATATTATTTACCCACTTAGACTCCAGCAGAGCAGAGCAATTGCGCACTCTCTCTCTCTCTCTCTCTCTGTATATGTGTGTGTGTGTGTGTGTGTGTGTGTGTGTGTGTGTGTAATACAAGACAAGCATTCCTGTCAATGCTGCTTCTACAGTACATTGTCAGCACCTTCCTTCCTTCCTTCCTTCCTTCCTTCCTTCCTTCCTTCTTAATATTGAACAATTATTATGCTTTACAGGGTTGGTGCATACACACAGGTCCTTTAAATCAATCAGATAATCAGAGCCTTAAAAAAAGTGATGCGTGACTGGCAACATAGAGGAAGAGAGAAGGATACAGACCACTTTTTTCTCTA
This sequence comes from Lacerta agilis, assembly GCF_009819535.1. Taxonomy (NCBI): domain Eukaryota; kingdom Metazoa; phylum Chordata; class Lepidosauria; order Squamata; family Lacertidae; genus Lacerta; species Lacerta agilis. The sequence goes on from NC_046315.1 coordinate 55,373,425, forward strand.
TGGCGGGGTGCCCAAACTTTTTTCAAAGAGGGCCAGATTTGATGAAGTGCACATACATGAGGGCCGACCAAGGTTGTTGAACTTTTTTTAGGATTTAAGTTGATGAGATTTTTTTGGGGGGGGGGAATTTAAATTGTTGAGGTTTTTTAAGATTTTACCCCAGGAAATAAACTGGCACAGGGGCTGAATTAAACTGAACGGTGGGCCAGATTAGGCCCCCAAAACGGACTTTGGACATGCCTGTTCTATGGGCCCTTCCTGGCACCCTTTTTATTATGTATTTATGATGTGTGCTTATGATGGTATCAGGGCAATTATATGCTTCAGGGCCACATATGTTTTGTTTCCAGTCAGTGTGTCTCCTGTAACTTCCTGCTGAAATCCTGTAACTTTTAATATAACAAATGTTTTAGTTTTTTTTTGTCCCACTTTTGTTGCCCTGTTGTGTAAGGCTGCTCCCCCAGATGACATTAGTGCAAGAACACCGAGGAAGCATCACAGAAGAACTAACAAGGCAGAATGGTGTGTGGATGGCCCAGTATAAACCCACCACTTTTGTGCTACCATTGCATTAGTGAAATGTTGCAGAATATACCAGCAAAAACAAAACGCCAGTAGGGAGGTACCTGTGAGTATAGAAGAAGACAAGATGTCCATTTGCCTTTATTACAAATATATGTATGTATTTCCTTTAGCAGCTCTGTGTCTGGGATAGCCTTAGAGAGATAGTACTTTTTGATTGTTTGTTTGTTAATTTTTATAACCATGACATTCGCTAATAGTGAGATCAAATCAACACCACCATGCAAGGTGAAGAGAGGTTAACATGTCAAAAAGCCATTCCCAAATGTTGACTACTTTATGGTAAAATGGGGGAGGGGGGAATACAAAAATGTGCTTCTGTTCACAGAGATGATACAACAACGTCATTAAGGCTGACAAGCAGTTGTAAATGGGACTTCCTGCATGGTCATAAATCAATGTAAAAACCTGATACCAGAGCATTTAAAACTGATTCTTTTTTTTGGGGGGGGGGGTGTCTTTCATGTAATGATACCAAGAGCAGGAAAGAGGTTCAGAAGCCATTTAAATGATATGTGAGTGAAACTGATCTATACTCTTAATACACCGTGCTCCTTCTCAGGGGAAAGAAGTTGGGCAGCAGCAAGAGAAGGCGTTCTCATGAATTTCTGCTTGCATTTTGACAGACCGAAATGGTGCAGAGCCTGCTCTGTTTGATGGACTGGTTTCAAACTGTGCTCTGCGGAGCCCTGGGTTTCTTGGTAGCTTACCTGGGGTCTCTCAAAGGAGTCTGATGGTGGTAGACAAGCTTCCCTCAAAGACAGTTTGACCTTTGCTAGGGATATATTCCTCTAGAATGTTCAGTCCTGGAGATTGCAATCTGAGCCTGCACCCTTAAGGGACAATGCAAAGGATGGCAGCCGGGCTCAATGGACATATTTGAACAGAACATGCACCTCGATCCTCTCATAACATGCAGGTTTGTGGCAAACACTCGGGAGCTTTTAATATGGAAAGGGTTCCCTGAAGATAAATAGCTTTTGAAAAACAGCCCTCTGGTTATAAAGCAATTCCATGTGTTTTTACAAGTCCCTTGTCACCAAGAAATATCATCCACGCGTAGCAGATCCATACAACAAACTTGCCATAGTCATGAAGCAGGAAATAAACAGAGCGGTTACCTCAAGAAAGTGAGCCAAGCCATGCATGATATGTTTTACACGAACAAGGAATTAAACATGTTGAAGGCCTTCCAGAAGACTTTTTTTTTTGAGATTGGGAACACCCGGTGGGCTCATGCAACAAAAATCTACAAGCACAACCCCCTTCTCTCTTCCTGTATAGCAGGTGCTGGGGGACAAATGACAGGGAATTACTGTTGCCCTCATGTTCGGCTTGTAACCTTTGCAGAGTTATTTGGTTGTCAGTGGCTGATCTTGGAAACAAAATGCAGAACTAGAGTGAGGCAAGTGATTTGCCCAAGGCCACAGGCTCTGCTAAATGCCACGCCAGCGCTTTGATTAGACATTCTTCAATACAAAACACCCAGAGAGGAAAAACCAGCAAGATTATGAGACAAGTACGCTTACCCAAGAAACTGAATACAGCCAGAGGGGGAACTGAACCCCACAAACATTACTCCTTTGATGGGCACACATTTCTTTCTGCCCACTGGTGGGCGGACAAACCTATCAGGAAAATAGCCTAGGCTCTGGATTAAACAGTTGTTCCACAGCAATGTTACCATGATGCAAATACCCTCCAGCTTTTGAGTGTTTTTTTTTTTTAAAGTCAGGAGATATAGTGATTAAAAATCCCCTGCCTAGTGACAAATTTATTCTCTAGAGCAGCCTTCTCCAACCTGTTGTCCTCTATATGTTTTAGGCTATACATATGCCCCACGCAGTGTTGCCAATGGTAAGGGGTGATGGCTCAGACCAAGGCCCCATCTAGTCCAGCATCCTGCTCTCACAGTGGCCAAGCAGATGCCAGTGGGACTCTCGTGATCCGGACCTGAGCACAAGAGCACCCTCCCCTCTGGCAATGCCCAGCAAGTGACGTTCAGAGGCATGCTGCCTCTGACAGAGCAAAACGCCTCTCCAGCACTAGGGTGCGGAAAGCTGCCTCCCCCTTCCCACCCCATGCAGCTAGGAAGGTCACCTTTCGCCTTCCCAACCCCATTTCCCAAACCACTTGTCTCTTCTATTTTGCAGCCCCCACTGTTGTCACCTCCACCCCCTTGCCCACGCCTCCCACCTTCTTTTGTGCAACCTGCCCTGCACAATCCTCTGCTTACACATTGCAACTACTATGCACCTTTCCACCTTCTGCCGAATTATGAAGCCACCATCCCCACTTATTCTGCAAACCCTTTCATGCCCCTGCTTTCAACTCCACCCACATTCCCATGCTTCCAACGCCCTCCTTTTTTTTGCAACTCCTTTTGCACATTTTCACCTTCGCTCCCTTCTCCCCTGCTTCCTCCTTTTCTTAACTCTCTCTTGCACACATATCACCCATTTTCATGCCTTCTCTTCTCTCCTATTCTGTAGCCCCCTTTGCACACACACAATATACTGAAATATGCTGTTGTATCTTTGCAATGAATAGAATCTGAAGAGCAAACCTTTCAGTTAGCTTGTTCAGTTAGAGAAGGTTCAGTCCAGTTGCTGGGTGTTGCACCAAGTGGGTGTTTGCTTGTTGATAAAATACCTGTTATAATTTTATTTTTTAGGTTTTCAATGCTTTGTTGTACTTACTTACATCTATATAACATAAAGTTACATTCATTGTTACAAATAAACTGAGTCACAAAAAATCACAAAAATACAAACATTTTAACAATAAATTTTTCTTCCAAAGCATCTGACCTCCCATCCTTTCCATATTTCATTCATTTAAAACTTATTGCCTAAATATATCTATGTTTTTCCCTTTTTACATAAATTATTTACAGAGGTTGTTCAAAGGCTGCTACTGAGTTTAAATCACAACAACTATTCTTAAGGTAGTTCTTGAAAATTTCCCAATTTGAAATAAACTCCTGCTTAGATTTATCTTTGATCTTTTCAGAAAGGTTATCTAGCTTGGCATATTCTACTAGCTTCAATATCCATTCTGATTTAGAGGGGATTCTTTCACTTTTCCAATATGTAGCAATGAGAACCACCGCAGCTACTGTGGCGTATAAAAAAACCTTTTCTTACATTCCAAGGGATGTCATGTCCTGTATTGCCAAGTAAAAATGATTCAAGTTTTTAAAGAACAGGTACTTTAAACATTTTTAAAGTTCTAAATATATCTCATTCCAGAAGGCTTTGATCTTTTACACACCCATCACATAAGTACCTGTTATAAATCAATATGTTGACTCTGAAACTTCATGTTGAAGGCAACACAGGGTACCAGGAGTGAAATACATTGTGGGAAGGTACTATGGAATATTTGAGAGCACCATACTATTATTTTTCTCTTACATGAAACAGCTGAGGAATGGAAAGGGGGAAGGAATGGAAAGAAAGAAGGGAGGCACAATGAAATGAAAAACGTTGCTATTTAAACAACAGCAGAGGTTTGACTAAAGCAGGGATGTCAAGACACTGAGGGATTGTTCTTAAAAAATAGTTTCAACAAGAAATAGAGATGAGTACAACAAAGAGGCTAACACAAAAACGTTAACACAATTGAACCTTTTCAAACTCCCTGGTTGCACTCAAGTCTTAAACTGCCACTCCCCTCCCAGTGCTACCCCTTGTTTGCTCTACTCAAACCTCTACTGTTTTTTAAAATTTCCACTTAGCTGTCCATCCCTGCTTTACTAAAACTTCAGCCATTGTTTAAAATTGCCATTTTCCTCTCTATGTTTTTCCACCTCTGTTTTAGTCAAACTTCTGCTGTTGTATTAAATCACCACTTTCACTCCCATGTCATGGCTACTGCCATTGTGCAACATGTCTTCACTTTCATTCCCTTACCCCCCACCCTGACCTCATGCAAATCCAGGATTGTGATATGCCACCACAAATCCCCCAATAGAGGCTGCATGATGACATTCTTACATTTTTATTATACAGAGAGACATAGTCTCTTCAAAAGAAAAAGGGGCAGATTATGACATTAGCAGACAAATAGCACAACCCTAAGTATTCCTAACCAGTAATAAGCACCCTTCAGTTCAATGTTCTCATTTACAGGTAAGTGGGTATATTTGCAGCCCAAGTAATTCCCCCCACTAACTTGATGGTGTGCAATGTTAAGTGGTGTGAGTGATTCTGAGAATGAATTTCTACAACAGGCTATGTACACTTCTTAGGTATCTTAGGCTCCTCCAGGGCATTTCAGTAATAATAACACCTATGAAGTTTTCACTGATATCTATAGATTGATATCTTTTGCCTTTTAGCACCAAACAACCCCTGCTTCCTCTTACAGCTTTTCAGTATTTATTTCTGAGATCCCTTGTTGTTTTAAAAATACACTGGATTTGTATCAAAAGCTTTTATTTTTGCCTGACTTATTTTTAATATTTTTATTTTTAGCGTGCAATGTCCTGTCCTGTGCAGAGGCCACTGTCAGCAACAGGGTGGAATGCACAGAGTATTTTCCAATTGTCTATGTTTACATGCTTCCTCTTGCCCTAATCAGTTTGCCACTTTAGCACTTTGATGACAATCTCAAAAATTATATTGAATTTCAAGACGAGCTTTGTACTCACATTCCACTTCAACAGTTTACACATCAATAATACTCAAATCATTGCTTGCTATTTGTGTTTTCAGCAAGTCGCTAAACTGTTTGTTCAGTATCAGTTCCCCTAGTTTTCTGTATTTGTTTCATTAACTCGCTTACCTTCTGCCAAAGAAACATATGCTTCAAATTATAGCAGGCAATAACCATGGGGAATCTTGGCTGTACAACCATTGGCTGTATTATATCACCTGTAGGTAAATTATGTATGGAACTAATATTCCTGGTAATGATAGTACCTGCTACTCTAAGTCACTAGGGCCCAACTCATAGATTACTAAAAAGGTATAGAAGGACCTGTCTTTCTTTTACCTGATTCCATACCACCCCACTAACATTTGTGGGGGGGGGGGGGAATCACATGGGTTGATGTGGAGAAATTGTGTTTGTGTGTGATAGTGAGATAGTGGTGGCATTTCTCTTTTGAGAATGCAGATGTTTTGGCACAAAAGGGAATATTACAAGAATGAAAAATAGCACAAGTGTACAGACAAATTGGCATGAAAAACTGAACACAATGAGAATATAATATTTTATGTGAATACATGACAGTGATGTGTGAATCATAAATTTGTTTTCTGAACTCCTGGCAGATTTTTGGAAAGGATGGCGTGTATCAAAATTCTGTGGTGATGGGGTTGAAAATACATTTGAACTGAATTTTTCATTTTCATTTTGGAAATCCAGAGATGAAATCTGTGCCAGTCCAATGGCAGCACACAAAGAAATCACATCCAAATGTGCTGAAGAAATAACTTTTCTTTTAAAAGGCCAATTCCTTTTGAATCAAAAAGTTATTCCTTGGGAATCTTTCAAAGAAGAGCAGAGCTTTCTTTCATCTTACTGCTGTCTCTCAGATAAATGTGTTAAAAATGTGTCAGTCATTGTAATGATAACATTCTTTTCAATGTCATTTCTTTGGGTACTGCCAGCGGGTCCATTTGACAGGCCTGTTGTACAGGCTCATTGGGCCAGATGCAATAGATGTTTGCACAGTTCTTCACAGGCATGTGGTGGTGCATTAAAAAAAACCCAAGCGTAAAACCTGGTGAAAGTGGGTCTCTATCAGTCCTTGGTTCTGTGATCTGGCAGACAAATCTGTTTTTTTATTATGAAATTGGATCAAAGGTCTGAAGTAAAATTGTGGCAATAACTCTAATTCTACAAAGTGCATAAGGTTAGGCAGTAGTAAAGCAGGGTGGGGGACCTTTTAAGTCTAGCAGGCCAGATCCTTAGATTCTCCCAGCCCTCGTGGGCCACTTTGACAGGTAGGTGGGGCCACATACCTGTCCGTCTCCTGACATTGCCATAATGTGAAGAGACCCATTTTTCCTTTGCCACACAGGTTGGACTCAAGCCATGATGCCAAGGAAGATTCCAACTGAATCAAGGAAGGCTTGGAGGGGTCAGAGCGGACTTCAAGCCCCACTTTTGCTAGGAATTGGCTCTACTTGGAAGCTTCAACCTGAGGCTCAAGAGAAGAACCGGTTCCAGTGGGGCTTGAATTTGGCACCAAATTTAAAAGGCACTGGATATAAGCCCAGCTTGCCAAGGAACAATCAAGACCATAGTTTAAGACCCCTGTTTCCTTTGCAACTGAGCCTTTATCTGCCCCACACCTGATGTAATATATGACGTGGTGGGTGGGCCAAATTAGGACCCCTGCTGGCCCTAATTAGGCTTGTGGGCCAGAGATTCCTCACCACTTCGGGAAGGCAATATGGGTAGGTCAGCTGAAGAATCTCAGAATGTTATTGTTTTGTTTTTAAAATGAGTTGAATCAAAAAAATGCTGAACAATAGACTTAGGCAAAGCATTACAGAAATGATCTCTAGCTAATTCGCTTGCCTTTTGGCTCTTGGTCCTACTTAGGAAAGATTCATACTTGAATAGTCCAAGATCTGGCATGAGTGCCAAGGGTGTAAGCCAGTCTAGCCAATCCACAAATCTCCATTGGACACAGGTGTTGTGGATGTATCTTCTCCAGCCAGCAGGAGGACACCACAAGCAAGAAGGAAGCAAAGAATTAGTAGCACACGAATCCTGGAGCTGAGAAGTATGTGAATAGCTGCTTGGCATTGCCTGCCACTACAAGGGTAGTTATCTTAGTCATCCCTAGGTGACAGTTTTCCCACGAACTTTTTTGGCACATGTGATGCTGACAGGGACTTGGAGCTAAAGTCATGGCTCAGTGCCTCTTGGGAGATGCTGAGCAGTTTTAGCTTTTATTGATGCAACTGAGCTGGAACCACAAAAAGACAAAAAAGTGGGATCAAAAAGAAAATATTATCTTTTTAAAAGTAGCAATATGGCATTGTTTTAAAGAGGAATGGAGTGGGTTGTGTGTGTTTTTTTTTTAAGTTCAAAGATGCTCCAATTTATAACTTCTTAGAGATTTATTCTGTTCTTTCCATAAATCCTCTATCTGATTTATGTTTAAGGGATGCGTTGTACTTTGTAAAAAAAGTTGCTTTTTTTTTCTTTGAAGAGCCTTGTAAAAATTGCACAAGAGACTGAAACAAACCACGCTCACTTGAGCCAGAACAACTCCTCCTTAATTCATTGTTTTAGGTTTCTGCTATGTCACACAGTAATTAAAGTCTTGAGTTTACAATGACAGCATAAATTGGAAGACAGAAGAAACAGCATCTCCTCAATATTAGGAAATAGAAGGCATGAATTTGGTCTGCTCTAGAGCAATTAATGGAATACAGGAGGGCACAAAGCATATCTGGTAAAAAGAAGCAGAAGCAGAAAGAGGAGAATGTCTGAAAAAAGCCGACTCTTTTAAATACTCCCTCATCTCCTTCGCCTCTGACCAATAGTTATTGGAACCATAAACAGGTATTTCACACCAATAGGACTATCTGGAGTGCTGACAGCTCTGGAGGGTAAGGAACAGTCAGAACTACAAATCAAGGATTGCCAACGAAGGACAGACTGGGGTCACAGCCAAGCCGGGGTACCTGGATAGGAGCAGGAATTTAGCAGGCTCCCAAACAAAAGCAAAGCAGGAGCCAGACAGTTGGGGAACTCTCACAAAAGTTCAAACGCAGGAGCAAGGATGGGTCAAGGTGAGAGCAGAAACCAGCCTGGCATCTGAGTAGCAAACAAACATAGCAGCTGTCATGTTGCTTAAATATTTTTTTTCTTTTGCTTTCTATGTGCCGTTTTATATAGCCCCCGGGCAACCAATGGGGAACCACAGAGGGCTGATCAGTCATGGAGTGAGGGTGTTGCATGCAGTTGCTAAGGCTGTTCGGCATTAGGAGAACAAAACAGGCAGTGGAGAAGATCTGGGGGATGACATGACATGGTTGCAAAGTCTGATCAAGCTTGGCTTTGTTTCATATTAAAACACTCATGGACACAAAACACAACAGAAGGTAACATTCTCCATGCTGGTTCATGCTTTGCTCTAGTATTGCTTAACAGCTGGGATAGCCCAGTTTGTAGTACCGGTAAATGAGATTCTTAATCTCAGAGTTGTGAGTTCAAGCCCCATGTTGGGTGAAAGATTATTGCATTGCAGAAATCCAGTTCTGTGATTTTACTATTCTACCCTGACTTTATTTATTTATTTATCTGTTCATTCATTTATTAATTATTCTATTGAATTTTAACAGGTAAAATGCTATACTTCCATTTACAGAGTATACAGAACATACACAGTTTGCTTGACAACACTACTATGACTTATAGTGCAATCCTATATATATCTACCCAAAAACAAGCCCTACTGACTTCAGTGGGGTTTTTAAAAAGGTAAAGGTAAAGGACCTGACCATTAGGTCCAGTCGTGTCCGACTCTGGGGTTGCGGCACTCATCTCACGTTATTGGCCGAGGGAGCCGGCATACAGCTTCCAGGTCATGTGGCCAGCATGACTAAGCTGCTTCTGGCGAACCAGAGCAGTGCATGGAAATGCTGTTTACCTTCCCGCCGGAGCGGTACCTATCTATTTACTTGCACTTTGACTTGCTTTCGAACTGCTAGGTGGGCAGGAGCTGGGACTGAGCAACAGGAGCTCACCCCGTCGCGGGGATTCAAACCGCCAACCTTCTGATCAGCAAGCCCTAGACTCTGTGGTTTAACCCACAGCACCACCCCCGTCCCACAGCGCCACCCATGTCCAGTGGGGTTTAATCACAGGTAATTGTGTAAAGTTACCTTCCCACATGGTTGCATTTCCTTCAACTGCACCATTGCAAGGTCCTGGGTACAGATGTGAAAGCCTGGGGTGGAGGAATCAGATTTTTTTTTTTTTTTTTTTTTTGCAGAGCAGGAACCCAGAAAAAATAGTCCATCCTACCTACTTCCCAGGTCTTTTCTGGGCCTTCACACATCTCCAGTCCTGGGAAAAAGGCTAGGGAAACCCTTTTATTTGGAATTCATCCCCCCTCCCCCTGAATTACTCATACCTCTGTATAGAGGAGTAAACCAAAGAAATCAGTTCCGGGTGAACTACAGTTCCCAGAATTATTTGAGGGAAGTCATGTGCTTTAAATGTGCCTTTGTATGCACAATCTGAGAGTACATCTCACTGGATTCACTAGGACTTACTTCTGTGTAGACCTGCATAGGATTTTCTATTAAAGACTTTAAAAGGTGTTTTCGAAAAGGCCAAAACAGAAGATACAATTTTAATGTTTTATTTATACATTGAATTATATGTCCTGAGCCCCAGAAGGACTCAGAATAGACAATGACCTTTGATAAATAACAGTAATGTTGTGTATAGTTCAAGAGTCTAAGTGTGTGTGTGTGTGTGTGTGTGTGTGTGTTTGGATGGGAGGGATTAAAAAGGATGGGTACCTCCTGATAATGTACCGAAATGGATTCCACTTGTTGTTTTTAATGAGACCTCCTCACTTACAATGGCAAAATTGCCCTTGCAGCCATTTGTGAGGGCTGGGCAGTAGCCAGCAAGCAGGAGCCAGAGCTGAGTATCAGGATCCAGGAGTTGTGCCAGTGATCTGAGCCAAGAGGGTCAAGTCAGAAGTAAGAACCAGGGAACAAGCCAATAGCCCAAACAAGTCAAGAGCCAGGAAAGACTATCATTGCTCAGGCAAAGTTCCAACCTGAATAGGAAGGCTTTATAGCCACTCCTATTGTGCAGAACCTGCCTGGATGCCAGAACATGGAAACTCTTCTCTGCCTGGGGAGATGCTCCTCTCTCTAGTGTTGGGGGCTGGCCACATAGGGCACCTATGCACTGAGTCATAGCCTCCCTCTTTTAGCCCCAGCAACTTCTGAAACAGTTCTGGGCACAGAGAAGGGACTGCAGATTGTCCGGCGAAGGACTTTAGCCATCTCATACCATTTTTCTGATGCAGCTATCTGCAAAATTATATTTTGCAGCAAATGTTGAATGACAGACTTATTCCAGGTAGACTTCTGTAGGGCAGGCATAGGCAAACTCGGGCCTCCAGTTGTTTTGGGACTACAACTCCCATCATCCCTAGCTAACAGGACCAGTGGTCAGGGATGATGGGAGTTGTAGTCCCAAAACACCTGGAGGGCCGAGTTTGCCTATGCCTACTGTAGGGTAAGGACCATTCAAACAGGTGTTTCATTGCAGCTGTATTCAGCAACATGTTATTGACACAATAATAGTGTGTTTGTCGTGGCTTTGTTCTGCTTCATTGGTAGTTCTGTGGTGCTTCCACAATGCTACCACATTATTGCAGTCCAGAGGGCTGTAGTGCAAAAAAAGGGAGACAAAAACACCAGTACAAAAGTTAAGGGATTTCAGCAGGGAGTTACAGAATGTGCATGGATTGGAAATGGAGCAGTTTAACCACCACAAAAAAAATTCCATGCACAAATATTATTGGAAGCAGGATTGTGCAGAGCTGCCCCTTAGCACCATGAGCAGAAAGCATCATATATGCAGTAAAAAGAACATTTGCAGCAGTCCTTTGCCAGAGGAGATTTTGACTGCATTCAAAGGAGCTAGTGACAAATAAGTGGCTTAAAATGGGTGTGACCTTTTTGTAATATGCTAGAATCATATTTGCTTAGACAAGCCTACCCAGATACGTAGAGAGCTGATAACTGTTTTTTGCTTATTGCTGATTTTAATAATTTTTGAATTTTTTAAATTCTTGTTTTATTCTTTTGGTAAACTGCTTTGAGTTTTTGGTTTTACAACCCAGCAGGATATAAATTTTATGAAATAAAAATAAAACCATGTCTTCTCAGAAGTATGTCCAGTTGTATTCGGTGGAGCTCACCTCCCAGTAATGAGGGTTGTGACAACAGACAGTGCTTCTTTCTTTATTTATATACATTGCAGTTCTCCAGAGCACACTTCAGATCAAATGGAAATGGTTCTAGACAGAGATTCTGGATGGCTCCCCCCCCTTTTGCCACCTCGCCATCCTTCTTGTGAACACCAGAGTTGGAAGGGGGAACCTCAAATTGGCCACAAAGAGATCAGTGAAAAGCTGCAGAGAAAGAACAAACTGAACGTTTCATGTGGGGCTGGGTGGGAGAGATGGCTCAAACTCAAATTCAAGCCCCTCTAAAACCAAAGTGGCCCACTTGCTTTCCACCCAGCCAAATCTGACTGTACAGATCAAGCCAAAGAATGTTTCCTTTGTTGTGTTCATGATGCTTACTCATCTACCAGCCATTCCCCTTTTAGAGGAGTCTATTTTTACAGCATAATTTCCATCTGTCTTTTGATCTTTTACCACATAAGAGGCTCAGATATTAACAACACCCAGCCTGCCCAAACGTAAAGAGACTGTGACAGCATGGACTCAGGAGGACGTCTGCCTTTTTGCAGGTCCAGCCTCCTGATCGGATAGGGCACTTGTGAATGGCAAGATCCGCTCCCTCTGAGCTCTTCAGCCCTGGGTACAAGCCTTTATTTTTAACCAGCTTGGCGGCTCTGTTACCATTTGTGCGCACTGACATCAATCCTCCAAACACTACAGAAATATATGGCGGAACTGATAAGGTCTGTGGCACTAGAGCAAATTGTATTACTTCCATCCCCCATAAGCCCAGTGGGAGATGATTTTACAGTTCCCGCATAATTTCATAAGTATAAAGGGAAGTGAGCTTAGTATCTGTTGTACGGTACTTTCCCCTGCCGTTTAGTTCCCTCTTGCTCATCACTAGAAGTGGATTGTTAACATTATGCTCCTGGCACATAAAGCTTAAGAAAAAAAAGTTTTAAAGATTGGACACAGAGGGTGGAAAGGTGATGAGTTCACTCTGTCTTTCTGATCATTAGTGTGTGAGTCCCTGAGAGGACTTGCTTACAGCAGACTTCCAAGGGAGCAAGGAGAAAGATGCAAATGTATGCATGTTCATTCAGTTTAATGACAAGGCAATACAATATGCCCTGTGATCAACTGCAATAAGTCAGTACCTCTTTCTCTCTCTCTCTCTCACAGGATTCAAGTCATAAATCTAGCATAAATAACTTACTCTTCAGACAAAACCTCATCAACATGACTGTGGAAGAAGTTACACTTGGTAGATATTTTCCTGAAAAGTATTTCTCTCCCCTCCCCTCCCCCCCCATTTGAAATGGCAAACAATTAGCAGAGGTGCAAATGAGCTTGTCTCTGACCAAGTGGATCTGGCAAATTTAGGTGGGACAGAATTAAGTTTGGACCTGAATCTCCGTAGCCTTGTATGCCATCACAGGAAACATCCTGAAATTTCAGTGTATTTGCATCCAGTTTTCCAGTTCTCCAATGAGAGAAGTCTGTGCAGAAGAAGGAAGCTTGACTGGTGGTGTTTAGTGATTTCTCAGATAACAAGAGCTTCACATTTCTGTGGAATTCCCATTTGCTTGTGAGCTGCCGCTGCCGCTCGCCTGATTGATATATGACTGCAATGGCACTTTTCCATTTGACATTCTCTCTCTCTCTCTCTCTCTCTCTCTCTCTCTCTCTCTCTCTCTCTCTCTCTCTCTCTCCTGCTTAAACAACAGCCCTAACTTTTGTGTGTTGCAAATATAAAAGGCAAGCCATGTGACAGGGGGACAGAAGAACAAAAGCATTTGGAAGTAACAAGACCTCTTTTTCGCTCTGAGTTGCCGGAGTCCAAAGGAAGGTGAAAGCGACGCGTTTTGCAAAGGTAAGCAGGCAGGGAACGGGGAGATTGGATCAGAACGCCAAATATCGCCTTGTGCTTAATGAGAATGATTTGTCTTTTGACCGCCCCTGCTTTATTGTTCACGAACCCAGATTTCATTAGCGATTGCCTAAAGATTCGCTGCCTACTATATCTTTTTTATTTATTTATTGCCAGCGTGCCTTTAATTATGTGTCTCCTGAGGATGTCAGGATGTCAGTGGGGGGGGGGGGAGAGTCCTTATGGGGATAAAATAACTGCCGCATTAAACCCATCTTATCTCCGCGCAGGGGCTTCTCGGTTTGCGCTGACCCTCATTTGTAAGAGGCTGAACTGCAAGGGGGACAGGCAGCTGGGTTGTGCGAGCCCAAAAAGGGGGCTGAGGGGTATCTCCAGCGCTGCCTTTGTCCCATTACAATGGGACTCCATGAACGCAGGCGAAGCTCCTGGTTTAAAACGGAGATGTGTTTACTTTTATGACAACTAATGTATGCTGATCCTCTGCCAGTCATCTGCTGGAGGGCTTGGAATAATACGAAACAATAGGCAATATTTATTTCTAGGGTTGGGTGTCATCCTTTGCGAGGTTTTAGGTTTTGTTTAGGACCCCCCCCTTTCCCCTTTTGTATTTATCCAAACTTCTGGGAAGTTTTGCCACGGGGTGCACAGCACTGGTTATGGATTGGGATGGATTTAATATGTGCATTTGATTGGTTAGGAACGGCGAGGGAATCCACAGTGTTTGTCTTGGCTGCAGAACAGAGGAGATATATTGAGCAGTCGGCTTACGCCGTCAGCACAACCAATAATGCAGGGGGATGTCTGTTCGGCAGATCAAATCGAGGATGCTCAGGCAGGGCAAAGCTCTCAGAAATAATTTGCCAGCCTTCCCATACCTCCTGTTGAAAGAAGTTTCCGACGCTGCCCTGGAATCACTGGGTGATAGCTCACTAAACCATATTGCAAGTAGATTCATTGATACCAATGCGTCTACTCTGAGTAAGACTAATGTGACCCCTTTTTTTGGAGGGGAAGGTTTCAAATGTGCTGTTTTAGAGCAGCATAATTCTGAGAGATAATAATATAATGGGTTTTTTTAACCAAAGATGTAATGGCAACTTTGATGATGATGATGATGATGATTATACAAATGTATAGGTGGCTTCACATCATAAAGCCATAGAAGCAGTGCACACAGTAATAATAATAATAATAATAATAATAATAATAATAATAATAATAATAATAAGCTGTAAAAGCAATAAGAGCAATTCCGCAAACGCCAGAACAACAAAACTATCCATACAAGCTCTAAAAACACCAAAAATATTCCACCAGATGTAAAATTGATCTTCCATAAATGACTGGGCTACACCTCAAAGAAAGCCTTCCTAAACAATAAGGTCTTCAGTAGGTGCCTAAACATCATCATGCTAGGTGCTTGTCTGTTTTTTTAGCTAGTTGGTAATTCCAGAGAGCTGGAGCTGCAACACTAAGAGCCTGGTATCTTGCATAGGCAAAGTGTGCTTCTGGATATGTTACTCTCAGCAGTGTCCCATCTGAGGAGTGCTGTTGCCGGGCAGCAAGAAAACAAGGCAGTCCTTTAGATATCTTAGTCCTAAATTGTTTAGGATTTCAAAAGCTAAAAGCATGTTAAATGTAACAGCAACATCCACAATGAGGAAATTTAGTGGACAAATTCCTGAAGAAAACAGCATCACCAGACAGTGAGTTGAATGGATATTTAAAGCAGCACTCATGATTGTAGCATAAATTTCATGTGGGCATGAAAGTGTTTTCTAAAGGCTGCATTTGAGGGGAGTGCTGCCAGCTAGTCTAAGATTCAGAAAGGAAAAAAAGGGAACAAATCTCTCTGGCTCATCCCCCACTCCCTCTGCAGAAATAGGAAGAATAATAGTAGAATACGTTTACTGCAAGTGATACAAGAATATTTTAAAGATAACATTTCCCCTATATGAAGTGTGATGTTTGCAATGGAAATGTGTGAGCCACAGCAAGGCAAACAGACATAACAGAGAAAGTATATGCGAAAATAACTTAGAAAATATGTTTTAAATTTGTGGCTAAGGACCATCTTCATTAGCCCTGGCCCCATAATGGAAGCAACCAACCCAATTGCATAGAAATACTGTGCGTTGCAATAATAAAAGATTGCCGTGCAGTTGGATAATTTCATTTTTTTATTGGCTCTCTCCCCTTGTTTGTTGGCTTTGTCCCAGAAAGCTAGTGAGTACCACCCATTGATCCAGAAGGGTGATGTGATTAAGATGGGTGAACATAGCAGAAGCATTTGGATTTAAGTGAAAGCATGTTCTACAGTTAAAACTCATGCACCCTGAACCTCCCCTTTTGCACGGACGGTGAATGGCAGAAGCTTGCTGTCATCACTGCTATGATTATACACTGGAAGGAGGCAAATGGCATCAGATTTGTGGATTCCAAAACAGTGTAATGTCATTCAAGAGGCTGGAGAGCAGAAAGACAAAGTCCTAATGCAGTAGAGAGATCTCCTGCCTTAGGAAGTTGCCTTACATTGAACCATCTGGCTCAGTATTGTCTACGATGGCTGAGAGCTCCTCTCCAGGATTTCACACAGGGATCTTTCCCAGCCTTGCCTGGAGAAGTTAGGGATTGAACCTGGGACTGTTTGCATATAAAGCATGTGCTGTGCCACTGAGCTATAGCCCTTGCACTGAAGAATCTATTTCATTTATTGATTAAATTTGTATCCTGCCTTTGCTCCCAAATGACTCCAGGATGCTTATTATATTTTCACCTTAGCTCTGTTTGGGTAGCTGAGGAATAATTCTGTGATAATTTCCCTCAGTTATGCTTACTGTTTGAAATGGCCTCTTCCATCATTTAAAACATTGACAGTACCATAGATGCCTCATGGTGGCTATGAAATTAACGACTTATGCTACATAAGCTATGTGAAATTTTAAGAGGATTATTTTAGATGGGAAGGCTAGGGCAGAAACTCCTGTTACACTTCTCCTGTTAAGAGCCAGTCACAGTGAATCGCTTCTAAAGAAGCACACCTGTAAAACCATCACATGCAAGACTGAGTATATATTTGTGGTTCAACAGGCTTAAAAGCAGGCCGGTGTGGATTCTGTGTGATCCTTGTAGGCAGGCATAGGATTTAGTGCTATGGGTGTGCAGAACTGAGCCTTCAGAGGATCTCTGTTTTCTAAAACTGGATTTTGGTTCTTACTGCTTTTATTATTGCAAAGATAAACCTGCAAGCATGTATGCAACACAAAGTGAAATTTTAGAAACCAGAGTTGAGCTGAAAAGGTTTCCAATGTTTCAGGGTGGCACGTTCAGTTCTCCCAAAGGGTTTTGCATAGCATTAGCAGAACAAATTCTCTAAAATAAGCACACTTTTTTCTAGTTAACACAGTTTGTTTAGGTTGCAGAATTCATGTGCCATATAACCACCACATTGGAGTGCTAATGCAAAAGCTATCCAAGTTGACTGTCACTAATAGAATGTAATTTGCACATTGTCAGGGTGGGGAGACAGCTGCCTCTATGGCGTTAGAAACACAAGCACTGATGTGCTCAAGTCAGATCTGGCTTGCTGTTGGCTGTCTGGTCTGCTTCTACCATTATCAGCAAAGACACTGTTACATCAGTGAAAGGAAAGAACTGTCTCTTCTCAGATCTCCTCATGCAGCTGTTTGCTGGGTTGAGATTCCTCAGAACTTAGTGAGATTCAGGAAAGAGATTTCTTCTTTACTGTGCATGCATGATTATTTGTGCTCATGATGGTATCAGGACAATTATTCATGATCAAGACTCTTTGCAAAAAAATTGGGGTAGTCATGTTTTGTTTCCGATAGGCACATTCTTTGTAGCAGGAGTAGATCAAATGTTGTTATACCTTAAGTAGAACTGAGCTACCATTGCAGTGGATAACCTGTGGAGAGGGACAGTACACTCTTAACTTATGGAATCCAGCGCAGAAAGATGTGATGATGGTTGCTACCTTAGATGGCCTTTTCAAAGGTTTAGACAAGCTCACGGGGCATTTATTAGCCATGATGGCTAAATGGGCAGTATAGCTTTGAAGATCAATTGCTGGGCACAAATATGGGGAGGGCTGCTGCCTACCTTGCCTGCTTCAGAGCTTCCCAACAGCACCTGGGTGGCCGCTGTTGGAAACATGATGCTGGTTTAGGAAGTCTCTAAGTCTGATGCTGCAGGGATGCTGTTCTTCATCCTTCTAAGAGCAACACGTGTATTTATTTGCACCCCACCTTTTCTCCAAGGAGCTCAAGGTGGGCCCCACCAGTTTTATCCAGACAGCAATATATTGACATAGGGTAGGCTGATCGCCGAAGAATTGATGCTTTTGAATTATGGTGCTGGAGGAGACTCTTGAGAGTCCCATGGGCTGCAAGAAGATCAAACCTATCCATTCTCAAAGAAATCAGCCCTGAGTGCTCACTAGAAGGACAGATCCTGAAGTTGAGGCTCCAGTACTTTGGCCACCTCATGAGAAGAGAAGACTCCCTGGAAAAGACCCTGATGTTGGGAAAGATGGAGGGCACAAGGAGAAGGGGATGACAGAGGATGAGATGGTTGGACAGTGTTCTCGAAGCTACTAACATGAGTTTGGCCAAACTGCGAGAGGCAGTGAAGGATAGGCGTGCCTGGCGTGCTCTGGTCCATGGGGTCACGAAGAGTCAGACACGACTGAACGACTGAACAACAACAAGGCTCAGAGAAAATGGCTGGTCCCAGATCAACCAGTGAGTTTCATGGCCAGGCAGGGATTTGAACCCTGGTCTCCCATGTCCTAGGCCAACACTGCAGCCAATCCACCTCAGTAGGAATTCTGTGCCGCCTTTCAGTTTGAAAGCCTCGCAAGGCAGCTTAGGGACACAGTTAAAATATAAAGTATACATAAAATCAATTCAGTAAGGCTGCAGTCCCATGCTCACATTCTATTGAACTCAGTGGGACTTACTTCTGAGTAGACATGTATAGGATGCACGAAGATGAGAAATTAAAGCAGCCATCTAAGTTCCCCTCCAGATGTGTATTTGGGATTATTTGTGCTCTTAAAAGTATAAGGGTGGTCACATGTGCTCCTGAATTTAAGTTGGTTTGCATCCTCAAAGTCTTTGAGATGGGTACATGGTCCATAGCTTCCAGGAAATATCTTCAAACTTTTCATACCAGAAATGTTCCTTGGCTCATGTGCCCTGCTGCCATGGCAATGTGCCACACTGAAGCCGCTTCTTTGTGACATAAGCCTGTCCCACATGCTTCCAGCTGATGCCGTTTTTGTCGTACTGAGGGAACGTTAAGCAAGCAATCGCAACCTGAATATTAAAAACTGTAAAAGTGAAAGTACAGTGCTGTCTTGGTGAATAACTCCTGCTTAAATAAAGTGGGGGACCCTCATGTTGCGAGGGCCGGGGGAAGCTTTGCAGCTGGTGAGCCTGTTAATGTTCTTTTGGTCAGAGATGGGTATGTGCATGAAAGCAGAGGGAACCCAAATGGAGGATCCATGTGCACAGGCAGCGAGGGGAGGGCTGTGGGGGGAGGGAGAGAAAGAGAAGGGTGTAGGTATGGCTGTGTTGGAGGTGGTCTCTCTCGCCTTATCCTCTTCCTTTCCCTGCAGAGGCTGAGTCAGCCCAGCTGCAGGGCACAAGTAAGAAGGGAAGGAGAAGGGGGAGAAGGGACTGGATTTCTTGTTGCAAAGAAAGGAGAGAGAAGAACTGTGGCACTGCTGCTGCCACAGCTGCAAGAGCCAGAAGAAAGGTCAGGGTGGCATGGCAGCATGGCATCCCAGGGCAGCTTCCACTGTTGGGGGGGGGGAAGAGAGGGAGAGGAGAAATAGCAGGATTGGAGGAGTCAAAGGAAGCAGTGCAAAATCAAGAATGCAGAAGACTTGAAGAGCTTTTCTGTAGCGGAGGGGCGGGGAGCAGACTTATATAGTAATAGTTATAACAGTTTTATTATTTATACCTTGCCCATCTGGCTGGGTTTCCCCAGCCACTCGGGGCAGCTCCCAACAGAATATTAAAAACACGATAAAACATCAAACGTTAAAAACTTCCCTAAACAGGGTTGCCTTAAGATGTCTTCTAAAAGTCAGATAGTGGTTTATTTCCTTGACATCTGAAAGGAGGGTGTTCCGCAGGGAGGGCGCCACTACTGAGAAGGCCCTCCCAGTACAAATCTACAACATCCACGTGCAAAGTGGAAAATGCTTGCTGCTGCATCCACCTGCAGTACATACAGTACCCGTCTGAAGGTGCCCTAGAGCAGACTACAGTCTAGCACAGGAAGCGCAGTAAAATAATTTCAAAACCAAGACATCAGTGATGCAAACAAGAAAACATTAAGAACTGACAGGGCACATTTAACTCGAAAGCAGTGTGAAATCAAAGTGGTTACAAGGCCCATTTAAAAGCTGAAAAGGAGAGTGGGGGGGGGGTCAAATGTGCATCCTCGGTGAGGGAGTTTGACAAGTATGGAGCCACCACTAGAAAGGCCCTGACTCTGTGGGATCCATATTACTGAGCAGAATATGCGTAAGCCGATTGTACTTGTTCAAACACCTTCAGGCAGGGATTACTATGAAGCTGGTGGGGCATGGCTAATAGAGTCAAAGAGTCTGACCTTTATGTAAAAGCTGCTTTGAGAACCATTCAATTCACAGGCAGGCTGTAAAACTAATAAATAAATAATTGCCTCTTTAGACTTTTCTAGTTAAAATCTGCTTTTTGTCCTGAAGCACAAAAGGCTAGGTAATCTTTTTAAATGTTTCAAACTTTTCTTGTTTGGTCTCTTCTGTATTAATGCGAATCATTTGGCACTTGCTGTCTTTTAAAATCCTGCTATGTTTTTGATTTAAGGGGGGGGGGGAATTCTTGTGGCAGTGAGTTCCACATGATAATTTGCACAGAAAAAGTGATTCATCACATTGCTGCCTATTTTCAGTTGGCTGCCTCTCCATGCCACTGACTATTCCTTTGTTCTTGTAATCTGAGAAAGGGGACTGCAAAAGCTTTGATCTGGCATGCCTCTGTAATTCACTACTTTATGTGCCACTCTGGGTGGTTGCTGGGAGGAGCAAATACTGTACATGCTCACTTCCATAATGAAACATAGATGTAATTGTATGAGCTCGTTTGCCTGATTCCCTGCTGATTATGATGTGGGATCCACCCAGGACCCCACAATTCTGGAGGGCCCACAATTATGCTCCCACACGGGGAGAGAGAGAGAAAGAGAAGGGGGGAGGGAGGGCGATGCTGTCGCCTGGTCTGACTTATGATCAGCTGTTACTTCCTTTTTATATGTGTCAGTGTGGAACATATTAAAATTTCTCAGTGACGGTATGCATGGAATCCCTCTGATGCCGCACCTCTAACTTAGCAGAACAATAAAAGCAAGGTTGTATTAAGCCTTTGAGCAGCTGGTTGTCTATATATTCTCTCTTTTTTCACCTAATCTAATTCAGAATAGAATCCGGGTAGCACTGGCACTACCACTTCCAAGCTGCACCGGCTCTCGTTCCGTTTGCTGGAATTTTTTGGTGCAGCTCACCCAATCGCGGGACTTTATATAAATGGGAGACAATGTATTCTTTCTCACCATTTGTCCATCAAATGCTGACACCGGCTCATACCAATGGGACTTTGAGCCACCAGGAATCCCGCTGGTTCAATATTATTTTAGAGATTTAGAGATAGATGGATAGATGGATAGATGGATAGATGGATAGATAGATAGATGGTGATAGAGATAGATGATAGATAGATAGATAGATAGATAGATAGATAGATAGATAGATAGATAGATAATAACTGAATCATTGTTAGGGGAGTCTGCCAATAAGGATCTCATGCTTATTAATACAGCAGAGCTATAATCCATGTTGGCATGGCCTTGCAGGCAAGCTGAGGATTGAATTAATGTTCAGAGTCTGGTCTGGTGAAGGAAGGTCTGTCATACCATGATAGTGACCCACATATCACTGCCACAACACTCAGTCTGGGGCTGGGTGGGAGCGTCAGAGCATGCCACCCACCTTGCTAAAAGAAACAAGTTGATATCTGAGGACCTTTCATCCTTTTTCATCCAGTCCTTCCTTCAAGGAAATGACAAGTTTGACTGAATGAATCCAAAGGAAAGGATTTAATTCCTGACAAGGGTACACTGCAATGGAATTACCAGTATATGGGGGTTTTGTTGAACGGTGATGACGACACTGTTTTCTTTCATTATTATTATTTCCATCCTTTGTGGAAATTTCCCAGTGATTTCCTCAAGAGAAAAAGCAACGAGTGACTGAAAAACACTTGCATATCTACATATTCCATACTGTCTTCTATTAGGAGCAATTCAACCATCCCTAAGGAGCAGGAGTGGGTGGCCTGGAGGGTCTTCACTGCTATACATCTGGCCTTTGGTTGGTCATGTTGGCGCTGCTTAAAGGAAGGTGGAGAAATGAAGTGGTGGCAAGGTTAGTGCAGTGCAAATGCACTGGAAGATCCAATCTGGTGGGAGCACGAGTGGATTTCTGCCATGCGGACTTTGCTGCTGCCTTCTCCCTTCCACTCTACCAGCAGTGCTGCAACCAACCAGAGATCAGGGGAGCATCGCTGCCCCACCATGCTTTCTGCTACTGCTAAATGGTGTTCAGGTTTTTGAGTTCTCCAGGCTTTTTCTTCAGGCTTAAGCAAAACAGGGAAAGTGGGAGAGAGCTAGACATTATGCAGAAACCTAGAGGTCTGCAGAAAGTGACAGTCTTAAGACGGAGTGCAGGACACATTAGGCAGGCTTAATTTGATTAGTCTCTGCTAGAGAGCCCTGAAATCTGGAAACAGATTTTGGGTTGCACCAAAGTCTGCTGGGATAAAGAAACAATAATGAATGTTCCCCATATGGATCCCTTGTAAGGCAGAGAACAGAAGAGAAGTTTGGCAGTTTTTATTTTAAGCAACGTTGGAGGTTGATTTTGGGTGGCACACTAAGAGTCAAACGGGGAGACCCTCCATATGGGTGTTCCAATGTGGATGCTTCTACAACATGCTGTTGACACAACAATAGTGCATTAGTGGTGAATTTATTCTACTTCGTTAGCTGTCCAGCGATATTTCCCTATTGTTGTTGTTGTTCAGTCGTTCAGTTGTGTCCAACTCTTCGTGACCCCATGGACCAGAGCACGCCAGGCACGCCTATCCTTCACTGCCTCCCGCAGTTTGGCCAAACTCATGCCTGTCACTTCGAGAACACTGTCCAACCATCTCATCCTCTGTCGTCCCCTTCTCCTAGTGCCCTCCATCTTTCCCAACATCAGGGTCTTTTCCAGGGAGTCTTCTCTTCTCATGAGGTGGCCAAAGTACTGGAGCCTCAACTTCAGGATCTGTCCTTCTAGTGAGCACTCAGGGCCGATTTCCTTGAGAATGGATAGGTTTGATCTTCTTGCAGTCCATGGGACTCTCAAGAGTCTCCTCTAGCACCATAATTCAAAAGCATCAATTCTTCGGCGATCAGCCTTCTTGATGGCCCAGCTCTCACTTCTGTACATTACTACTGGGGAAACCATAGCTTTAACTATACGGACCTTTGTCGGCAAGGTGATGTCTTTGCTTTTTAAGATGCTGTCTAGGTTTGTCATTGCTTTTCTATTTCCCCATTAGTACCACATTAATGTTGTCTGGATGGGCTATAGTGCAACAAAAGCTGAACAACAACAAAAACTCTGAGCATTTGTGGTATGAAAAGTTAACGGTAGTTTAGCAGGAAGTTACAGGATATACACAGACTGGAAATGAAACAGTATGACTGCCCCCCCCCCCAAATGTAGCCACAAATAGTTTTGAAAGGAGGATTGAGTATGATTCCTCTGATAGCATTATTAGCACAAATAATCATAAACTATTTGTAGGAACCAAAATGCAGATGGCATATCCTATCTTCAAGTGGTAGAATATAATCTTCCTTCAGTTTTATCCATTGATTTAGTATTCTTCAAATAACAAAAAATTTAGGTGGCCATTTTGGTCTCTTAGGGAGAAAAGAATCCAAAAGCCACAGTGAGATTTTATCAGAACCCAAACTCTAGAATTCTACCTTCCAGCTTGTAGAAGAGTTCTGGGGAAATTGAAAGCTTGTTGTTTAACTTGTGACATGTTTGTTTGTCTCTGCATTTGTTTCTAGATCTTTTTGAATCAACCAACATGGCTACCTACAACTTTTTTCTGTCTTCTGTGCCCCTTCACTAATCCCGTGCCGAGCAACAGTACCCATTGTACACCACCATTTTAAGACTGCTTGTGAAGCTGTTGCCAGGCCAACAGCAGATTCTGAGGGAGCAGAGGTCGGGGGGGGGGGCGAGGCAGGGAAGAGAAGAAATATTAAGTGTGCCTTTTTCTATGGAGATGGGAAGATGACAATCCCTTCCACTTTGGCTTGCAAGCCAGAGCAGAACTCTTGCCCCAAATATCAGTCCAACTAACACCAGAATTATGACTAATTTTAAAAAAGATAGTTAATGGATATTTTTGGATAAAATTTCATCAGTGCCATCCCAAGTTCTCAAGTAACCAGTAAGGCAGTGATGACTGATGGTGCTAAGGTACAGAATAATAATTGACACTTTAGGCATACTGTGTGGATACCTGAAATTTTATTGGTTAGTAACCTCATGGAAATTCTAGGCTGGGCGTTTTCATGCTGGTTCCCTGTACAGTTGCGGAACTGATGGGGACATCGTGGAACCAGCATAGACTATGCAGTCTCTAAAGTCTCCATCCCACTATTGGCAACATGGTCTCGGGGTGTGAAAAGATGCTTTCTTTTCTAGTAGCATTGCAGTGTCCAACTGAGAGCAGAGGCATGAGCCATATGGATGTTCTCCAAGGCGAGTAGAATCTCTGGGGGAGGCTCCCAACCAACAAGGTATCCCCCTCTCCCCGTTTCTTTGCTGATAAGCACAAAGGACTCACTTAATTCCTCGCCAGTGGAGAAGTAAACAACAGGCGTTTCAGATGTAAGCCTTTCTTTTACACCAAAAAAATCTATAAAACTACAAAAGATTGCACAGAGCAAATGGGTTTTAGAAAATGTTTTGAATTTAAGACCATTTTCAGCTGCTCACTCAGAGGAAAAGAGGCTAAAGTGATAGCAGATTACATAGTAGAACTGGCTTCCAGAAAATGACAGTGAAATCTTACTCTCCGACATCATCCTCAAAATGACGGGGTTATGCTGGAGAACAGACTACACAGGTGGATTCTGTCTTTGTATTGGAAGTACTCGACACTTAAGAGGGGGCGTCACTGAGGACATAAGGGCCAGAAGTTAACAAACCCACCCTTAACTTTTGGACAATCTGACTATGGTGCCTCCTTGCTCTCGTCCAGAATGCTGTTTATATAACACTGGATTAGCGTGTGTGAATGGCAGGCCAAAGCTTCAGCAGAAGTAGATCATGTTAGTTCTGCTACAGCCAGCATTACTCTTGTCATTTATGTCAGGCAGGATCTAGCCCCGAATGTTTAAATTTGGTATCCATACAAAATCATGCTGGGTGGGGTGCAATTATTTCAGTTTGTTTGGAATTGTCTTTTATGTGGCTTCAGTTCTCTATTTTCACCTCTTTCCCTCTGAGTGGATCACAGCTGCTTTATGACTTCATCCGGCATTTTTAAGTTGGACAACAATGCAGTTGCGAGGGTTTCAAATGCACTCGCATCACTGCCTGCCTGCCCAGTCATCAGCCGTGCACAAATGCTTAAATAAGGAAGCATGAAGAAGGGGGAGGGAAACAATCCCACTGCAGGAATATTTATTTACCGACAAAGGGCAAGACCTACTGGGCACTCCTTCTCTCCGTGCCACATGGAAACAAAGGGGAGATGAGCCAAAGCACACTTTTTTCTCCTGCTAAGTCCCTTTCACACTACTGTGCCAGAGCATGCTGGTTCTGTTTAAAGAAGCATTAGGATGGAGCAATGTTGAATGTTGCATTAAATGATGGCTTGATAGATTGCATGGAAAAATGCAAGAGGAAATTGTTGCCGTGATTTAAATTTTGGAGCTCGAGAGGGCATAGCACTTAGCATATATCCAATATCAATATAATGGCACGAACATTAGCAGAAGAGAAAATACTCAGTGCCAACCCCTGATGTTCTTTGTATAGCAGTTTTTCAAGCACCCCCTCCCTTCCATCTGACGTTCTCTTTCAGGCATACATATGGAATGGTGCCTAGCGCAGCCAAATCTTGCATGTGTTTCATATGAAAACTTTTCTCTAGTTTTTGGATATTTGGTAACAATGACTTAACCTCTTTTATGTGCTGATTAAGTTTCATTTTGCATGGAGGACTGCAATAAAAGTTATGGCTTCACAAAGAGGTGGTTAGAAAAATGGTTCCACGTGGTGGCAGCCTGCATCGGAATTGCCCAAAAGAGGACATAGGTCAGGGCTTGGTCAGAAAGCACATTATGCTTTGCGTATCGGAGGCTCCAGATCAGATTCCTATAAGGCAGAAAGTGGGGGACCTTTTCCAGTCCGGGGCCAAATTTCCTCCTGGTCAATCTTCTGTGGGCCACATGTCAATAGCAAGTGGGCAAGAGGCAGAAGTGTGTGGAGATGGGAGTCTTACCTTTGCACAGCAGGCAATATTCCACCCATGCAAAAGTTAAAGGTTCCTGACTTTTGCCACATACTTATTTTTCCTGTATCCAGGCCAACAAGAGACATTGTCACAATTCAATGACATACTGTCTCCCTGCCAGGCAAAGACAGTAAGCACCACTAAGCACAAGCAACATGTGTCTGGAAGCTGGGAAAGCAAGGCTGCCCCATCTATTCTTCCACATGGATGTCATGTTCCGAGACCCCCTTGTTTACACCCATGTACACACATACATTCTAAATCCACAGTTACCAGGAAGGAACATGGCCCTCAGACATGTTCCTGTGTCTGCCTAATTTCCCCTGTAGCTAGTAGCACTAGGCCTCAGCTGCTGTTTTTATTTACTCATTCTGCTGGTGGTTTTATTATTGCATTATATTGCACTGCCAGTTGTGCTGGGAGGGGGTTGTTTTGAAAGGCAAGGTATAAATCAAACCAGGAAATAGCATTGATATAGCACTATAGTGTGTTCAAACCACTTCAGGTACATTACCTTGTTGAACTCCTTACAATCACCCCGTTGTTGTAGATCTCCTCCCTCGCCACTGATATTGTGTGTGTGTGTGTGTGTGTGTGTGTGTGTGTGTGAGAGAGAGAGAGAGAGAGAGAGAGAGAGAGAGAGAGTAGAGGCTAAGGGAGAGTATTTTGCTTAGGCCTACCTAGTGGTTTCATGGCAAAAGGAAGCAGAGTGCTTAGAGTGGCTCATGAAGAGTCTGCAAGAGCTCCATTTGCTTGTGGTTCTCCAGCAGGCACCATTCCATGCATGCAGGTCACACCAGGATTAACGGGAAGGGACTTGCTCTGAGCAGAGAGTGTGCCTCGTGCAGGGCTGCCATTTGCTTGCACAGCTAGCAGCTCCTTGAATTTTATGCCTATTATTAGATCTAAACCTGGCATCAGGTTGGCAGGCTCCACAGCAAGAGCAACAAATCAATCAAGCAAACAAGCAGAACTCTTCCAAATAAAACTCCTGCTCCGGAGATGGGAGGGCTGCGTTGGAAGCAAAATAGGAAGTTGCCTTGCCCCCAGGGCATCTTGCCCACTACGGGCCTTAACATGTTTAACTATTAAGTGTGTTTTATTCATTCATCCTATATTCAGAAGTGAGTACAGTCATACCTCGGGTTGCATTCGCTGTAGGTCACATTCGTCACATGATATGAATGTGCCAAACCTGGAAGTACCGGAACGGGTTACTTTTGGGTTCGGCGCTTCGCACATGCGCAGAAGCACAAAAATCGCACTTTGTGCATGCGCAGAAGTGCCGCATCATGCCACGCACATGTGCAGACACGGCGCTCATGTTGCAAACGGGCCACCGGAACGGATCACTGTAGTCAGTTTTGCCCCCCAGCCCACCCTATGGAGCCAAGCCCAAGCAGATGCTTGACAGTGTTTCTGTTGAATAAAGTGGGCATGTGTCCTTCATGGCAGAGGACAATTCTCTATTTGAAGGGCTGCCAGTCCTTTGTTTGAAGGGCCATCCATCCTAAGCCCACTTTAAAGTTAAACAGGAAGGTAGAGAAGAGACCTCAAAGTTGCCTGTTAGATAGTTAGGAAACTGAGAAGGTACAAAAGTCACCTGGTCACCAACTTCCTCACTATGGTGGGATGTATTGTGTTTCTATTTAAAGTAATGAGATCATTTCTAAATGATCACCTACTCATCAAAATCAGCACATGCACCTGTGCCCCCATTTTTAAAGTGCTGTGCGAGTGGCCCTCCTCCTGTAGGACATTGAGCTTTCTATCTTCCTCTGGTGCTACAATATGGCAGCCTGCATATGCAGAGAACTATTGAGCGGTTTCCATAGGATTGTGGTATAGCCCTCACCTGCAACTGTTGTGCACAGGGTACACCCTAAAAAGTCTGGTAGTTCATGCTAAGCATAACCCCTCCAGTACCTTACCTAGAACTGGGATGCGGGTGGCGCTGTGGTCTAAACCACTGAGCCTAGGGCTTGCTGATCAGAAGGCTGGCAGTTCGAATCCCCGTGACGGGGTGAGCTCCCGTTGCTCGGTCCTTGCTCCTGCCCACCTAGCAGTTCAAAAGCACGTCAAAGTGCAAGTAGATAAATAGGTACCGCTCGGGAAGGTAAACGGTGTTTCCATGCGCTGCTCTGCTCGCCAGAAGTGGTTTAGTCATGCTGGCCACATGACCCAGAAGCTGTATGCCGGCTCCCTCGGCCTATAGAATGAGATGAGCACCACAACCCCAGAGTCGTCTGTGACTGGACCTAATGGTCAGGGGTCCCTTTACCTTTTTACCTTACCTAGAAGAACCCACCAGCTTGTTCTTCCCCACATACCCAACTGACCTGGGAAACAGATGTAGAGCTTTGGCCTGGGTGAGCAAACATATGCCTGGCATAAAAACCGCCCAGCTGTGTGGGCAATACACCCAGCAGCACAGCAGCATGTCTAGTGAAGTGGCATCTTAGCAGAGGGGGTGGGGAAGGTTATGGCAGGCCTCCATGGGAGCCGCTCCTCACTCTGTTCTTGCAGGGCCCGCAATTGTAACTTCCACTTTCCCACCACATTTCTTGTAAATGTATATAATCATCTTTATTGCAGTTTCTGTAATTTTGGCCTCTTTTTCATAGCAGCTTATTTGGAGCTAGTACTTCAAGGACCACCACAGAGTTGAAAGGAAGCTCTGTAGGATACTCTGCTCAGCCCTGCAGCCTCCTCCATCAGCCCATGCAGTTGCTGGCTTTTCTAAGTGCCACCATACAAGTCACCCCTGCCCAGTTAAGTTCATCACCAAGAAAGGCTTGTTCTCCAGTAGTGTTGGGTAGGGACGGGAGATGGGACTGATTTGATTCCGTTCACCTCTAAAGGTGAAGCTTTCTAACCTGACACTTCCAGAACGAAAAGAACTGAGCTGTCCTTCAAAATTTGCATTTATCTGAATTTTGCAGTGCCACTCTTCCTCCAAGTACAGTGGTACCTCGGTTTACAAACAGCTCGGGTTACAAACTTTGCCCCAGGATGAGAACGGAAATCACACACCAGTGGCGCGGCAGCAGTGGGAGGCCCCATTAGTGAAAGCACACCTTAGGTTAAGAACAGTTTCGGGTTAAGAACGGACCTCCGGAACGAATTAAGTTCGTAACCCGAGGTACCACTGTAATGTAATGCCTAGAGGAGGATAAAATGTACATATACATGCATATATTGGTGAGAATAGCATGCAAAAATAAATTATGTTAGTGGAGATTGTTTTATAAGAAAGTGTTTGTTAGACAAAGGTGCATGTGTTAGGGGCAATTCTTGCAAAGACGTTGATGAATTTTCACAAGGCCCTTTTTTGCAAACTGATTTGGAAATGTGAAGAAACAGGAGAGAGAGAGAGAGAGAGAGAGAGAGAGAGAGAGAGAGAAACTGAAATAAAAATTGACAGATTTTTCCCTGGTGGTAGAGAGGAGCCTCTGGGTGGGTGTGCCGCCACATGGCTCAGCAGTCCATTGGATAGAGCAGATGAACATTAGCACAAGCAGGTCTTAGAAAAGACATGGAGAAACCTGTTCTCAAGCTAAACTATTGCCATATAGTTTGCCCCTGCAGGCAGGCTTTTCCATTCACAAATAGTGTTTGTGTAAGTGAACCAGACTGAGAATATGGTGGGGAGGGATAGAGGATTTGACCCTTTGCTCCTGCAGCAGCCCTAATCAAAGTGGCAGGGAGGCCACTTAGGAGGCTGGATTACCTGGGGTTATGTCATTTAGCTTGATTGCCAACAAGAGGCATGGCACTGTTCAAATTGCCTACCCGGAGCAAGGAAAGATGGGGAAACAGCTATCCTATGTCCTTCAGTAGGAATTCAGTGACCAGCCCAGTCCTACCACTGGACAGGGTGAGGAAGCCCCCACATGCAGCTGTTTTGGGGTTATGAAAGAGCAGCAACGGGCTTTTAAATTCATGATTTCTGTGTTCTGAATTTATGATTCTTTCATTTTTGGTTGCTGTAGTCCACATTTATGATTATTTAAATTTATGGTTATTGTATTTTAAATTTATGATCCTTTAATTTAGGGTTATTTAATTTAATTTATGGGTTTTGTACTTAATGGTTATTATTTCATTTCATTTCTGTTTATTGTCTTTTGGCAGCTAAGGAAGGGGAGAGGGAGAGGTACTTGCGAGGTTTTCTGCGCCAGATGCCAAAATAACTTGGCCTTTATGCACCTAGACATGTGAGAAGCAGCAAAATGTCTTTGGCCAGACCTGCTCACTGATTAAAATTATTTCTTCTTCTCATATTGGTTGGTTGGACTTGACTGACATATCTTATATGCTTCTTGAAAATGAATTTGGTAGGTTTATTGGTGGGGCTGAAGCTGCAAGACCTGCAGCTGTTGCTATTTTATCAGGTGGCTCATCTATATACCTTATTTCACCTCCTTTGTCAGCGTGTCTCTGTGTACCAGTTGCTGGGAATTGCAGGTGGGCAGAGTGCTGTGGCACTTACGTCCTGCTTGTATGCTACCCACAGACATCGGGTTAGCTGGACTAGATGAGCTATTGGCCTGATCTAGCAGCGGTCTTCTTATGTTCTCATGTACATGTTATAAAACATATACAAAAACATCTCTTGGTGAATAAAGAGAAAGTACAACAGGGCATCTATTCTTTCAGTGTCAAGAGCTTCACATTTTCAAGCACCAGTTATCTTGCACAGGAATACCAGGAGGTTTTAAACTAAGAATATATGTTTCCAGCCCTCATCATTTGATGAAATGCCACCACTGATAATTCATGTCAGGGGTGGGAAACCTGGTGGTCAAATTTTTATTTATATTTTTTAATTTCTATACCGCTTTATATTTTTAACTAGCTGTACCCGGCCACGCGTTGCTGTGACTCAGAGTGGTTAAGTGGATGCAGGCCCGCTTCCTTGCCGGATTCAGAGTTGGGGGGTTCCTGAGGGAGGGACCTTTCCCCTCCCCTCCCCTTCTTTCAGACATTTCCCTCAAATATCTCCCCCCTGTACTGGAAGGAGACCCCGTTTTCGCCTGCCTCCCCACAGCTTCTCCCTTTGAACTCCCGCCTGTCCCCTCTCCGTCTCCCCCCTGTACTGGAAGGAGACCCCATTTTTGCCTGCTTCCCCACAGCTTCTCCCAATGAACTCCAGCCTGTTTCCTCTCCCAGTGGAGATGCTCCTTCCCCACCTTCCCCTCCAAGGTCCCCCCTCAGACCACCCCTCTCCCAATCCCCCTTCTTCCTCCCTCAGAAACGGCTCCTTTCATTTTTCCGTCTTCCCTCTGACGACCTTGTATTGCGTGAGTTGGCGGAGCCGCCCTCGGCTCCCGCTCCCCCCCTGCCAAAGTGTGATCTTCTCTACTGTGCGTTGCTCTATAGTGTGTGTTGCTTTTGCGTCCAACAGATGGCGCTGTTTTTGCCAAAAGCCATGTTTCTACCTGTCACAGGTATGACATCTATATAACATTTTTACATAAAAACACGCCAGGATTGGAACACAACATTGTGTCAAAATTTCAAAGCAATCAGTGCAAAACTTTGGGAGATTTTCGATTAGGGACAAACGAACATTTACATTTTTATTTATATAGATAAAAACCTCAAAGCGGTTTACAGCAGATTAAATCAATAAATAAAACAATAGCCAGGCGATGTTCCTCCGACCTCATGAGGAGCCTCTTCAGTAGGGCTGGGTGAGTCTGGGCCTCGCCCCCTACGTCAGGTAGCAGGGAGCAGCCTCCATGCCTCACAGCCCTTTGTATCTTTCCATCTGATCCTCACACGATATCCCCCATTGAACCTGCTTGGTACACTCCTTGAGAGCTTCTGCCTAGCTGGAATGTGTTTTTCAACTGTGATAATGCCGCTTACATGCCTGGGTAGAGGATGGAGAGATGGATAGATGTGTGTCTGTATGTAGAAACCTCTGGCATCCGTATTGCTGGAATGTAGCCTACTGTGCAAAAATCAGAGTCACGTCCGTTGCCAGTAAATTTGGCCCTCAGGCTGATAAAGGTCCCCAACCTTTGGTGCGTTATGTGATTTGATCCTAGTGTGACTTAAAGCAAATGCATGTGGCTTTGGGGATTATTTGCTGGAGCTTCTTGGGATTTATTTATTTTGGCTTAATGCAAGTAAATAAACATTTCCATACAGGTGAACAAATTTAATATAGTCAAGTAGTGGCTCCCATCTCTTTCTTCGAGATGGAAAAACCTGACTCTTACAATGTGCCCTCCGTATGGTCACAGAACCTCCTAATAGTAAAATCTCATTCAGATTCGTTTTAGATCAGGATTTGTGAAACATGGGTGCCCTCCTACATATGAAGGCAAGCACTTTCCCCCCTAGCTCCAGACACTCACCCTCAAACACATGCCGTGTTTGTGCTCACGCACCCTTTGTGGATGTGTAGGCAAGATCTCTTTGCTAGCAGCAGGACTGCACAATTATTTTCACATATGTTCCACACATCTCAGCCCGTTTCAGTGGACACAGCTGCGTGTCGGACTGCAGAGCACAAAAAAGCAAGTCTGTCATTGGGGCAATCCCTGATTAGAATGGCTGGACAGATCACTGGAGAGAGGGAGGAGCCCAGTGAATTAATTTTCGTTTCTGCTTTGAGCCAACATTTCCATCTTTAATGTAACTCTCTTTAATCCTCTGGAACACACCTTTCAATTTTTCATGCGAATCCTCAGGCCTTTTAATGTTCAGAAATCCTCAGGTGCCTTGCTAAATTGACATTGAACGGAACCCAATGGAGACTTCGTTGCATAAAAACATTTTCTGCAATATTAAATGTCCTTATTATTAAAACATGGATAGAAGAGGCTTTCAGCCTTGCAAGGCTTTGACCTCTTCTTCCACCACACCTATAATGGGATGATGTTCGCTCAGTAAGTTTTTCTTGGCCGACACAAGTCTTTTGAGCTTTATTATTATTTATGCCTAGTTCATTCTAGAGGCCATTTTGTTGTTTTTCCAGGATCTTAATTTATTTATTATTTTCTATCCCAGCAGCCATTCAGGGGATGTTCTGATGGATTATACCCTCCACAAATGCCTAACTCAAAACCAGCAATGACAAGCCAGAGACTTAGCACAGAGCTCTCGTTTTCCTCAAAAGGGACTGGCCCTCAGCCTTTAGAGTGCTTCTGATGCTCTACCTCCCTCTACTGTATTTCCCGAGAAGTTCTCCAATGATGGGAAATCATGTACTAGCCGCTTCCATTTCCATGCTGTCCCTTCTGGCAATCATGGGAGACACAGACAGTAAAACAGACAGTACTTTCATGATCGATTCAGACCCAGACCGTTGCATGAGGCACCATTATGTGGATTCCATCAGCCACCCTTTGTACAAGTGCAGTTCAAAGGTAAGTGCTATCTTAAACTTCTCGACCTTTCTTACATGCAAGCACCATAAAAAAACCCAACAACATAAGGGAGGACAATGTGTTGTGTACACGTGTAGTATTTGAAGCACACAGAAGCCGATTTTCCACAGTGCGGTTTTTCACATGCTGATCATGTGTGATGACATCATCTAAAGTGGCAGCTACTATTCATGTTGTCTGTGCAATGGTGTTATCTACCTCCCTCCCCTCAAACAGTGTGTATATAACTCTCTCTCTCTCTCTCTCTCTCTCTCTCTCTCTCTCTCTCTCTCTCTCTCTGTGTGTGTGTGTGTAGTTTGAAAGAGAGGGGTTGGAAACTGGTGTGTTGAAATATTATTTTTATTATTCATTATGCATTAAGTTTCTATGCTGCCCTTCATCCAAAGGTCTCAGGATGGCTCACAAGATACAAATACAGGATAAAAGCACAAAATAAATAGTTCAGCTTCAGGGCCAGATCTACCATTAGGCAGAGTGAGACAGCCAACTCAAGCAGCTGGTTTTGGAAGTCATGAAATAGCAGCAAATTTATTATTGTTATATTATTTACTGCCAAGGAGGTAGAAAGGCATTTGTAGGATGTTCTGCCTCAGGTGCTAAAGTAACTTGGTTGACTTTGTGTTCTGTGAATTTTGACTTGTCGGTGCTGCTCCACGTCAGGTGGCAAAATGTCTTGAGCTGCCCTGGTAAACCTGTCTTTATATTTCTAACTTGAAAAATAAATAAATAAATCCCAGTACTGCATGTGCAGTGTTTCTCAAACTTGGGTCTCCAGCTATTGTTGGAGTGCAACTCTCACCATCCCTAGCTAGGAGCTTAGTGGGCATAGGGCTGTAGCAGAAATGAACTTCTCCAGCCATGACTGGTTGCATTTGAATTCAGGGAAATATGACGTCTAATCCTTTGCAAAATAAATGAATTAATAAAGCTGATACCTCTGAATATCATAGACTCAGATGGACACCCAGAAAACTGATGGTATAATTCACCCTTTCCCAACCTATGGCCCTTCAGGTGCTCCTGTCATACCCAGCCAGCATGGCCAATGGTCAAGAATGATGGGAGGTGGGTCAAACATCATCTTGAGTGCCATTGCTTTCTCATCCCTAGTGTAACTGATCACTCACACAAAGGACCCTTCTTCTGAAGGGGAAGCAGAGGAAATGATGTCAGTACAAATACGTGTTTGTGAAGTTCCAAGTAGATTCTTAAGAAGTCCAACTTTTATTTTTATTTTTTTAAACGAAAAGGGCTGATTCCAGGACAGATAATAGAGATTTTCGCTTCTGGAGTGAAATATTGAAAAGATGCCTCCCACAAGGGGCTGAGCTGTCTTTTTTTTACTTCCCACCCTTTCCACTGCAGACCTATGTGCCATATCTCAAAGTCTCCTCAGTTTCAAAAGCAATTTACCATGAGGCCTGAATGGGGCTGCTGTTCAGTAAGTTTGAAAGTAGTCACGCCGTTCTTTGGAGGCAGGAAAATCATCACTCTTTCTGGAAACTTGTCTGAAGTAACTGCCCCATGACGATGCCAGTTCTGTCTGATTCATGTGGTATAATTTTTTTATACACCTGCTTGAAGAAATTTATGAATTGGCCAATTGCAAATCTAGTCAGCTCAACTTCCCTTGAGTGTGGTGGCAATTTTTCCAATCACTCCAGTCACAGAAATTGTTGCTGACATATTTTTGATCTGTCAGTTCATATATATTAAGTTTCTCCACATGAGCACATTCCTAGAGAAGGCATGGACTGCTTGCAGGGACACAAAATAGATTATGTGAATTGGCACTCAGCCTTTATGGCTGCAGAGTTGCATTAGAAAATGTGACAGCAAGAAATGCTTGGAAAGGTACATTTATAAATTGAAAAATATACCATTTAAAAATACGAACATGTTCACCAGCTGCAATCAGAAATATACCAGAGTGCATGCAAGCAAATAATAAATATGTACAGCTAAATTAGCAGTTCAAAAGCACGTCAAAGTGCAAGTAGATAAATAGGTACCGCTCAGGCGGGAAGGTAAACGGCGTTTCCGTGCGCTGCTCTGGTTCACCAGAAGCAACTTAGTCATGCTGGCCACATGACCTGGAAGCTGTACGCCGGCTCCCTTGGCCAATAAAGCGAGATGAGCGCCGCAACCGCAGCGTCGTTCGTGACTGGACCTAATGGCCAGGGGTCCCTTTACCCTTTTAAAATAGGGAAATTAGCCACACTCATCCGGATTATATTTTCTTGTGTGCTGATTGAGTTGCTGCATTCACTGAAAAGACACAATGTAGGCTGGGGAGATTGTTTTGTATTGTGTGGAAATTTTCCTGACCGAGCTCAGTGTTCAGGACTGTAGTCGTCATTCAGGTTAATTTAAAGTACTTCATCTAGTCATTCCCTTCTCAGCCAGACAACTTCATTTGTTACAGACTTCCTGATATGTTTCATATTGTGAATGAATTAAGGGGAAAGTATGACTGACCATGTAGACAGCCTTTCGTTCAAGGTGATGGTGCTACCACCATATTTTAAAGCAGAACTTCCATAATGAGTGGAAAGACCAGAGATTTCCTCATCACCATCTGTAGCCCTCCTGCCAAGTCCATATGATTTTTAGTGTCTGTGAATTATTAGCAAGAAGAAGAAGAAGAAGACCTCAAGAAGAATTTTCAAAAATCAAAATATGAAAATGTCCCTAGAAAATTGTGTTTCAGTAGGGCACAAGAATACAATTTCCCTCTTACAATATTCATATTATTCTTATTATTACAGGAAAAGTGTAATATTGTACCCTTGAGGAAAGTTTTTTACCAAAATGTATCGGGCATTTTCTAAAGAGATTTTTACTATTCAATGCATTTCAATTTTCCAATACAATTTGAGTCCTTGGACCCCTTTTGGTCTCCTTCTGTTTGGTGATGCCCCCTTTACCCGTTTTTATGAATTGCTAATATTAGTATATAGTTCATATATTCAAGACAATATCCCCCCAAATAAAAATCAGTGTATTTTTTGTGGTTACCTTGTAGATCTCATCACAATGAGACAAAAAGGCGCTATTGAGAAATAATCTCATGTGGATTGAAAGTAGGGCAGTGGGGTGCAATGGCCCTTCTGTAAATGGGGATGGGCCATAGCTCAGTAGTAGAACATCAGCTTTGCATACAGAAGGTACCAAGTTAAATCACTGATATCTTCAAGTCAGGGTTGGAGAAGACCCTGGTCTGAAACCCTGCAGAGTCACTGCCAGTCATTGTAGACACCACTGAACTAGGTGATCCAGTGTCTGATTAGGTATAACACAGCTTCTTATATTCTTAATTACATTGAGTTGGTAGCAAAATTGAGGTAAAAAAACACGACTTGCCTTTCTTAAAGGATATGAAATTCATTTGTGTACACACACGTTCTCCTTCCATGACAGCTTCGGATCCAGTTTTCTTTTGATCCAAATGCAGTAGATGTGGTTTACAGTACACATGGTTTCAAGTGATTTTTTGGCCAACCTTTCCTTTTTCATTTAGAAACATGAGAAAATGCCAAAAAAGGTGTTTTTGCTTGAAATATTGTGCTTGGGAAAACTTGCTGTGGCTTAATAGCAGCTGTTGAGTTTTCTGTTGTGTTCTGCTCCATGGAAGTGGGGAAGAGAGGCAGCGCCATCGATTGTAGCTCCAACACCTGCTGCTGTTGCTGACCATTTGCCCTTCTTTTCTCTGCAAAAACCAGCTCAAAAATCCATACGGAGATTTGTCCCCATTATTGCCTGTTAAAAATGAACTTGCCTTCTCTGTTCAGCCTTTAAAAAAAAAAGCCAACGACTGATACCAGCCTTATATTATACTATATATAGGATAACGTAGACTAAACATATAAAAATACAAAAGATTAACAACGCATAATCTTTAAGCATAAACAATGCTTAAAAGAAAACTGCAAAGCATAATATAAATCCTTCATATTATATTATGTCAACTGCAAACTGAAAACAACAATTCTACTGGAGAAGGCCTGAGTGGAAAGAGCAGTAGAAAGAGCAGCACTTAAAGCATGAGTAGGCAAACTAAGGCCTGGGGGCTGGATCCGGCCAAATCGCCTTCTAAATCCGCCCGCGGACTGTCTGGGAATCAGTGTGTTCTTACATGAGTAGAATGTGTCCTTTTATTTAAAAAGCATTTCTGGGTTCTTTGTGGGGCATAGGAATTTGTTCATTTACCCCCCCCCCAATATAGTATGGCCCCCCACAAGGTCTGAAGGACAGTGGACCGGCCCCCTGCTGAAAAAGTTTGCTGACCGCTGATCTAAAGCAATGCCTGTGCAACTGCAATGAAGGCCCTCTTGGTGGTACCCACATACTGAATATGCGACACCTCCAACAAGGGCTCACCAGCTGAGCCAGGGGCCAGACAGGAATATAGGGTGAATGGTCTCTAAAAGCATTACATACAGTAAGGGATTTCCAGAAGGATAGCAGTGTTAGACTATTGCAGAGAAATCAGCAAAGAGTTTAAGACTGAGAAGTTTATTATGGCATAATCTTTGCTTGACAAAAGTCTACTTGCATTGTGTGTCACTGTGTGCCACAAGACTCCTTTATATTATTATTAAATCTGGAAGATATCATCTGTGTCTGGGGAAATATGGTCCATAAAAACAAGAGAGAGGAATGAATGCCCATCAGTATTTAATTCTATAACAGTAGCAAGCCTAGAGTTGAGAGAAAATTCTCCATGCTATTCATGGGCAGTGGATAGGGTGAGGCATTTCATTACCCATGAATAGAGTGGAGAATTTTGGGAGAGAATCCCAGAGGGAAGAAGAAATTCTGTAACAGCATCTTGGGGCAAAGCTCACCATTAGCAATGGCAATAGCAATAGCAATAGTATGGCTTCTTTATTTTTTTTTGCTAAGAATGTTTTAATTAGACTTTGGTCATATCTATAATATTATTGCACACATACACACCCCTGCCTCAGAAGCACTACAGTACATTCCTTTTTCTACTTAAGTGCGTTAGAGGAATAGACAGGAAACAACTGGACTAGGAAAAGAACTCATGTGAAACAAGGGTCCAAATTGGCCATTTCCAGGAGGCCACAGGTGCTAGATCACATGACTGGGTTTGCAACGCTTCATATCTTACCCCTCCTGATCCATAATCAAAGCATTCTATATTTATTTTTTAAAAAACCCAAATATGCTGAAACAATGTATACAAAATGTATGGGATGTGATAGAAAACTTAGGCCCAGAGTATTAAATAATTAAATTATTAGCACAATGCAATGAGGCCTAAATGGTCTGTGAAGTGGGCTGCTTAACAGGAACCAGGTAGTTATGAACGATACAATTTCTGCCGCCATCACAATTCTGCACTACTCTGGGGCTACGTTCCTTGATTCCTTTGTTTCCTTCCTTTGCAGATGGTGCTGCTAGCTCGTTGTGAGGGACGTTGCACTCAGACATCACGCTCCGAACCAATGGTGTCCTTCAGTACGGTCCTGAAACAGCCCTTCCGCTCCACGTGCCATTGCTGCCAGCCACAGACTTCCAAGCTGAAAGCCATGAGGTTGCGCTGCTCAGGTGGCATGAGGCTCACAGCCACCTACCGTTACATCCTCTCGTGCCACTGTGAGGAGTGCAACTCCTAGGAGCAAACCTTCTGCAGCAGATAGAGCGGGAGAGACACATGGTCTGCAGCAGAATTCTCAGAAGCAACAGCAGCCAAGGGTCACCTTTTTGCCAACTTGCTATTACATGTCTCACACAACCAAGGCCAGTTAAGCATGGATTTAATTTTCAGAGCTGCAG
Organism: Lacerta agilis; assembly: GCF_009819535.1. Classification (NCBI taxonomy): domain Eukaryota; kingdom Metazoa; phylum Chordata; class Lepidosauria; order Squamata; family Lacertidae; genus Lacerta; species Lacerta agilis. The sequence goes on from NC_046315.1 coordinate 55,412,674, forward strand.
AAAGCAAATCACGACGTTGCTTGGGAATGTGCCAAATCATGAACAGACATCAGAATGTATATCTATGCTGAAGGGGAAAAAAAACCCCTTTTGTGGTGGTGGAGGACTGGTTTTTAGAAACCTATTTTTTCTTGGGAAAATACTTTGGGTAGTTTTTCTGGTTCAGTATTTCTTTAAATCCTGAATAAGGGCCCGTGAGAAACTATGACTCTTCGTTTTGAGCACCCTGCCAGTAAAAGTAAAAAGAACAAAAGACATTCTAGAATATGTACATTGGATGCTATTATGTGGGAAATGTTTTATTTTAGAAGAAGAGAAAGACTCCGTCCCTGTATGCAGAAGCCTATTGTATCTTTTAAATATGCCCATTAGTTTATATTGGCCTTGGAAATGGACTGTATTGATGGTAAAAGTTATATTTTATCTGGTCTGGCAGCCAAGTGCTGGACAATTTATTGTGGTTTAGGTGCAGTTACAAAATAAATAACAGAAAATTTATTGAACAACAAGTGCAGCTCCTCCAGTGTTGGGAAGCGGTGTTTACGGTCAGGGACTGAAGCTTTGAAAATAGATGTTTTCAATTGGGCCTCTTTGCTACTATTTTAACTTCTATGAAGGGTCCAGAGCTTCAAAAATAGTAATAGCTAGTCTTGTTTTCCTTCACAATAGGCACAAGTTTAAATGAAGGATTCTCTTATTGGTGAAGACATGGTTTTTCATTACTTGGTAAGTGCATCATCACTTTGTAGTGGGGACTGTATACACTCTTCTGCCCCCCCCCCCTCAAAAACCCTAACCATTGTGGCATTTGTAATCAACAGCTTCCCTTCATTAAATACAAAGCAATGCCACCAGTCTTACTTTAAGTCATGCATTTTCTCATTTCCCAATGGATATAAATTTATGTTTCCAAGTAGCGCAGGATAGGATTATACACAGAAATACACCAGAGTCTGAATTAGTCTAAAGGTTTATGAATTACTTCTGGTTGAAAGTTTAGGAGCAGGCGAAGCCATTGCAGTTACAGCTTTCTATGCCTAGCTTTCAGGGGTTAGTATAAGTCCTGCCTCGGATGGCAATGTATTCTTCAGAACAATCAACCAGTTTTGGAAACTCTTTTCCTCTGCAGAAACCCAAATAGATCTACCATATGAGGAAATAATGTTCGCTCTGAATTCTTTGACTTCCAACCCAATCCCCCAATCACTTGTATTAAAGATCTAAGAGCTGCAGCCATGCTAATTTAGTTGGAGCAGTTTTACTGCACCGCTCTAAATATGAGAAAAGAGTAAAGTTGGGGGCCAGAAGTGAGCAGGCAAGCAGCCCATCTGTTCTATGTCATCTAATCTGTCTGGAATAATTGCCATATATAGCAACCAGGATTTTGACAATTACATCACAGAGATTCCATTAAACACACTGAAGGAGTCCCCAGTGTCTCTTGGGGAATGGTTGCCTGGCTAATGAAAACAACAAATGAAATGGCCCGTGGAGTTTGTAGCCAAACAGCTTTATGACCTACATGCCCATAATTGTGATCATCCAGGGAACGCCACAGCTCTTTGTTATTGGCTTTCCATCAATAAGCTAAAGAAAATGGAGATTAGTGGCAGGTGTGAGCTGTTTTGTGCAGCTAAATTCATAGACAGGATATCATTCATGACAGAAACGTGAAGAACATGAGGTCATCATAGATAGATATACATTGCTTCATCTTGACTGATATTTCTTTCACCCCTCTGAAATTATTATGAACTCATGAGCGAAGCACTTAGGAGTCTCTCTCTCTCTCTCTCTCTCTCTCTCTCTCTCTCTCTCTCTCTCTCTCTCACACACACACACACACACACACACACAGCAGCAACTTTGTATTTCATTTGCTTATAATGGAAGCAAGTCTATTCAAATGTAAGTCCTATTGAGTTCAAAAAGACATACTCCCAGCTAACTGTGCACAGGATTGCAGCATTACTATTTTAGTTATATTATGGTTACAGCTACCAAATTTTCATGTCTATGGCAGGATTGCCATATTGCAGAACAAAGACCCATCTAGTGCAGTATCCTGTGTTCATAGTGGCCAACCAGATGTCTATGGCAGTGTATAAGCAAGAATACAAGTGCAACAGCACTCAGGATAGCTTAGCTGGTAGAACATGAGACTCTTAGGGTCGAGGGTTCGAGCCCAACAACGGGCAAAAAAGATTCCTGGATTGCAGGGGGTTGGACTGGATGGCTCTTGTGACCCCTTCCAACTTTACAATTCTGTGATTCTCCCCCCTTGTGTTTCCCAGCATCTGGTATTCAGCAGCACACTGCTTCTGGCAGTATGGAACATAGCCACCGAGAGACTTAACAATGATTTTGTCTAATTCTCTTTTAAAGCTATCCGTGTTGACACCCATCCCTATGTCTTGTAGCAGAGACTTCCATTGTTTCACGATGCACTGTGTAAAGAAGTACTTTCCTTTGTATATCTTCAATCTTCCAACGTTCACCTTCATTGGATGCCCCCTGGGTTCTAGCATTATGCCTTTCTACCCACTTTCTCCATAGCATGTTTAATCTTCTACAGCTCAAGCATGTTGACGGGTGTCAGAGAACTCTGATGGAAATGGAAATTGGAGCCAATGTTTGCTTGTTCATTCCATGTCCGGAACGCAATCCAGAGAATACTGATCAGTATTCACTGCTATTGTTGCTTTCAGTCCACAAATGATACGTAACTGATTACATTTCCCTTCCTCATATGCATTGTTTCCTTTGCACTAGAATTAATTGGGTGGAATGATGTAACTTATATAATTAATTGCGTAGGTTATGCAAGTTATGTTAGTTCACCACAGCAGTGAGACAAATAGTGTAGTTTTTGGTGGAAGATAAACCGTAGTGTTGCATGTGACGAACACAGGGTGGAATGGAAAATGATGCCCTCTGACATCCCTGGCCATGTCCCTTCTTACTTACCATTTTTCCTAAACTAAAAAGCGTTGTAATCTTTCCTCATTGTGGAGTTACTCCATCCCTTTGATAATTTTGATTGCCCTTTTCTGAAATTTCCCTCAGCTTTAGATTGCATTTTGTGAGGTTAGGTGACCAGAACTGCTAAGTCAGAAAGGGTAAGGAGATAATCTAGTCAGGTTCGCCTGACAGGGATAAGGGTCTTGTTCTGATTAGGGTCTGTGCAATAAGGGAAATGGTTGCTGACCCCAAATATGCAGACTCAGTAACATGAAACCTTATGACATCTGCATTTCCTCAAGGAATTAAATCCAGAGGCCTTCAGTTACCAGTGTAATGCTTTCTCATAGATAATTATTTTACTTACACACACACACACACACACACACACACACACACACACACACCCCAGAACCATTATTTTCAGTTTCAACAATGCCTAATACAAGCTGTCCCATATTTGATGCGTGTATATATTACACCAAGAGTTCCATTGAGTTTCTGGATCATTAGTAGCCTAGAATTGTAATGGGTGTTCTTAAAACTGTTCCAGTAGCTGAATAATATTACCCAGGAAATGAAATTTCTTGCTATTCAAACACTGTAGCAATATTATATCAGCTAACTGCTGTGTTCAGCATCTCCATCCGTTCTCCACCCACCGACGACATTTTGAGGCACTAATCATCTTTCCAAGCTAGGAAGCAAAAAAAAACCCACCCTGAATAATGATGCACAATAGAAAAACATGTGGCCATTCCATTCTCTCTCCCCAGCCCTGCATAAAAAGAGAAGGAGAATTTAAAGAAACATTTTCACTCCAGAACCAACTTAGGAAAGTATTTATAGTAAGACAAAAGAACTTGGGACTGTGTGTATTTTCATATTCCCTTTAGCTATCACAATACCAGAGCTATTATCACTACAGTAGGAAACACAAAAGGTATTTGTGTATTATTAATACTCCTTCATAGATTCCTTCCTTTTCTGCTACAAAATAATCATGATCATATTCTTGTTACAGCACCAAAGTCTTTCCTGCATCCAATGAATTGTAGCGGCATTAACCCAACTGTTTAAACATTAACTGATGCTCAAATTTTAACAACAACAACAACAACAACAACAACAACAACAACAACAACAAACCTAGTACGCTATTAAGTTTTATACAGGTAAATTTAGGTTCTGATCCACCCCACCCCACATTATGCAGGCTGCTGCCAGAGTCCTGGCACGGGGCATATGGATGGGTGGAAGGGCCACTGCCAGTATCCCCACCAGTGAAGCCCAGTGGAAAGCCCCCGAATGGGGCATCCTAATGATGGAGCAGGGCTGAGCCGGCCTGGGATCCACTGGCCAGCATCAGGCTTGACCTGCCTGCACCCTCAGCTTCTGCTGCCTCCTTTGGTGGCTGGGCTGAAGATGCAGAAATGGTTCTATTGAGAACAGCAGAAGGAGCCTTCTTGGTAGTTCAGCTGCCCTCAAAACTTGTGGTGATTTTGCCCAGCAGAGGGCATTCTCTACTGCAGTCCCAAGGTTGTGACTCGAGGACCCATCTCCCGCATTCAGAAATAAAACACAATGACACATAATTTTTGGTTAATGGAAGGAAAAAGGCCACAACTTTATTGGTTACAGCATGTGAGTGGTATTGGCATAGGCATTGGGTTGAACAAACTACAGTAGACTCCCCCCGCAGAGCGTGGAGTCTCTCAAGGGTTAACTGCCCAGGAGGTGGAGCCTGTTGATGCGAAATACAACTGAAGCTCCACCCCTGAAGTCACCGGGGTCGTGCCATGGCCCTAGCCACCAACAAGGCGTCGGACAGGATCCACAACCGCCGGATTCCTTTACGGAATACCCAGCATTTGGAGGGTTAGGCGATGGCCCGAACCTTACCCCTCCGATACCACACTTAACCCAATGCCTAACCGCCAATCTAACAGAGTTGTGACAATTTGCTACGAGGTAGGCAAAAAACCAAAGAGGCTGAGCCAATTTGCCACTTGGACAAAAACTCCTACCAGGCCCCTTGCCCAAACAAGGCGACCAACCGAAGTCCATAGCAATGTCCTACCCTAAAATCAACCTAAGGGAGGGTGGGCGGGTGATCCGACGAGCGAGCGACGCGAAATGGCGGAAAGAGCCGCCGCGGCTGCCTAAGGAACAGCAAAACCCCGCCCCTGCTCCAGCCCTATTGGCTGCCAGCTAGGGGCGCGGCGCGGCGGCGGGAAAAGGTAAGGCTGGGGGCAACGCCCCCCGCCTATGCCGGAGCCGGCTCCCGCTCACAACCCCTCCCCTCCTGGAGGAGGAGAGGCTTTGTGGAACTCCCTCTCCCCAAAAGTGCACCTGGAAATTTCACTTTGCTGTTTCAAGCGAATGCTGAATACACAACTCTTTACCCTGGCCTTCGACACCTGGGGTGTAGATTTTTAGAGTCTATCCTGTTATTGTAAGTTTTATTTATTTGTTTATTTTAATGTGGGACATGTGGCAAAAGGCTATTCAGGTTGATGGAATAAAGCTGTGTTAGTATGGTGACACTACACATTTAAAAGACCAAAGGGATGACTGCCTATGCAATGGGCAGATGATCTAAAACAGGGGTCCCCAAACTAAGGCCCAGGGGCCGGATGTGGCCCAATCGCCTTCTAAATGCGGCCTGCGGATGGTCAGTGTGTTTTTACATGAGTAGAATGTGTGCTTTTATTTAAAATGCATCTCTGGGTTATTTGTGGGGCATAGGAATTCGTTCATATATATATTTTTCAAAATACAGTCCAGCCCCTCACAAGGTCTGAGGGACAGTGGACCGGCCCCCTGCTGAAAAAGTTTGCTGGCCCCTGACAGCAGGGCTTAAGTGGCTGTGAGAAGTCAACTTGAAGAGATGTCTGTTCAAAGAGGAATATGAGATGCTGTTTAAAAAGGAATTGCTTTAAACTGTTTTACATGCTGTCTTTTCAATAGTTGTTACCCACCGTGGGACCTTAGGATGAAAATAATAATGCTACTTTCTAGTCACAGTCAATCGTTATGAACTCAGAACAATTAAGAGCTGCTACATTAGGTCAGTTGGTAGAGCAAGAGAGTTTGAACCCCAAGCTGGGCAAAAACATTCCTGCATTGCAGGGGGTTGGACTAGATGACCCTTGTGATCCCTTCCAACTCTATGATTCTGTGTGTCTATGTGACACATTCTTTATTCAATGCAATAAATTCCTGTTCTTAAGGAGACTTACTGCCCTAAACACGTACACCTGGTTGGACTTTGTGAAGGCTAGGCTACATCTGGATACTGCCGTGCAATATTATTTAATATTCCACAGTTCTACCGATTTGGGGACAAGAGAACTAGTCCCTGTGCAGAACACATCCTGATGAGATTCTATAAACACTATCTGGGCAAGCCCCCAAAATACAGTTTTCTAAACTCATCTTGCTGCATGATCTGAATATATACCAAACCCCTTTCCCATGGTCCTGTTCTGCATGGGGTCTGAAAAACAAATCATTTGATAGCATGAGAAAACTGGCTGTGTGAAACCACCATTAGCACCCTCCCTTCTTCCTTTCGGCTCATGTTGCTTGACAACAACAATCTCTTCCGCATGCACACATCTCATCGAATGCCATGCTGTTCCATGTGGATGGTATTAGCTTTCTGTCCAGCAAAAGGACGGTTAAATTTCAGTAAGATAAACTAACAATTTCGTGAGAGTTGGGAGTATTCTGAAGGCCAACTGGTCAGAGATGGGAACTCTGAGCACAGCATATAATATAACTAAGTTCCTCACTGGTATTGTTTATTTGTAAGAAGTGCAGTAAAATGTTTTATATCATGATCTGTCAGGAGGAGGTTGTGATGTCCCAGAACACAATGCTCATTTAAACGTCTAGTAAACTTTGAAGGCTAGGGCATGGGTCCAGCGAAGCAGTGATTTGTATGAATAAATTTCAGCACAAATGTTGCTTTGTTGGTAGGACTGCTCGCTGCTTAAAGTTCTCCCCTCTTTGCTTAACTGCTTTGCCAGATCAGCTGTCATAGAAAGAAAACAACTAAAGCAGGCTTCTCCAATCTGGTGCCCTCCACTTCTTGTTGGACTACAACTTCTGTAAGGAGAAATGTGATTATATCTTTAAGGACACTTCCCATATCTCATTCAAGAGTTGAGGCCCAGGCAGGACATTCACAGCCAGCATGGCCAGTGGATAGGGATAATGACAATTGTAGTCCAATACATCTGGAGAGTACTAAGCTAGGAAAGGCTGGATGAAAAGATCATTTCACATGTGAATAGAGGGAACCAAGATGGTAACGCAATGTGGATTGTTGGGTTAGTGGTGGATGTTTCCCAGTGTATCGGTCTCTACTCAACATCTGGCTAATTCAACTTATTTTCAGGGAACATAAGGACAGAAAGTGTTGCCTTTGGTTGATCCCATTAACTTAAGTAAAGGCTTTGGAAACAGCACTTAGGCTAAACTTTGGCATGACCTCTCAGTTCAACAGCACTGTCTTAGTGCCCCCCACAGCATAGCGCCCAGTGTGACCACATTGGTTGTGCCACCCTATAACCGCCTCTGCTAAAGTTGTCAACAACAAACACGGAACATACTTAACACTTCCTTTGAATTATCTTCTAGGACCCATTCATGAATTAAAGATTCTTTGCCTACCTGTGTTTATTACTATGTGGGGCTACAAGCCATTTGGGGAATGAAACCTAAATTGCAGAAAACGAGCATTGGCTGAATTGCCAACTGGCACAATTCCAGATAGGTGTTTGGAGGCATGGCAGATCCTGCCAATATTTTTATGCCAGGCACTGAAATGTGGTGTAGTTACAGGTAGCATTTTTGTGACTAGTCAAGAGAGATGTTTAAAAGGCAAAGTTCTGGCTGTAATTGGGGGTGTTCCAATGTCCTATTTGCACCTGGGCCCCTTTTTAATACTGCCTTCACACTTATGAATGAAGCAACATCTGATAAAGAATGAGGAAAACATCTGCTTGGAGGGAACAAATGTTGATGTATCATTTTCTGTAAAATAAAATGTACTACAGTGTGTGATTGTTTGCCATTAAAGCTGGCAGGGGACTTGCAACTGAGCACAGCAAGAACAGGATAGAGTCCTAATAACAGGAGGACAGCTTTCCTTGGCAGAGGGTTTTTGGAAATACAATGGAGATGCAAAGAGAATAGTTAAAAAGGCATCATAGATTCAGAGTCACAGCAGGAGACTGGAACAACGGTGCACAGGAAGACATTTTATAAGGAAGTTTTGATTTCCTTTGATGACTCAGTAGATCGTTGAAAAATTGACAACTCATCTATAAAGATCACACTTGAAGGTAAGAGGTAAGTCTTGTGTTGCATCACTAGCTTTTCCAGGTTCAGGGGAGCATTGTCCAAAGACTCTCCAAATCTCATAGCTAGCCCCGATCCTGGGTATTGGACACTGTATGAATAACACTTCAAAAACCTTTGCAGGCAGCGTATGAGCTCAGGGCCAGAGCAAAATGTTTTGCTATCCTGAGTAGTGAATGATCGGGGGGGGGGTATAACCCAGGATCCTGTGCAATGATGTAGATAATTTGGGGAAAGGAGACAAGGATTGCACATTCTTTTCACTGGCATGACTAAAATACCAGTGTTCCAAATGACTGCTTGTGTTATTTATTTTGGGGTGGAGCTACCTGAATGTCACCTCAAATTATGATTAAGCTCTATAAGGGCACAGAAGCCCAGTCACTCCTTCCTCCAGTGGATGAAGCTCATCACCATCCTGCCTCCTTCTCGTGAAGGAAGGCTAAATGTGCATATGTGAAGAAACAGGGCTGGCAAATGGTGGCAAGGGTGGTGTGCAGATTAGCTGGCCTCTGAAGAAAAGGCAATGAAGAAATTGAGTACAATATATTCTCCAGTAATTGTGTGCTAGCTACTTTTCTTTTCTTTTAATTTGGACTTTCCACGCAATTTGCATTTTCTAGAAATAATTTTTTTCTAAACATGCCATTTCATAAACATATCATTTCAGAAAGCAATATATTTGCCATTTCCCTCTAACAAAAATAAGCCTTCACAGGGTCAGTTGATTAAAATGATTTTAAAAGAACAAAACCACGGTGTGAAATCTCAAGTGAAAAACAAAGCACAATTCCTAAACTACGGGCTTTAAGGATTAACACAGCCAGCCTCAACAGACATTTGATCAGGTGTTTGAAAATGAACACAAAGATTTAATATATCCCTGACTCCAGTGAGCATAGGTAATCCTTCTAAATCCTCTAACTTTCCTTAACATATACAGTAGCAACTATATGCTGCATATGTGGCATAGTAACAAGGGAGAGAGAAATGAATTAACCCTTCAGGCTAGACTAGATACAATTGTGGAATGCCAACTCCATCCCTTCCTCCATACTGGGTGGAGGCAGAGTTGCAGTGGTGGAAGGTAGCAAAGGGAGATTAGTGAAAGAAGAAGGTAGAGATCTTCCCTTCACAAACATATGACTTCTGACCTTGAGGGAAAGGCACAAGAAGCCAAATATGCAGCCAAACTCAAAATAGTTAGTAATAATAATAATAATAATAATAATAATAATAATAATAATAATAAATTATTTATACTCCCGCCCATCTGGCTGGGCTTCCCCAGCTGCTCTGGGTGGCTTCCAACAAAATATTAAAATACAGTAATCCATCAAACATTAAAAGCTTCCCCAAACAGGGCTGCCTTCAGGTGTCTTCTAAAACTCTGGTAGTTGTTGTTCTCTTTGACACCTGGTGGGAGGGCATTCCACAGGGCGGGTGCCACCACCGAGAAGGCCCTCTGCCTGGTTCCCTGTAACTTGGCTTCTCACAGTGAAGGAACCGCCAGAAGGCCCTCGGCGTTGGACCTCAGTGTCTGTGTAGAACAATGGGGGTGGAGACGCTAAAGATGCAAGTTATAGTAGGGTTGAAACTGGAGTTTTGGTGGAGCGCTGGGATGATCCATGGGAATTTGCAGACCAGCTCTGAGGGTTGAGAAGCCAAAACAAAGGGAGCTGCAATGAGGAAAAGCAGGAGGAACTGTCACACTAGGAGGAAGGGGGAGGGAAGATGGCAGACAGGGAAGCAAGTGGAGAAAAACACAGAGTGACATTCATTGGCCATATTTGGCCACCACAATAAACCATAGCTTTGTATTATGAGAACAAGCTGCAGTCAGCCTTAGGCTCCCCCATCAGTTTCGCTTTACCACAGGCTTCTTGTGCCATCCCAAGCAACCCATGGTTTATCTTAAATATGGCTTGTTTGAAACAAGCCAACTTTAACTGGATGTAACATCCAAACTGGGCCATTAGGGCTGTCACAAGAGATTCTGCTACCTGAGGCAGTTGGAGGCTCTGCTAGAGCCCAACTCCTTCTCCCCTGTACAATAGCTATTGCCCACACATTCTCCCCAGCTCCCACTGGCTTTCCCTCCACCCCACCACAACATTACTGGCAGCACCAGTGGTGGTTCTTCTGTCTCCCTTCCTGCCTTACTCTGAGGAAGGGCTGAGGTGGTCCTTGCTCAGAGTGAGGCATTCTAGGTGAAGTGGCCAGGGGAGTGCCTGTAGTGTTGCTGCTGCTGCAGCTAGAAATGCCGTTTAAACTTTAAGAATTCAAAGTGACTTTAAACTTCATCTCTAGCCACTGTGGCAAACCATGGTGGCAGTCCAGGTGCCCTCCTGGCCACCTCACCCAGAATGCTTTGCTCTGGTAACTCCTTTGGCCTCTTCAGAGTGAGCAGAGTGGCTAGAGAGGCGGAAGCCTTGCTGGATGGGTAGCTGGTCATAGTAGCAGCTGGAGGGCTGGCAGGCAATGAGGCAAACAAGAAAGGGACCAATTCATTGCCCCCTGCCCCTTCAGGTTGCCTCCTTATAGTGACAATACTTTAGTGTGTATAATTGTGTTTGTGCACACTTACGGCTCCAACTGGATTTTACGTGTCTGCAAACAACTATGAAAATTATCCACAGTTATATTTTTTTTATGCTGGTCACAGGGCATTTCACATGATTTCTTTTCAGGCACAGCTAAGAACAACTAATGCATTACTAGGGTCTCTGATATATAGATAAGGAGAAGAACGGAAAGTCTTAAAAGATGACCATATTCCCAGAAGACATGGTTCTGATTCCCAGAAGACATGGAGACATGGAGTTCTGATTCCCAGAAGACATGGAGACAGTCAAAGGGCAGAGTAAGACATTTTAAAAGATGTGGAGCTCTTTGGCTCAAGGTTATTCATGCTCCAGAAACCTCCCGGTTTGATTACTGCAATGTGTTATGCTTAGGGCTACATTTGAAGATAATTTGGAAGCTCCAATTAGTACAGAATGCAGAAGGGCCAGAGTTTTGACAGGCGCTGCTTGTTTTGTTCATATTATTTATTCTAGTATTGAAAGAGCTTCAGTGATATGCTGGTGCTTAAAGTGCTAAATGGCTTAAGATCCCGTTACCTGAAGAAGCACCTAATCTCCTGTCACCCTACTTGCAGTTTAAGATCATGAGCTGGGGTTTTTCTCCATGGGCTTCCCCAGCAGAGGTGAGGCTGGCAACCGTGAAAAACAGCCTCTTTGGCTATGGCACCTTCGTTCTGGGATGCCCCCCCCCAAACAACACTTGCCTGGTGTCAACACTGTTATCCTTTACAAGCTTGGCAAAACAAAACAAAACAAAACTTTTTTATGCACCCAGGCATGGGGGAACTTGCTGAGGATTTTTCTTTTTAAAAGCCAGGCATTAATTTGAAGGTTTTTTTATGGTGTTCTTGTTATGTTTTTAATTCATTGCAAATCACCTAGGAATTGAGAAATGAAGGGCTGCATATAGATATTTAACAATACATAAATAAACAGATGCAATTGATGGTGAACTGAACTAATTTGTACTTCCTGAAACAATATATGATCTGAAAAGCAGTTTTCCTTAAAAATTCACACTTGTCCCAATTTTGCAACGGAGTTCTCCAGTCAAGAAATGTGTGCAAAAATGCATGCATTAGCAAAAGTAACATATGAAAATGCTTTATATTTTGAGAAATTGCTTTGCAAAAATGTGTATATTAGGATAAAATCACACTGGTATGCTGGTGAATTTTCATGAGGACTCCCCCCCCCCAAATTTTTTTTCATGGAAATGTGGAAAACTTAAATGAGAAACAGAGTAGCTGAAATAAACAGATTTGCCCATCCCTGGTGTGACTTAACAGCTTTTCATTGTACACATCCCCCCCATCGTCTCATACCACTTGCTAACCGGGGCAAGGAAATGCCATAAACAGGTTGGTTATGTGTTATATTGCAGTAGATGTTAAAAGAAAGAGGGAGCAAAGATACTGAGAGCAGCAGCAGCAGCTCCTTACCTCTTATAATCTCTAGTTCTGCCCAGAGAGTTAATGGAACAAGGCCATGATCAACTGGTCAGAACAGAAACAGCTCTGGAGAGTCCTGTTTACTTGGCAACCTTGACAGAAAATTGTATAATCAGTTGTGGAGCCTAAGCGAAACCGCACTTCCAAAACAGAATCCTTCGGAACACAGAGTTCTCACTCTGACTCCTTCAAGGCAGAATTTATCTGCAGCACCTCTCTGCCAATGCCTCTTTTTCAATACCCTCCTCTCCTCTCCTCTCCCAAGCTTTGCCTGACTTCATTTAGTCAACAACAAGAGAAGTAGGCTAAAACAGGCCTCCCTAGCTGGCGCTCACGATAAGACCTCTTGGCACTGATGCCCTCTTTTGAGGCTCAGGGCCATTCCTCTTGTTATGTTTCATAGGTACATGGGGGAAAGGCACCCAAAACGTCACTGCACATTGGATATTATGCTGAAGGCCAGCCCAAGACGTTTGCGAGCAACAAATGGCACCTCTCCATGCCATCGCCAAAGTATGCACGGTCACTCATGTTATTTTGGCACTTGAGCTGGAAAACCCCTGCAAGTGCCTCTTTCCCTCCCTGGCAGTAAAAATACAATAAAACACAACAGTGATAAATGAAATAACGACTTGCTCCCCTTTGTATGACACCCAAAATTAGTTGCCTGAGGCAGCTCATTCTTCCTAACAGTAGGGCTGGCCCCAGTTGTGCTTAATTGGAGATCTGTGTGCATTAGAGCTATTCTAGGAACTCCAGCAATTCTCTGGTAAGATGGAAGAAAGGAAGGGGTTTGCATGACAGGTGGGGAGGTGGAAATTGCATAGAGGGACGTGGGTGGTGCTGTGGTCTAAACCACTGAGCCTCTTGGGCTTGCTGATCAGAAGGTCGGCGGTTCGAATCCCCATGATGGGGTGAGCTCCCGTTGCTCAGTCCCAGCTCCTGCCCACCTAGCAGTTTGAAAGCATGTCAAAGTGCAAGTAGATAAATAGGTACCGCTCTGGTGGGAAGATAAATGGCGTTTCCGTGCACTGCTCTGGTTTTGGTGTTCCGTTGCGCCAGAAGCGGCTTAGTCATGGTGGCCACATGACCCAGAAAAACTGTCTGTGGACAAACACTGGCTCCCTCAGCCTGTAAAGTGAGATGAGCGCTGCAACCTCAGAGTCGTCTGCGACTGGACTGGTCCTTTAACTTTACCTTTTTATGTGGCATCTGCTGCTGTTGGGGTTCAGGTTGACAGTAGTGCAATGGGATGTAGTGTAACAATGTGGACATTGCTCCAACCACATCTATGGCTGATGATGCCAAAGTTAGCAAAAAAATAACCCTCATCAGCCATAGATGTGGTTGGAACTGTATTCAGATTTTGGTGCATGATTTTTCTTTAAAAAAAAAAAACTTAAGATGATCTATTCAAGGTGTTTCCCCGTCCCTCTTCACCTCTTCTGTAGGGCATCTTGTTTCTTGCTATATGTATAATTAATCTCAAAAATTTAAATTTTTGTACAGTTAACTCTCATACTTCTGAAACATCTTCCTTTATCTGCTAGTTTTCTTAGATTTCTTTTCTATCTATTGCTCTCTGTCAAGGCTTGTTAAAAGTTTTATTTAATTAACCAGCAGGTGTCATGATTGACTAACATGGGCCATTTCTTTCAGAGCTAAAGGCTCTTCATCTCCAGTGATCGGTGCTTTGCTAGAGAGTCAAAACCATGATTACAAAACCACACAGACCTTTATTAAAACAAAAACAAAAAACAACCAACCTAAATGGGCAATGCTAAAACATTGTTTTGTTTTTTTTTTAAAAAAAGAATGTTAGCTTGAACAAGCAACATCATAAATATGTAATCTCATGAAACAGGTACACTGTGAGTATGTAATAAATTGCTGCCTTTCAAACAGAGCAGCTATTATAGCACAGGAGATTAAACAGCTTTTGAGTGAGTATAAGTGCACTTCTGTGAGTCATAAATGCTACAAAAGCAAAATGGCTTTTCCAAAATCTGTTGTTGCTTGGCCTTGCATATTGTTCCTTGTATGATTGCAGGAGCTGCAACAGGAGGGTTGAAAGACTGTGCCCATTTTAATTAAGTGCTTTCTTATTTCTTCTAACCAAGTTTTGAATGGGTAAAATTTACTTTGACAAATTTATTGATTAAATAAGTGTGTGTGTGTGTGTGTGTGTGTGTGTGTGTCTTCAATAAGACTGGGTGGCTTACATAAAAAGTTATAAAACAAAAAAAAAATTAAGCCACAGTCAATAAAAGGACAATAAAAAAGAGCAGCATAAAATATTATCAAGTTACAAAGACTACGGAACTATAAAACTCCTTACTTGACACTGAAAAGTTGTCAACCTAAGTAACTAGCTGAGTCTGAAAAGGCTTCCCTTCCAAGATACCACCTGCTTCACGTTGGGTGTTGGATGCACCCAGAGGAGGATATCCAAAGATAACACAGGGACAGGGGAGGACTTTGGTAATCTTTGGTAAGATGGCATCCTGAGTGAAGCCAAAATTTGGTGCCCCCAAATGGATCTTCTCAGTTATTGATCTTCTCAGTTTTTTGCCCCCTTGGCTCGGTGTCCTGTTCGGGGGAACCACCCACACTGCCCTAAATCCAGTGCTGATAGGAAGCTGCCTTATGCTGGCCCTAAAAGGCCAAAATGTTAAATGAATGAAAAGATAAATGTGATAGTTTTTTCAATGTATGTGTGTGTGTATATATATGTGTGTGTGTGTATGTATGTGTGTGTGTATGTATATATATATGTGTGTGTGTGTGTGTGTGTGTGTGTGTGTGTGTGTGTGTGTGTATATATATATATATATATATATATATATATATATATATATATATATATATATATTAAAAATGATATTTAAAAAAAGGAAGCTGCCTTATGCTGAATCAAATCATTGGTCCACTTAGATCAGCATGGTGTATATTGACTTTCTGGCAGGGTCTTTTTGAGCCCTATCTAGAGATGCTTTGGTGGTGGTAGTGGGGGGGGGGGTTTGAAGCTGGGACCCTTCTGCATGCAAAACAGATGTTCTTCCACTAAGCTACAGCCCTTGTCCATTGATGAGGGGGGCACTCAGGGTGGGAGAATACATTCCCTCAAGTCACCAAGAACTCCAGGATTAACAAGTTAGCACCATCCCTTTGAACTATGCCTAGAAGCGGACCGGGAGTCAATGGAGTTCTTTAAGAACCAGTGAAATGTGTTCTCAGTGGCCATTCCCAATTAGGAGCCTACCAGCTGCATTTGAAACTAACTGAAGTTTTCAGGCAATCCTCCATGTACAATATTTGTACTACGAATATAAGAAATTATGTGACTCAGTCTCAGAATGCATTTAGTATGCTATTTTCATACCATTATGATAGGCTTGTAACATGTGTTGTATTATATATAAATATCAATACTTGTCATATATTTAAGAATAAACTAATGATTTAGAAATAAATGCAATAATTATGGCAGGGGGAACTCTGGAGTTGCTATGCTACAGATGCAGTATATTTTCCAGGCAAATTTTATGGGGTCCAAATGCATGGTAGATAATAAGGAAATAAAATGGATTAAAAATGAAAAGCAAAAGGAAAACTGAAAGGATGGTGAGTAAATCTATCTGACACCCAAGCCAATTGCTGCATGAAGAAAAATGATATTGTTCTTGCAGAAAGCACAGAATCAGGATGGAAGATTCTGTATTCTTTTTGTGCTGAGGTTCTCATGTCTAGTCAAAGAAATAGACCTTTTTGTCAATGGACTTGTATTTTACTGGAAGGAAACTGGGCATATCACACAAATGCATGAAAATATTCCTGCTACTTGCTGTCACCACAGCAGGTTCCAATTTACTTGCAGCCTATTTCACTTTCAGCATTTACTTTCAGCGTATTTTACTTTCAGCGTATCTGAAGAAGTGTGCATGCACACGAAAGCTTATAAGAAGAACAAACTTAGTTGGTCTCTAAGATGCTACTGGACATTATATATATATATATATATATATATATATATTTCGTATTTCACAGTAACTGCGAATGGGAATACATACAATCCACCTTTAGGTGGTGCTAATGCATTGCTGAATATTGAAAGGAGACACCCTTTTGTTCCTGCTTGCTGCTACAATGATGTCTCCTGGACTCGTTCTCTGCACAAAAAGGCTATTAGGACCCTTGCGTGCTCATCCCGGCATTCTCACAGCCGTTTATCACTCTTAATGATAAACAATGTTTGCTGAGATAACACAATTGCCTAGAATATCATTTCCAGGATGCACCTTGAAGCATTTGGAACAAATGGAGCATTTGAAGCAGCAAACTATTTAAATGATTAACACAGAGGAATGGAAACAAGAGTAATAAATAAAGGCATGAATGCTCTGTCACTGCTACAGGTAACAAATAGCTACTGTTCCTAGTTCTTTCTTCTTATACCTTAACAGTTGAATATTTTCATTTGGCTACAATCATCCTCATATATGTAATTGCATCTGTCTATGGCACACATCTACAGTGGATTAATCTTGCTCAAGATTCCTTGTCTTCCAAAGCACTGGGAGGATGAGGATGCTGGTTTGATACAAGAATGATGGGGCTGTGGGTGGAAAACTGCACAAGACAAGAAGCTACCTAAGCTATGTTGCTGATTTTATAGACGGGTGGTATAGCTTTATTCAAGTAGTGAAGACACCAAGGTCCCTCTGAACTTGTGTTTTTTGCGAGTGTATTATACAACATGTCAATGATGCAATAATAGTGCTTTAGTGGTGGAATTAAACTTGATCGTCGACATATCGTTCCACTTTATTTGTTGTTCTGTGGTGCTTTCAGAATGCTACCTATGTACCTATGTTGCCACTAGGAGGGCACTCTTGTGCTGCAGTGCAATAAAAGCAGGAACTCCCCACCCCCACCCCAAAGAAAGAGTGACATGAAAAGTTAGACGATTTCAGCAGGAAGCTATGGGATATGCCACTGGTGGAAGAAGCCGGGTGCGGAGGGGTGCGTTGCGCACCGGGTGTCAGCCGTGCGGGTGGGTGACATCGCTGCGCCACCCACCCCCTGCTTGCTGCATGGCCAGTGCCCCTGGACTCTTGCTGCATGGGCGGCGGACCACTAGGGAAGCTCGGCATGCTCCCCACTCACCACACGGGTGCCAGGGCAAGTAGCTCCGCTTCTGGGATATGCACAGCTGCACATACAGAAGCAGCATGTCCACCCTGCAACATTTTCAGGCATAAGCAGCACTGAAAGTGGGATCATAAACCTTCAAGAACTCTGTATCTAGCGTTATCTCAGAAATTTATATTCCTTTGGACTCTGAGATATTTTTCGCTGGATTATTTAAAAGATGTTATTACGGACAGTGATCATGAGCTGGAAATTAATCTGATCCCCACAGCAAAAATAGTAATGGCAAATACAAAAAACACCCTCACCTCCTTCCAAATTTGAATGAATTGAAAATATTTGGTCTATGGTTGCAATGATTAAATTAACAAGCTGTAGGAGAATCAACCTCATATATTTATGGGGAAATGGGTTCTCTTGCTGTACCAGAATAACAAACGCAATGAATATATACAGCCGTATGCTGTATTTAGTTTATTGTAAGTTACAATTTGGAATTTTTTATTCTGGGATTAATGTAAACTTTGAAAATACAAAAGTATATTTTAAAAAAGAAAAGAAAAGAAAGCAGGGTCACATATAATTAGCCCAATACCATCATGAACACAAATCATCCTGGATGTGTGATAATAATAATAATAATAATAATAATAATAATAATAATAATAATAATATAAATAAATAAATAAATAAATAAATACAAGAGCCCCAAATGAAATTCTACACATGAGCACACTATGGATCGATCTGTTAGGATACAGCTTCTGAATAAGATATACCAAAATGGTGTCTCAAATAATGAATGTGTATAGCCCTGGCAATGAAAAGCAATGGTTAATGCATAGCCCTAAGATCAAACTGTGAGTTATTGTAAATGTGTGAATATGTATATGAGTGTGCCTTAAACACACACACACACACACACACACACACACACACACACACACTGGTGTAGTCCTGACCTGGGCTGAACCACAGTGCAGGTGATGGGGGTTCAGTTACCACCATCTATCTCAATGCTGATGTCCTGCTGGAAGTTCCTACTTGTCCCAGAGGAAATCTGCTATGGCTGCTAATAGCAGCATCTCTCATGGGCCAAATAGCTTCAGGGTGTGGTCAGTGGCATAGGAAGCTGCTTGGGCACCCGGAGCGGCAAACATGATGTGCACCCAGGGGCAGGGGCATCGCTACGTAGCACGCATGCGCAGCATCGCTACGTATGACGCATGGGTCATACGTAGCGACACCACGCATGCGATGTACATAGCGGGTTGCCGGTGCCCCCACTCCAGCGCTTTACGGACGGTGCCAGGATCTTCTGCTCGCAGCTGCAGCCGTGAATGGAGAATCCTCTACATGCATGACTAATCCCGATCAGGACCTTAGGTGGCTGCTTTAAAATCAATCACCACACAATAAACAAATGCCAAAATACATTTAACATAAATTGTAGCCAGACCCTTAGAATAGTTAGGTGACATTGAATGAATCCAGGCACTGTGTAACCACAGTTAAAAGAAAACATTTGCCATTCCTCTGGCTGGGCTTCACTCTCTGCGTTTCTTTTTAAGGAACATTTACTAGTTCCTGCAAGACCTTCACAAAATATGACACGTTCAAATTCAGCCCGTCTTCCCGGCCATAGTCTGGAAGCTACACAGTTACCTTTATTTACTTACAGAATATTACTTCTAGTGGGCAATTAGTTCTTGACATTTTAGAAGACAAGAAGTAATTACTGTTATAATGAGCTCAGGGTATTTGAAATCACCAGGCAATATTCCAAATGACATTTTCTCCATCTTGGTTTGCAGCTGAAATAACCCTAAAGGCATACTTCTGAGCAAAATATATAATGCATTGGAGTAGTGTAGGGAAGCCCTTCAGAGACATAAAAAAGGAGAAGGTTCATAAAGAAAGAAATGTACTCCAAAAATGTAGAGGTCTCTTGTCCTGTAAAATTACTCAAAAGATACCCTTTAACTTTGGTGTGAACAAGAAATGTGCAGGTTCCTGAAGCAGAGATTGCAGCCGCTATGCTCCTGCCCTGGTTTATCTGCTGCTGCATTATGGTCCAGCTCAGCATTACATCCAAACCCAGGTACATGGTTCGTTTCGCTCCAGAGAAACGATGAGCTGTAACCAAGGTTGTTCTGTGGCTTAGTGCAGCTGCAGTAGGACTAGAAGAGGAGCAAAGCAGCTAAGATCTACATTCCAGGAGCCTGCATGCTTGCTCATTCATTTTGAGCCATGGATTGGCTTAGCATTATGGGTGAGCTAGGCCAGAGACTTGGATCCCAAGATCTAGAGATCTGAGGACACTCACAGAAGGAAAGCTTCCACCTCTTCTTTCTCCCAGAAGCCTGTCCATGCCCCCCATCGTTCAGGCGACTGCTTAGCTGTATGGGATTGCTCAAACATCATCCCTGCTATCTCCAATCATAGCAAATGACTTAGAAACAGAATTTTATGGAATGGAAAATCTGGCTTGCTATGATCTCTGTAAATTATTCTAGCAACTGCTC
The DNA here is from genome assembly GCF_009819535.1 of Lacerta agilis. Classification (NCBI taxonomy): domain Eukaryota; kingdom Metazoa; phylum Chordata; class Lepidosauria; order Squamata; family Lacertidae; genus Lacerta; species Lacerta agilis. The sequence continues at coordinate 55,432,717 of NC_046315.1, forward strand.
TATGCAGGCTCATTTAGTATAATCGATACAGCCAAATTGTACACAAATGTCTAGATCGCCAGTCATTCTTTTTAAAGATAATGCTACACTATTTAACATGCAGTAGTTGCTCAGAAAGATTAATAGCAAATGGCAGCCCTGTTGCCTGTGCCAAAATCAACACAAGCAGCTATTCAACAGTAGATGGCTGATGCACCCACTCTCTTCCTTTCAATCTTAGGAAGCGTCATAATCATGCCAGACTGGGGACAGATGGATCAACCTATTTCCAGTATGTGTCAGTTTTGCAGAAGTAATCATATGTCCGATCCATCCCATTTTCTGCTATTCCTTTTCCAAAAAAGAGACTGCAGCAACAATTGCATTTAAATTTTACACATTTCCCCCTAAAATATTCAGTTTTGTATGTTTATCCCTCTAAAGTATGCACTTCCCCCTTATTAAGGAGCTGGAGTGATCTTAGAGCTTAGAATTGCATCACCAAATCTGGAGTGAAATTCACAGAATAATTGGGTTCCAACTTGGAATTGTGAATTAGCTCAGTTCAGAAATGGAATGAATTTTTCCTCCATCCCTATGTCAGACAAGCTGTGTCCACAGCTACAAGTAGATGTCATCGACAATAGGAAAGAAAAATAATTTTACAGATGGGAGCAGCCATGTTTCCTTCTCATATATCCACAGTGTGACATGTCAACTCCTGAGTCTTATTGACCATGTAAATTGAATACATGGGGAACTGTAGGCTAGCCATCCCCAATCTGGTGCCCTCCAGAAGATTTGAACTACAGTTCCCATCAGCTCCAACCATAGCTGACAACTTTTCCCTTTTCTTTTGAGGAATCCTATTTGGAATAAGGGAATTTCCCTTTAAAAAAGGGAAAAGTTGACAGCTGTGGCTCCAACCAGCACAGCTGCCCTGACTTGGCTGATGGGAATTGGAACTTAGATTTATTTTCTAGAGCATGCCAGGTTGAGGAAGAAAGGCTGATGTAGGCTGTGCAAATGCAGAGTTTTGTTTATTGATGCATAAAAGTCATGCACTGCCTTTTGATTAAAAAAATAATCCACGGTGGATTATAATAATATTAAACCAATGTTAACAAAGTGTTGATTAAATAGAAATTGTTCTGACCAATAACAAACCTGTCTGAAACTTTATGACTACTTTAATGCAAATAAAAACATTCAGACCTTGGTTTACCATCTTGAGAACTGAATGCCACTGGTTATCCCTGCTGTGGATCCTGTCACAACAGCTAGGTATCGAAGCTCAGTCAGAAGAAGCTATAGAGTCATCCATCACTGGAAACTTGGGAGGGGGAATGGATCTGATTGCTTTCATGCAATGGAGCACGGTCATTCACTTAATTACTTTATTTATATATACAAATTTCTGAACTGCTCAAGATTCCAGGGCAGTGTTATTTTATTGATGAACTGTTCTTCAGCAGATTATTCCAGCCCAGTGTACATAAGTGAGGATAAAATTTTTCATACAATATACGGATACTACTTACTTGAAGCATTTAGAAGAAACACTAGCTCTTAAAATACATGAGAACACCTGTGGGGAGTAGTGAGGAATAGGACAAAAGTAGAATGTGGGAACTCTCACTGAGAATTAGCTGGGAAACCTTAACTCTTCAACTCTTAATCTTGTCTATCAATGTCTTGGATTAACCAGAGTATTTTGTGGTTTTGAATGTTTAGGAAACACAGAATATCACATAGGGAAAACATAACTGAAGGAATTGGCTGAAGAGCAGCAAATTGTTCAGCATAGCCACCTGTCTGAGCATTTGCACTGTATGTTTTAATACTAATAAGGTTTGACTTATCCCACCAGTGTATGTATGAAAATACAGTAAACCCTGGGAAAGAATTTACTGAAGAAGCCCAAAACTGTCCATGGGCAAAACAGGGGACAAACGCCAGCACCCTGTCTAACTTTTGTGCATAACATCTTCAATATTTCATCTGATTGGACTTGCTTTCATCAATTAACATCTGTGCGTATCATCATTGATATTTCATCTGACTGGACCTATTTTCATCAATATCTACAGGAGCCTGGCTAAAGAAATTTAAAGACTGAGATTGTCCTGTTGCACTAACTTGAATGAGTTTTCTGTTTGTGGCTTCTTTGTTAGACTTCTTGTATTGCTCTCTCTTTGGTTGGACTACCAATATAGAATTCAGAACGTGGAATGGTTTGGTATATTTGTGTGTGCCGTTTTTGTGCTGCTTATTGTATACTGATTTACCACGAGTATTGGCAGCATAGGTTTATTTTTTCAGAACCTGTCTGAGCATGGCTTGCCAATGTCTGAAGTTAATAGGATTGTGTGGCACTTGGATTTGTGTATTTGCTAAGGGGGGAAAGAGAAGTTGGAGTGCACTATTAAACTGCCATTTTAGCAGGCTGTTGAGGAGCATAAACCGCTGCTCTTAAAACAGTTTCTTAGACTGCAGTCAATTTTTAAAGGGGTGAATCTAAACAGTTTCAATCTCTGGCATCTCCAGTTAAAAAGGGACTGGGTAGCAGGTGATCAGAGTGGACTGTAGATCAAAGACAGAGAACATGCTTTGCATCCAAAAGGCATCTCTGGGTAGGCTTAGGAAAGACTCCTGTCTGAAAGCACCCTGAAAGCATCCTGGAGCACCACAGTTGGGACATGTCCACAACTCTGTTTGCCCTGCTGCTTTCCCTTGGGAAAACCTGCAGTTTATCACTGAATTGGACCAAATGGCACTTGGGTTTCCTGCAGATTGCCATTTGTTCCAATATATATATTCTGAACTAGATGGACCATTGCCTGACTTGGTATAAAGCAACTCCTTATCGGCCAATGGTCTGATTTGATATAAGGCTGTTCCTGCATTCATACCTTGCTCAAAATTGTCTTGTCACAGTAGTAGACAATCCTGGGCTAGATGAGCAAATACTCTCTGAGCTGCTCAAAGGCAGCTTCTCCCTGCTCTCTCTTTCTTCTCCAAGAGAACCCGAGTAAGCAGCACACTGCTCTTAATGTGGTCTGCTTGACCCCAACAAACCTTACAAGATATGGACACCCCATAAAGATACATACAGATATTCTCAAGCATGATCTAAAATCTCATCTCATCTCCTCATAATAATGAGCATGTGGCACTGATTGGCAATATGCAGTGTGCCTTGTCCTTATACCTGCCCCATTGCTTTGCTTGGGTCCTGCTAAGCATGCTCCGGCTTGGGTTGACAGCAGCAGTGACTCGCCCTTCTGCCAGGCAGCAGACATGGGTGGGTCTGGCAAAAGAGCATCTGTATCTTGACAATGTAATGTGAGCCACAGCCCTGGGGATGGATGCTGTGAATTAGATTGTTGCTAAGCACCCAAGCCAGCCTGAAAGCAATGCCGGTCTGCAGCCTGTTAATACCTTACAGATCTGGAAGTGATTGCTAGTTGAAAAACAGTCTTGTTTGAGCAGGTTTATTTCATGCAGGTGGAATGAATGGGAAAGGGAGGAGAAGGGGGCTTTGTTCTCTCCCCCCCTTGTTGTTGTTCAGTCGTTCAGTCGTGTCCGACTCTTCGTGACCCCATGGACCAGAGCACACCAGGCATGCCTGTCCTTCACTGCCTCTCGCAGTTTGGCCAAACTCATGTTAGTAGCTTCGAGAACACTGTCCAACCATCTCATCCTCTGTCGTCCCCTTCTCCTTGTGCCCTCCATCTTTCCCAACATCAGGGTCTTTTCCATTTTTTTTATAAGATTTTTTATTATTTTCCAATAGAACAAAGAGAAAACACTACATCAGCATAAACACCATAAACACACACTACACAATAAACAATAAACAAGATAAAAACAATAACAGTAACAACAAACAAAAGAAAAAACCTATAATACCTTAACCAACACCTATCTTTGTACTTTTCTTATTTCTAACTTCTCTGTTAGGGGACTTCCCCTGTTCCCTCCACTGCCTTCAAAATCATATATACATTTTAGGTAACTTTATATCTTTTTCCATTAACATTTACCATATCTCTTAATACTCTTTAGATTCACTCAATCCAATATAAATCATAACTTAAACTCAATATCTTAAAGTACTCTTTAACAATTAAATCATTCACAACTAAAATATCTTCTGAACAATTTTATCTGACATTAACCTGCTAAAGCCGATTCTTCTGATTAATTCTGCTCAAATATTCAATTTTACACAATTAAGTAAATAATCCTTAAATTTCTTCCAATCCTGCGTCACCTTCTCCTCCCTCTGGTCTCGGATACTCTGGCTTCTCCTCAGATCGTATAAATCTTTCGCCTTTTATCAGGGTCTTTTCCAGGGAGTATTCCCTTCTCATGAGGTGGCCAAAGTACTGGAGCCTCAACTTCAGGATCTGTCCTTCCAGTGAGCACTCAGGGCTGATTTCTTTAAGAATGGGTAGGTTTGATCTTCTTGCAGTCCATGGGACTCTCAAGAGTCTCCTCCAGCACCATAATTCAAAAGCATCAATTCTTCGGCGATCAGCCTTCTTGATGGTCCAGCTCTCACTTCCGTACATTACTACTGGGAAAACCATAGCTTTAACTATACGGACCTTTGTCGGCAGGGTGATGTCTTTGCTTTTTAAGATGCTGTCTAGGTTTGTCATTGCTTTTCTCCCAAGAAGCAGGCGTCTTCTAATTTCGTGACTGCTGTCACCATCTGCAGTGATCATGGAACCCAAAAAAGTGAAATCTCTCACTGCCTCCATTTCTTCCCCTTCTATTTGCCAGGAGGTGATGGGACCAGTGGCCATGATCTTAGTTTTTTAATGTTGAGCTTCACACCATATTTTGCACTCTCCTCTTTCACCCTCATTAAAAGGTTATTTAATTCCTCCTCACTTTCTGCCATCAAGGTTGTATCATCAGCGTATCTGAGGTTGTTGATATTTTTTCTGGCAATCTTAATTCCGGTTTGGGATTTATCCAGCCCAGCCTTTCGCATGATGAATTCTGCATATAAGTTAAATAAGCAGGGAGACAATATACAGCCTTGTCGTACTCCTTTCCCAATTTTGAACCAATCAGTTATTCCATATCCAGTTCTAACTGTAGCTTCTTGTCCCACATAGAGATTTCTCAGGAGACGGATGAGGTGATCAGGCACTCCCATTTCTTTAAGCACTTGCCATAGTTTGCTGTGGTCGACACAGTCAAATGCTTTTGCATAGTCAATGAAGCAGAAGTAGATGTTTTTCTGGAACTCTCTAGCTTTCTCCATAATCCAGCGCATGTTTGCAATTTGGTCTCTGGTTCCTCTGCCCCTTCGAAATCCAGCTTGCACTTCTGGGAGTTCTCGGTCCACATACTGCTTAAGCCTGCCTTGTAGAATTTTAAGCATAACCTTGCTAGCGTGTGAAATGAGTGCAATCGTGTGGTAGCTGGAGCATTCTTTGGCACTGCCCTTCTTTGGGATTGGGATGTAGACTGATCTTCTCCAATCCTCTGGCCACTGCTGAGTTTTCCAAACTTGCTGGCATATTGAGTGTAGCACCTTAACAGCATCATCTTTTAAAATTGTAAATAGTTCAGCTGGAATATCATCACTTCCACTGGCCTTGTTGTTAGCAAGCCTTTCTAAGGCCCATTTGACTTCACTCTCCAGGATGTCTGGCTCAAGGTCAGCAACCACACTACCTAGGGTGTATGAGACCTCCATATCTTTCTGGTATAATTCCTCTGTGTATTCTTGCCACCTCTTCTTGATGTCTTCTGCTTCTGTTAGGTCCTTTCCACTTTTGTCGTTAATTGTGGTAATCTTTGTATGAAATGTTCCTTTCATATCTCCAATTTTCTTGCACAGATCTCTGGTTTTTCCCATTCTGTTATTTTCCTCTATTTCTTTGCATTGCTCGTTTAGAAATGCCCTCTTGTCTCTCCTTGCTATTCTTTGGAAATCTGCATTCAATTTCCTGTAATCCCCCTCTAACCAGATGCAAATATCACTGAAGCAGGCTTCTGGTGGCACTGAAGTAAGGTCACTTTCCTAGCCAGATCACTACCTGATCAAAGTCTTATTCAGACACTCTTCCAAACTATATAGAAATAGTACACATAGTCACAATTTGTGGTCACAGTGAGAATTCTAAGTGCATTCAGCTGAACATATGAAGACCCCCCCCCCTTTGGATCTTTCCCTTAAAGTGGGGAGGTTGTGCATGGAATATGAAGGGAATGACTTTTGGGGAATGTGGCCATCCTAGCCCTTCCACATGCTATTTCCATGATGTTTTAAAAATACCTGACTAGGACTGGCATCTCCCCTCTGCAAACTCAGTTTGACCATTGTGCCTTAGAAGCTTATGGCCCAGGAGCAGCACGTCCCGTTTCCCCACTTGGTGGCATAAGCCATGGAAGTAAGTAAGTTGGTGTGTGTGTGATAATAGTTTTCCACAGGTCTGAAAGTCCGGATTAAACCCTGTGTAGGCCCCTAGGCAGTCGAAATTTCTGGGGAGCCCTCACAAATTATCTCCTAATAATTTTTTATTTTACCAACCAACAATTTTAATAAACCAATTTTATTATTACTTACAGATATATATTTTATAATTCTGTTATTCTTTTTTCTTTTTTTCCTTCTTACTACCAAGTGTTTGACTATACCATATTATGTATTGATGATATGATAAAACAAAAAAGCAAAGAAACATTAAAAAAAACTAACACATTCAGGCTGTAGTCCTCTATGAGTGCCATCTCCATGGAATTTAGTGGCACTTACTTCTGAGTGTGGTTATTGTGACATCAACCCCCACTAGAAAGTGTGACAGCAGGGACCCCTCCTAAACCAAGGTGAGACACTTTTCAGTTGAGATAGGTGCTAGGTGCTTAAACAGCTGCTGTGCTTTCCAGTCCACCAGAACTACTTGTCCCTGCTCTTGTGTCGTTAAACAGTTGCCTCCTGGTCCCACACATGTGACCTTATTGCCCCTGTCTACATGACCTCCTTGGCCACAGGCCGCCCTGCCAGGCCCAGGGGCTACCTGTCCCCACTGCCAATAAATGGCGCTGGCTCTTGCTCAGGGGCAAGAAGCTTCTGCCTTCTTGCTGTCTCTTTCTTGGCCAGAGAGAGAGTCGACCAACGGCGAGCTCCATGGAGAGCCTCAGCTCCATCAGCCGCCTTGGCAGGAGGAAAGCAGGGGGTGGGGCTCCCCTCGAGACTGCACGAAGGGGCGGCGCCGAGCTAGCGCTGTTGCTCCTGCTGCTGCCGCCGGCTGGCAATTGTTCCAGGAGTCTCGGCGGCCGCTAGAAAGAGCAGCCAGCCAGCCGACGGGCAGAGAGAAGGCGGCCACCATGAGCAGCCAGAAGTGCGATGTGGTCGTGATCGGGGCAGGCATCTCAGGTCAGTGGCGGGCGGGGCGGGCGCGAAAGCATCTCCGGGCCGTAGGGAGAAGGTGCGTGCGTGCGCCTCGCTCGGGTCGTGCCAGGGTTGTCCCCAATCCAGTCGCTGGGTTATACTGGGTTAAACTGGCTGGAAAACACTAATATCCCTCGCAGAGACTGACGAAGCTGCCGGGTCCCCCGTCCCCGCCAGAACGCAGACGACTTTGCTCTTATGGTTTGATAACGCGCTCTTGCGCAGCAGCCGCCCGGGCAGCCTGTTCCATATCAAACGAGGGGCGCCGGCTGCTCCTTGGAGTCGCCCCCCGTCTCCCGACTGCTCTTTCTCACCAGGGACGATCTGTCTGGCTCCCTCAACAAGGATGTCTGCAGGCTGGCGATATCCTAGCCTCGCTTAATGCCGGTTGCACCTTATTCTGGCAGAAGCACTCCCAAGGCCGTGCCCATAAGTTCGTGTTTTGTTTTGTGGTACCCAGATGTGTGTCATCTTAGATCCAAAGGGGTCATTGGCAAGGAAGGCTGACTGTCTTGCCCTACACCCTGTAGTGGAAGCACCAAATAAGCGCCTAGAAATTCTTGCCCTGGGCTCCTTTGGGAGCCTTTAATTAATTAAAGATGATAATTAATTGCATGGTTAGAGTGGAGAGAGATCTAGCTAGAAGGGAGACTTTTTGAGGCAGATCCCTGTTGTGCCTTTATTTATTAGCTCCGTTGGAGCTAGTGGATCCATTCTGGTTGCCACCACTAGTAACACGACCCAAATAAATTGCCACTCTTTGTACCCGCAGTAGCATCAGTAGTAACATGATGGTGATGATGAGATCAAAACAGGCAAGCAGAAGGAGCAGTGAGAAAGGTGCCTCCATGCTATTTACATAATTCTGTTTTCCTCTTCTCTTATCTTAAAGGGAAGCACTAGAGTAAGGAAGAAAAGGCTTATCGAAGGGAAAGGATGGAGAGATGCCTTTAAGGCATTGAAGGAGGGAATGAGGCTTAAAACTTATCCACTGTTAAGGGGTAGGAAAAAATGGATTGCTGTCTGCTCTTACCTTTACAGAATATTTTTTTGGGGGGCTGAGGTGTTCCTGCCTAAAAACCTGTAGATTAGGGTGGGGCAGCAATCTGAAATGAAGCAAGGTCTTTTTCTAGGTCAGTCACAGTGCAATCATCTACATGCCTACTCAGAAGTTAATCCCACTAAGTTAAATTGAATTTATTCCCAGCTAAGGGTTCCACCTGGAAGTAGGCCCCATCAAACTCAGTGGTGCTCACGTCTAAGTAGACATGCACAGTACTGCACTGGTAGTGTCACTGTCTTATTACATTTCCAATCTTATTTCCATCTGTTACAGTAGAGGAGTCCCCCCCCCCCCCCCGCATTTTGAATTTTCAATATTCTGAGAGCTTTTGCTTTTGGGTCTGTTATACACTACTAACCTACCTGCTGAAAATGGTGGCAGTTTGCTGATTTGTCTCTGTGTTAGGCTTGTATTATTATTTCAGATTAGGGTTTGTTACTTTGTAGTCTGCATGATGATGTGCTATAAAACTCCAAGGAACCTGCTTACCTAACATCATGCATTTACTGTTCTCTAAACTCATTTTCTGGCAGTTTCTGTGGCTCTAACAGGTCCATGACAGGTCAAAACTCAACAGGTGCAACTTTCCCCAGGTGAAATATGCAGTGGTGGAGAGGACAGGCCTTTCAAATTTCTGCCATGCAGCTGGTAAAAGACATAGGCCATTTGTCATAAAAATGGCTACCATATATGCAACCACAAGGGCAAATTTATAGCTTTGTATTTTTTGTTGGGCTTAGTGATTTCTGACTTCAAAAGTCTAGTCTGGAAAACTAGAACTGGCCTTTCTTTCTCCAGATATTTTCTTGGCAATTTGTGCTAAATGCTGTCTACGTACGTAGGCAAAGAGTTGGCTTCTCTTTCTGCCTCTAATATCATCAGTCACCAAGTCAGAACTTTTAAATAAAAGGTTGGCACTTCTGTGGCAAAATCTCCTCAGAAACTTTGTCTACCATTACTGTTCTTTCAAATCTTCTGTATTTCACTTTTGGCATAAACCTTGACTCTCAAAGCAACAGGTTACCACCTATGACACATAACACTTTTCTGAAAGCACAAACCCTTTTATTATATTGACTGAAGAAAGCTAGAGGTTTGATATGGGTCGTGAGGGTTAATGAGCAACATCTGACAAAAAAGTCTTTGAAGTTAAGATTTGCAATTTCAGATTTACATGCTCCTATAATGTTCCAGCAAATGCTAAGAGAACAAAAGGATCATTTTTGAAGGTGAATGACGAAGTATAGTGTGCACTTTTTAGTTCAGTCAGCAGCTCTGCTTAGTAGTATCAGGTGCATGTCAGACACTTCAACCCTTGTCCCACTTTAATTCCTCCTACCCCACTCTAGTGGGACGCGGGTGGCGCTGTGGTCTAAACCACAGAGCCTAGGGTTTACCGATCAGAAGGTCACTGGTTCGAATCCCCGCAATGGGGTGAGCTCGGTCCCAGCTCCTGCCCACCTAGCAGTTTGATAGCACGTCAAAGTGCAAGTAGATGAATAGGTACTGCTCTGGTGGGAAGGTAAACAGCGTTTCTGTGCGCTGCACTGGTTTTGCCAGAAGCAGCTTAGTCATGCTGGCCACATGACCCAGAAGCTGTCTGTGGACAAATGCCGGCTCCCTCAGCCTATAGAGTGAGATGAGTGCCACAACCCCATTTGTGACTGGAGTTAATGGTCAGGGGTACCTTTACCTTTACCTTACCCCACTCTAGTAGACTTTGGCTGCATTGCACACCATTAATTCAAAGCACATTTAAAGTACATGCTTACCCCTAATGAATCCCCAGAACTGCAATTTACCCCTCACAGAGCAACAATTCCCAGCACCCTTAACAAACTACTGTTCCCGGGATGATGATGATTATTATTATTATTATTTGGGGGGGATAATGTGCTTTCAATGCTTGCTGCTGTATGCAGCCTTTATGCTCTGAAGACCTGCCTGAAGCAGTAGCGGGCAGGATGTTTGGATGTGATGGGAATGGTTAAAAAGAGTTAAATGTATATTGTAGGCTTAAAACCTTTAGGTTCGATTAAAGTGTATTGGGGCAACTTTTCTTTTCTCACTGTTTACATAGAATGGCCATTTAGACCAGCCCCCTGCAATACATAAATCTTTTGCTCATGACCCTGAGATTAAGAGTCTCATGCTCTACTGACTGAGCTATGGGAAGGGATGAAGAATAGAGGAAACATGGACGCATGAGCTGTTGAAAAGGTTTAGTTGGGTGACTGCACCACAATCTTACTTCAACTTCAATTGTATTTGTGGTTGTTGAACCAGCTGCCATGCATCCAGAGAGCAAGAACAAGCTAGCCATGTGCTCATATCCTGATATGCCTTTAAGGGAAGGATGTTTACTCATTGAACTGAGGCAAAAATAAAAAGTCCAGCAAGCTTTCAGTAGATGGTAATCATTCACATCATTCTTGGTGAAGAGTTACTGCTGGACTGTTGTGAAGGAGATTGAAAAGTGTGTGTTTTTCCTCATAAATTAGGTACCGGTACATTCTTCTTCTTTGGTGATCACTCATAGCCGAGTAAGATTGTCTTCCATAAACATGGTTTTAACAATGAGTCCGTAAGTGATTGTGGAGGCCAATTCTGGATCCACACGTCCTTCCACAGTGGGGACGTTGGTTCCTGTGTGGGAGTTGATCACGGTGTGGATTTGCCAAGTGTGCCTTCCTCTTAGCACGTTTCTCCGTTGTGTTCTGAGTTTGAGTGTTTTCAAAGCCCATGGCACCTTTGGTAAAGGCTGTTCTCCAATTGGAGCACCCGCAGGCCAGTGTTTCCCAGTTGTCGGTGTCACTGGAAGGGCAGATCCTAAAGTTGAGGCTCCAGTACTTTGGCCACCTCATGAGAAGGGAAGACTCCCTGGAAAAGACCCTGATGTTGGGGACGACAGAGGACGAGATGGTTGGACAGTGTTCTCGAAGCTACTAACATGAGTTTGGCCAAACTGCGAGAGGCAGTGAAGGATAGGCGTGCCTGGCATGCTCTGGTCCATGGGGTCACGAAGAGTCGGACACGACTGAACGACTGAACAACAACAACATTGAGAGAGTCTTTAAATCTCTTTTGTTGACCACCAGCATTACACTTTCCATTTTAAAGTTCAGAATAGAGTAGTTGCTTTGGAAGACGATAATCAGGCATCCACACAACATGACCAGTCCAACGATGTTGATGTTGAAGAATCATTGCTTCAACAGTGGTGATCTTTGCTTCATCCAGTACACTGATATTAGTTCGTCTGTCTTCCCAAGTGATGTCCAAACCATCCTAAATATCTTCACAGAAGTTTACGAAAAGCTTGGCCTGTCGCTCAACATCCAAAAAACAAAGTGCTGCACCAACAAGTACAAAATAACCCCTCTGCAGCGCCACAAATCCAGCTCAATGGTGTAACGTTGGAAAATGTTGATCACTTCTCCTACCTAGGCAGTTATCTTTGCACAAAGGCCAACATTGATGCCGAAATCCAGCATCGCCTGAGCTCTGCGAGTGCGGCTTTCTCCTGATTGAAGTGCAGAGTGTTTGAGGACCAAGACATTCGCAGGGAAACCAAAATGCTTGTTTACAAAGCTATTGTACTACCAACCTTACTGTATGCTTGTGAAACATGGACCACTTACAAACGCCATCTCCAACTTATTGAAATTAGGTACATATTTACTTCCCAGTATAAGGGACCTAATGTTTTGACTTTGGCTATTCCAAAATTAACATGAGAAAAAAATATTTTCTAAGCAAATTGTCCCTTTGGCTCAGGACATACAGATTCCCAGGCATGAATATCATCAGATGTCTTTTATCATTCAGTGTGGGAAGAGGGACTTAGCATTTAACTTTCCTAAATCCCTTTTGTAGTGTAATATATCTTCTGGAAAGTGGATGTATCTGACTATAATGCTGACATTTTTTTCTCAAAGAATTGACTTAATAAGCTTCAGTCACCAGAAGCATGCTGGGCAACTCTGTCATTATTCAAGCCACCTAAATTTAAGACTGATTTCAGGTTTTAAAGGCAAAGCTTCAGGTAACCTTTAACATACTCAATACAGCAAATAGAATCTTGCCAAAACACCCTCACAGTGTTATCAGTTGGTGCTGTTAGGTGACTACAAGGTAGCCAGGAAACATGTTTGAAGGACCTACGAAGGGCCTGTGCTTAAATGTGTGGAGAGAAGCCATGGTTCCCTGCCCATTTCCAGGTTTAGCCTTCTTTCAAAAGTAGAGTTCACTTCATGGCTCTGGCTGCAGCCTGATAGTGAGAGGCAACTTTCCAGATATTGCTGGCCTCCAACTCTCATCAGCCTCAGCCAAGAGGCCGGAATGTTGTGAGCTGCAGTCCAAGTAATATCTGGAGGGCATCAGCTTGAGGAAGGCTGATGTGAGCTGTGAAACTCATCTGTGTACTCAGTGGTGTGTGTGTGTGTTCAAATAGCACCAACTCTGTTCACAGGAGAGCACTACTCGAATTTATCAACCTCCCAATGTATTTGTAGACAACAGCCTTCCTTCCTTCTGGAAAGAAAACCGGATATAACTGGGTGAGATGTTCTGCCACCACTAGTTAGTCTTTAAATATTATAACAGGGCAGTTGCATTCTTATCATCTTATTGGGCCATGAATATACATTTGTCAGGGATCTGAAACAGAATTTAAGCAACACCAGGAACTGAGAGAGACAGGGTGATGTTTGATTTCTGTTTGAATCCAAGGCTGCAGCTATGGGGGAAGCAGGCCCTATTGGGGTGTTAATGCTGTGAACCCCTCCATTGTAGGCTCAGGTTGTATATATGTGTAAATAAACCATGTATCCTTAAAAACACCACAGTCTCCACTGTGCTTCACATAGAACACTGTTTTTCCAGAGTTCCCAACTACTGCATGACTTTAGTTCAACACAGAGTTAACAGAACCCCAAAACAATCTGTCAAAGTTAGAGAAACGAAATGAAGAATCAAAGGCATGTGAAACTGTTAACTTGACCAATTTCAGTGCTACCTTATTAACAGAATTTTGCTGACTGACAGTAAGAACAAAGATCAAACAACCTGATGCCAAGTTCAATATCTCAGCTGAAACACAGTAATCAGATTGTTTATATTATGCTGTCTGCTCTAATGATCCCAATGCTATTAAATCCAAGTTTCAGGCAAAGTAATGCAATAAGCAGGATGTTGGGGCTTTGAAAGGAGATCTAAGCTTGGGGAAATTATAACAGGGCAGTTGCATTCTTTTCACCTTATTGGGCCATAAACATAAATTTGTCAGCATTTTTAATGGCTACTGTTCAAAGGCTGACATTGCATTTGAAGACAAAACACCAGGTAACATTAAACTTGCTCAATACAGCAAATAGAGCCTTGCACAATGTTGAAAATGGCTTTGTGCACTATTGAAACACCCTCACACTATTATCACTTTGTGCTATTAGGTAAGGTAGCCAGGCAACATTTTTGAAGGATTTAATTGCTGCATTCTCTTTACAAATAATTTATAATAGCATTTTTTAAAAAACAAAATGAACTGTTCTTGTCACCTTCCCCAGAGCGAGAGAGCGAGAGAGAGAGAGAGCATTATGATTGGGAACGAGGACCCTTCTAACCCCTGGATCCAGCAAGTGTTAAACTACAGGAGCAAGGCTAGCTTCCCGGTGAGGCAGTCAGCTGGGTGATGAGCCATTAAGGGGAGCAAAGGGAAGGGGCTCTGTGTGAGATAGCATATGTGTGGGGCCTTCCATCAACTTGCGGATAGTTAGAAGGACAAAGGCAGAGTTGAAAGCAGAGAGTTTCAGTGATTTGAGCCAGAATTTAAGCACCACACTAGGAACTGAAAGAGACTGTGTGATGTTTGATTTCTGTTTGAATCCAAGGCTGCAGCTATGGGGGAAGCTCTTGGGGTGTCAGTGTTGCAAACCCCACCACCATAGGCTCAGGTTGTATATATGTGTAAATAAACCATGCATCCTAAAAACACCACAGTCTCCACTGTGCTTCATTCTGAGGGAAACAAGAACAAGAACAAGGGAGGTTGTGGTAGCATACACACACACACACACACCTTCCTCCAACTGGTCATGGGTAACAGACTGTTTCTGAACTGTGGGGTATCTTTGATTGCTCCCTTGATCTCTGCTTAATTTGCCTTTTCCTTAAGGGTACTGGTGGGTGAGGAAACCTTTCCAGTGCTTGGAATGGAAACTAGGTAATTATCACGCCGTGGATAATAAACTACCCAACAGTTTGCATCAGTTCCAATTATGTTGTAATTTATATTGCTGATGGCTAGATTCTGGTAGAAATATTCAATTTTAGGCATCTCTGTGATGTCACAAGTACCCATACTATGAAAATTCACACAACCTAATTTATCTGGTATTTTGAGAGAGCTCATGCAAGTATGCTGTTTTCAGTAATACTGCTAATGCGGCTGTACAAGACTATTTCCTTTGGTGGAAAGCACATATCAAGCATTCCTACTGTAGAATATCTATGCAGTGTATTAATTTGACAGCACACCAAGAAGAAGTGTCAAGACAACCAAATGTGAATAAACATTCAGCCAATGTAACCAAATCAAATTAATTCTGGGTAGGTGTTCATTAATAGAGGGGGCAATTTCTATCCCAATCATCTGGGCAAGTTAACAGCTGCACATTGTGTGCACGCAGCAAGGTTTCCTAATATTCCTCCCTCCCCGGTGCCTGGACCTTGAGTATAAGAGCCAAACAGGCACACTGTGGCCCATTGACCAGCATTCACCCCATTGTGTCTGTCAGGCCAAAGGGCACATCCCCCCAGCACCTGCAAGCCATGCCTGACAACAGTGACCAAAGGATGCCCACAACCCAACACTGCCTTAGGTACATGTTCTATTCTTTCTGAAATCTTCTCACCTGTCCAGACTACATGCCAACTAGCCAAACTGAAGGAACACCACTCCAAGAAATATCACCCAACAGTGTGGAGTCAGTAAAAAAAAAAGAGAAGACCAGGAGCCAATTACAGTCTCAAAAAAAAAAAAAAATCCTACTCAGCCCCTGGAAAACAGATGACTAGCCTGTAGGCCCATGCTGGAAAATGGAGGGAGGGTGCTGAATAAAGAAGAGGGAAGAGTGCAGGGTGGAGTAGGCCTAAATAGTCTGTCACCACCTCTCTCCCCATTGGGCAAAATTGCCCTTGGACCATTGTCCTCCCCTAGGTAGATACTACCTCTCTTCTTTTTCAAGGGGTGGAGGATTGTGGCAAATTCACCCCTGCCATAAATGGTGTGAACAGCATTCTTATTTTGTATGGGCACATAGTTTGCCCTATCATTTCCAGTAACATGTTCTTTTAGATTTGAACCTCACAGACCTTCCTTTCTAGCACAGCATTAAGCCCATTCTTGTCTATCACCTGCAGTTCCTCTATACATGATATCAAATTTCAGATAAGGCTCTGAATCCAATCTACAGAGTCTGCAGCCTCTGAAGCAGCTGATTAAACAATTTGTGCAACATGCTGTAATTGCCTAAATAGCTTATAATGCTACAATATCCATTTGGTTTCAGCCTTGGGTAGCTGCCAAGGAAATATTTAGTATGACAACTTGCACGATCTCTTTTTGATACAGCTATGAAGGTCAAATTACCTGAAGCAATAGAATACATTCATGTTTTATGGCATCACATTTCTTATTGTTTTGGAAGAAAAAGCTGTGGTCTCAAAATGGTGCATTGTCTCTGGGCATCTCACCCTCCAATATCTCTGAGGGACAACTAACTAGATATTGTAACCCTGAGCAGTGAAGCTAGAAAGTGGCTTATGTTTTCTCTTGACCTGTGTGGTTTTTTACCACTAAATACTGTGTTCCATAGACCTATGCAAATGTTTGGACTGTTTACATTGTTATACAGTGGTTCTGCTCCTTTCTCCTGGGCTGTGTCCAGAAAGTGGTGTTGGGGGATGAATGTTCAGACCCCTGGGCTCTCACTTGTGGGGTGCCTCAGGGTTCCATCCTCTCCCCCGTGCTTTTTAATATCCATATGAAGCCGGTGGGAGATATCACCAGGGGATTTGGGCTGGGTGTTCATCACTATGCAGATGATACCCAGCTCTACCTCTCTTTTAAATCAGAACCAGTGAAGGCGGTGAAGGTCCTCTGTGAGTGCCTGGAGGCAGTTGGAGGATGGATGGCATCTAACAGATTGAGGTTGAATCCTGACAAGACAGAAGTACTGTTTCTGGGGGACAGGGTGTGTGTGGGTGTGGAGAACTCCCTGGTCCTGAATGGGGCAACCATGCTCCTGACGGAGCAGGTGTGTAGGCTGGGAGTCATTTTGGATTCACAGCTGTCCATGGAGGCACAGGTCAATTCTGTGTCCAGGGCAGCTGTCTATCAGCTCCATCTGGTACACAAGCTGAGATCCTATCTGCCCACAGGTTGTCTTGCCAAAGTGGTCCATGCTATGGTTATCTCCCACTTGGACTACTGCAATGCCCTCTACGTGGGGCTACCTTTGAAGGTGACCTGGAAACTGCAAGTAATCCAGAATGCAGCAGCTAGACTGGTGACCGGGAGAGGCCACCAAGACCATATAACACCGGTCCTGAAAGACCTACATTGGCTCCGAGTAAGTTTCCAAGCACAATTCAAAGTGTTGGTGCTGACCTTTAAAGCCCTAAATGGCCTCAGCCCAGTGTCTCCACCCCCATCGTTCAGCCCAGACACTGAGGTCCAGCACCGAGGGCCATCTGGTGGGTCCCTCACTGTGAGAAGTGAGGTTACAAGGAACCAGACAGAGGGCCTTCTCAGTAGTGGTGCCCACCCTGTGGAACACCCTCCCATCAAATGTCAAGGAAATAAACAACTACCTGACTTTTAGAAGACATCTGAAGGCAGCCCTGTTTAGGGAAGTTTTTAATGTTTGAAGTTTTATTCTGTTTTTAATGTTCTGTTGAAAGCCGCCCAGAGTGGCTGGGGAAACCCAGCCAGATGGGCAGGGTTGAAATAATTTATTATTATTATTATTATTATTATTATTATTATTATTATTATATTATGTTCAGTTGAATGTCTGCATGGACTCTTCATACTTAATACCGAATGTGCCATAGACATTGACCAGGACAATCTACATAGAACACTCTTTTCCCAGTGTTCCCAACTACTGCATGACTTTAGTTCAACACAGAGACAATTTAGAACCCCAAAAAAATCTGTCAAAGTTAGAGAAATGAAATGAAGAATCAAAGACATGTGAAACTGTTCTGTTGAGCAATTTCAGTGCTACCTTATTAACAGAATTTTGCTGACCGACAGTGAGTAAGAACAGAGATCAAAGTGCCTGATGCCAAGTTCAATATCTCAGCTGAAGCCCAGTAATCAGATTGTTTATATTGTGCTGACTGTTCTAATGATCCCAATGCTATTAAATCCAAGTTTCAGGCAAAGTAATGCAATAAGCAGAATGTTGGGGCTTTGAAAGGAGATCTAAGCTTGGGGAAATTGCTTTCTAGCTGTGAACAAAAGAGGCTTGCCCTTTCTAGTTCCCTCATTGTGCATCACATAATTTTTGGTTTGTCTCTGTATATTCTAGTGAACTGCAAAGTTTATTGTGCTTATGCTTTCAAGAAAGTGCTTGACTTGCAAGTTAGCCTGTAAATAATAAGTATAAAGGGGTCCGATTTTATCATGGACTAAACTGATCAGAACTCCAAGAAAAAACAGCTGCAAGGCACTGGTCTATCCACTTGCCGAAAGAGGCATTTGTCAAGTATGCTGATGCTACAGGGTGCCTCATAAGTAAGTAACACAGGGTGTCATCCTACTAAATCATACTCTGAATAGACCTATTGAAATTAATGGACAAAACTAACTTAGGTTCATTAATTAAAGCAGGTCAGTCCTATATGGAGTACATACATTGGGCTGTATTTAACTTAAGTTTTACTCATAGTAGGACTCATTGAAGTAACTGACCTTAGTTGCTCTTATCCGTTAATTTAAATGGGACTACTCTGACTATGACCTATTCTGAATAGTTGCAAAAATATCTGTGACCAGCATTACCAAACAGGTACCAGTAATTGTAGCTGAACACAAGCTGGTTTCCCATTGTATATCTAAAGTGGGTACATTAGGCCTACCTAGTTGGACATAAATTCAATGGCTCCACAGTCAACTGTTATTTGATTATCAGTTATTGTGCTTTCTGTAGTTTGTCTATGTAAAACTTTTCACCATTGTGGTGATTGTGAGAGTGTAGCTTCGTTCACCTTAATTTTTAGAGGTGTTTTTAATGTCTCACTTGAGCAGCAGATATTCTGTTAAGTAGGATTTAGTTGTGAAATTACTCCAGAGTTCCAAATTAGGCCTGAAGTGGCTGTTCTCTAGAGTGCTTAGGAGAGAAAACAATCTGGAGGAAAGTTTTCTGTGTGAAACTGTCTTTAAACGTTTCGAGACATTTAAGTGTTGTATACTGTCTGTCTGACTGCGCTTTTTAGAAAACACTTCTATTTTTATCTGTGGGCAAGACTGGCTTGGATGTTCAGAACAAGCTGAGGGGGAGGACACAAATGAACTGCACTTCCTCCCACACTTGTTTAGCATCTTCTTGGCTGTCTCTGTGTGTTTCCCTTTCCTTGGAGAAGTGAATGCATTACACAAGTAGGGACAGAAAGCAGACAGATTTCCTTACAGAGGTAGATGCCTGGGAGCTGTTTCTGACATTCTCAAGAAGTGTGGGAAGAGGAAGGACCACTGGTTTGTATTCCCCCCCCCCCCAGGCTGCTTTGGAAAGTATGAAACAGCTCTGTGACCCTGACCTTGGATGGTTTGGAAAGATGAAATTCCAGACAGGCTCTTAATCCAAAGGAGGGTGGTGAGGAAATGCTTGTTTTTGGCCCCAAAATCAAGCATCTAGTTTTTGCAAATGGTTTTTAGTCTAATTCTTTAATGTACCAGTCTTTGGGGCTCATCATGCTTGAAAAGCTGCTTCTAAAAGTTCCATTCAGTTTGTCTTTTGATGCCTTCCTTGACCTCATTTCACCACCTGTTTGGGGTTGGTGAAGGAGTTTTGCAGCCACCAATAGGTCACAGATGCTAAGAATAAGGCCCTGTGGCATAACAGAAGAAGCTGGTTTTGGATGAGCCATGGAGCTCATTTAGCCATGGAGGCAAATGGACAAACAAAAGGCACAAAGAGGAAGCTTCCAATCAAAGGGAAGGATGGAGAAGATGATTGTTGAGTTAAAATTGTAGAAAATATTGGCCATGGGAATGAATGGATATTCTCAGATCAAAGGTGTATATACTTCTCTCAAGTTCTCTTCATATACAGCAATATCACTTACAGTTCATATTTTATAACTGCACAAAGTTCATCTTTAAAGATGAGCCTAACTGAGAGAACCAGTGTAATGTTCATCTTATTTTATCTTTTTGATGTTTTGGGTAGAGAAATGATTAAATCTAAAATTCTGATTGATGAAAGATGAACCACCAGGAACCCAACAGGCCAAAATCTGAGCTTGGTTAATAATTATGATTGCTGACATTTTAGTCAGACAGTAATTTGAATACAGATTATTCTGTGATAGGGAAGCAGTCTTTGCAGATTAAATTTCCATTGTAAAAGCCCTTAGAAGCCAGTCTTTAAGGGGATGCAATTTTATAGCAGGTTGCCATAGTTACTTACGAAGGCCTGCTGCATTTCCCTTGCTTCACCTCTGTCTAAATGTTGCTGCGCCCTTTGTGCAAATAAGATCAATCCTTGTCAATTCTTAGTTGTTTTTATTAATTTTGCTACCACTGCAACTCTTGGAGAAATTTGAGTTAAAGCTGCTGAGTTGCCACAGGGCACATAATGGCTAAATTCAGACATTGTGCCAAGCCATGGTTTACTGTGCAAATTATGGAGCTATAGGGTAATGCAACGAAGAAAGTAACATTTTGTAGCATTGTAACTTGAACTAACAAAAATAAAAGCAATTAAGAGAGTATGCAGTGAGATACTGCATAGAACTTAAGAACAGAATATTTTTATGTGATTGCTTCACTGTTCTTCATAAAATTGCATGTTTAACTTCCATTTGCAGAACTGAAGCTGAGAGAGGAATTCTCAATGTATTGCTAAATATCAACCATAAAACAAGAAACATATGCCAGAGAGCATGTGCCCTCATATTGTGTGTGAAATTATTATTAGGGTTAGGTATGGGAGATGCCTATAGTTTCCTGCCATGTAATATATTGTCTGTATGGGACAATGACAATAAAGATTATTGTATCGTATCATATCGTGTCATATCGTAGAATGATTATTCTCCTTCAAATGGATAAGAAAGGTGGCATAGCTAGGAAGTGCTCTCATTTGTCACACTGCATCATTGGAGTCCAAAGACCTTCCCAAATGCTTGCTCTGAATTATGTACAATAATGGCACAAGAGGAGCCTTGCTAGATCAGGCCAAGGTCCCATATAGTCCAGCATTCTGTTCTCAAAAAGAAACAGTGGAAGAGAATTTTAAATTGTTTTTTTAAAAAAGCATATAGCATTTTATTAGAGTGGGAAACCAAAGATGAAGAGGTTAAATCAGTCGTGATTAAATGGGTTCAGGATGTGTAACTGGGTGGTTTAAACCTCTGAAATATTTAATGAAATCCATTTTCAAGGTTGACTCTTATTTCATGTAGCTGTGAGTACTTTGCATGGTGGAGGGAGTGTATTGCATCCTTCTGTTTGCTCTTTAGGTCTGTCAGCAGCCAAGTTGCTGTTTGACTCGGGATTGAGTGTTGTGGTCCTGGAAGCCCGTGACAGGGTTGGAGGCAGAACATTCACGGTCAGAGTAAGTATTCCTGTCTTACCTCTTTTATTCGTTCATTCATAGTTTTACTTGCAAGCCACTTTTCCACACACAAAATGATGCTCCAGATGGCTCGCAACAAAGAAAACAAGAATGCATTTCAAAATCAAACATTGCAAACTATTTCATCATAATATAATAAAACAACAAAATAGCAAATACTGCAACTCCAAAAAACTTTGCAGTACTGTATAGCAACATTACATTAACAGTGTTACAACTCCTGGCAACAGCAAAAATAACAAGAGAGTCTAACACTCTCTCCTTGGTCCTAGAAACCCCAGTCCCATGATGTTCCCCTTTTGCAGTAGCTTTTTACAAGGCTTCCGGCGGCAGGAGGTCGGGTAGCTGAAAACTCCTCTCCCATGGTGTTATTTATTACATTTGTATCACAACTTTCTTCCCACCATGGAAGGTGTGGTACATAGGGTTCCATGGCAGTCTCCTACCAAAATGCTAGCCAGGCTTGTACCCAGTTCACATCAACAGGTTTCTGTACCACAAGCCTTCAGCCCATGCACTGCACTGCTGCAGAAATTGTATATGTATAAAAATGACAAACTCTTCTTCCATCAACAGGCCAAAATGTCAAGTAACCTTGTTGTATTCTGATAGCTGTCTTAGCCATCTCCACCTCCCTCCCACCATGCTAAAGTCATGTTTTGTCCTGCTGAGGGTTGCCACTTTGTTTCTAGGCCCAATTCAAGGCCTCTTTATTAGTGTGTAAATCCCAAAATGGCTTGAGTTCCAAATATATGAAAAACCACATCTCCATTCCTATAATCACTCTTGAGTGTTATGATTGGTAGAGGGGGTTCTCTTGGTGGTTCCACCACCCTCTAAAGGGTTAAGAATAGTGGCCTTGGAGAGGATTTTGTCTGTTGCAGCCCCTAAATTGCTTGGCAAGGCCCCACACCCCACAGTTCCCCTCAGAAATAGACACACAGACACAAATATGTTGGTTTAATGAGATAGATTAGGCCACAACTTTATTGGTTAATAGATGTAAGCGGTTTGACTTAGGCATTTGGGTGAAGCCAGACTATATCCTGACTCCTGCAGGAAGTCTCAAAAGGGTCAACCACTGAGAGGGGGAGCCCTATGATATACATCAATTAAGAGGGTCACCGATGGGGTCGTGGCATAGCCCTAGCCCACGCCCAAGTTTCGGACCGGATCCACACACCCTGGATCCCTTTAACAGGGTACCCTTAATGAGGAGGGGCAGCTCCTAAATTGTCAGATTCCCTGTCCCCACATGGGAGTGTATACCATCTTCACTGCAGAGCCTTCATCGTATGATGCACCTCTTTACTCTGCTATTCACTCTTTCCCCTGCCATGAAAGAATTTTGTTTCGTGGGACCCATCTCCTTTGATGGATCTGTATCATTTTGCTCTGACTGGAATGGTTTTGCACGTGTTAAAAGATGTATATTAATTCTGTTGCTTTGACACACCCTGGGAACTTACGGTGAAGGGTAAGTAGCAGAACTTATAAATACTTTGAATCGTTAAAAAAAAAAATCATCCCATGGCACAGAACTGAGGGCAAAAATGGAGAATCACAAGTTTTGTTTGACAGCCATTTGCCAATAACTTTTCCTTTGTTCCCTTCTCTGCCAGAATAAGCATGTCAAATATGTGGACCTAGGAGGGGCATATGTGGGGCCAACACAAAACCGTGTCTTGCGACTATCTAAGGAGCTGGGACTAGAGACCTATAAAGTGAATGAAGTAGAACATCTCATTCACCATGTCAAGGTATGACCAGAACTTTTTTCTGAATGTGTATTTTTTGAAATTAGGATGGTGGCTCATAACATCTTTATTGGAATGCTTCTGTTACCAAGTTCTCAGGTTCACCTGAATACTCAGGGGCACCATAAGTTTTGAAGGAAAATAGGCATTAAGTGTTCTTCCGCACTATTCCATAATCCCTAAATAGGATAAAGATCAATGTTTAAGCCTAACTGGGGCTATGTATTCTTTCTGCAAGAAGAAGGGAGTTTGACTGGATCAAGTGATCTAATCTGATTGTGGAATCAAAATAATTTGATGGATTATTGCAGTATTAAATAATATGATTAACTGTAGTGATACCCTGTTGAAAGTTGATCAGGTATATAACCAAGATGCAGAATTAAGCAATGAGGTGGCTGTTATTTCCTGGGTTTTGACATGTTTAATGCCTTCTAAAGAGATATGCAAAATTCTCTGTTAGATGCAGAATTTCAGGCAGTTCAAACATGCTGGCATCACCTAGTTGGGATATTTGCAGTAAAGGGTAGCAATATTTATCTTATTATTTTAAGTGTCCCTTCCCCTCAGTGCTATGAAAGTGTAGTTTCCCAGTAGCAGCTCTGCTGTATCTGAGTGAATCTTGGAAGAAAACCTAATTGGTCTTTTCTTAGATGAATGCCCAGTGGCAGACCTGGTTATACTGGGAGATTTTAATGCCTGGATAGCTTTCTAATTATGTCTCAAAGGCCATCCCAGCATATAATGCTAAATGATTTAGCATGGGCCAGCCTGATTACTATATTACGAATTCAGTTTCATTTTCTTGAATGGGGAAAGGTTAATGATGACCGGCTGAACCATTTTACCTGTATGTCAGACAAGGGCGGAAATATTAATCATCATGTTATTACATTACATTGTATTTGGCAGTATCTCACTAACTTTTACAGTAGCAATAAGGGCAGATAGTGATCATCCCTGAATGGAAATGGTTTATAAACCCTCTGGCTTCCCGGATATTGCAAATACTGCCCAAGGTAGAGTAGACAGATGGACTCACGTTTGAACTGGTCATTCACTTTTGCATTGGGTGTTCAGGCCTGTGGTTGAGCAGAATGCTTGCTGTAAGTAAGGAATATTGAATCTAAATCTTGTGCATCAAAGAAGCAACAGAAGCCTGCAAATATGGTGGGCAAGTTCAAAATTCAAGATGTAAAGTTCAGCCTCCAGCCGTCCATTTGCCCCCAAATAGCTCTTCATTCACGTTCCTGTTTCTTACTCTACTGCCTACTCTGCACATTTCTCTTAGTCCCATTGTGTCTAGGTCTGGTGTCCCCTGGCTCCCCTTCCTTTTAGTCTGGCCCACAAAACTACTTCTCTTCCTGGGACCTGTGGGTCAGTATTTAATCCCAGGCAGGCAAACAACTTTCCATTCTGACAGTTTAGTTCTCTGAGCAGTTGGAATATTTGTGAACATTCGAGCCAATTGGTATCTGAGGCTTCGCTGCCTTGAGCACAATCCAGTATGGATTAGGTTATAGCAGTTCTTTCCTTTAGGTAGAATGACAAAAGCTAAATATCACTCAGAGTAACAAACAAAACAGTGTCTTCCAAAAGCTCCATATATGTTGATAGGAACAAAGAGAGAACTATTAGGGAGAACTATGATCAGTCTACAGGGATGTGGGTGGCGCTGTGGTCTAAAGCACTGAGCCTCTTGGGCTTGCTGATCAAAAGGTTGGCAGTTCAAACCCCCACAATGGGGTGAGCTCCCGATGCTCGTTCCCTGCTCCTGCCAACCTAGCAGTTTGAAAGCATGTCAGAGTGCAAGTAGATAAATAGGTACAACTCCGGCGGGAAGGTAAACGGCGTTTCCGTGTGCTGCTCTGGTTCGCCAGAAGCAGCTTAGTCATGCTGGCCACATGACCCGGATGGTGTATGCCGGCTTCCTCGGCCAGTAAAGTGAGATGAGCGGCGCAACTCCAGAGTCATCTGCGACTGGACATAACGGTCAGGGGTCCCTTTACCTTTACCTTATGTTCCACCTATGTAGTTGTAAGTAAATTCCTACATCACAAAATGGCACAAGTCACCAGTGGGCTCTTCCAAAGGAAACCAAATGCAGGCAATTACTTGCTGCTCAGAGAAGTGGGATGAGGAAAGCAATATAATTTTACATACACTTTCATTAATATGAATAGGGCATGTGGTAGTCTGGGGACTTTTGAAATCAAAATACGTTTTTTGCCTTCTGCACCCTTCCACCTACCTTACCATGGGGGGGATTAACACCTCAATCAGTTCAAATTGTATTCTTCAAGAGGTGAATATCTTATCTGCAAACATGTATATATTTCTTAATTAAGAGGGTAGGTTATTATTTTCTCTAAGTCTCCTCTTTTGGTTCCTATAAAATATTAACCAAAGCCACAAATCTGTCTCTATGTAAAGTGCATAGCCTACCTTCTTCCTTGGCTCTAACCATTGAATTACAACTTTGCAAGGCTCTCTCAAGCCTTGTTCATTTTCATTCCTGCTCTGGAACTGTTTATTAAAATGTTGTTTGCCGTCTTCTTGTTCATGAATAAAATATGCAAAGCAGCTGGAGCATTCAGACTTAATTAGCCCCAAAGTACGTGATTGCTGTATTGGAACACATTCAATTTTGTGGCATCTCTTTTATGGCTGGAGATACATGTGTAAGAGTTAAATACTCTGATTTATTCTCATCCTTTACATGCTCCACAAAATAAATGGCCATTTCCATGTGCAGAGATCGGAGTAGAACAGCTTAAATGGATTTTAAATGACTGGGTGAAATTGCTTTCGTTTTTCATTTTCAAACTTTTCTTTGGAGACCTGTTCTAATTAAAGCATAAATATTAGAGTCAAGATGACTTGAGATGTTGTCAGCCTTCTCAGGTTTCCCCCAGCCACTGGAACATGGGCTAAGGCCTTTTCTAAAAGCTGAAAATAAGAGCATATAAAAAGAATTATGCAGGATCCGACCAGAGCCCCATTCTGTCCCCACAGTGGCAAAACAGATATCAGAAAGAGCTTCCCCACTTGATATTCAGGTATTCAGAGGCACACTGATATGAGAGGTAGTACATAGCCATAATTACTACCAGCCATTACTGGATTGAATCTCAGCTTACTCACTTTTCCATCCACTGAGCCTTCCCTGGCTCTGTTTTGAAAAGGCACAACAGAGCTAGGTGCCATGATGACATTTCACCTCAGATCTCTAGACAACCCCATAGCACAGCCATTTTCATATAAAAAAAGCATGTAGGACAAGTTAGAAACCCACAGAAGCATGCAGATCATCGGTATGACTTTTCTGGGACCTTCCTGCAGGTAGGTTCAGAACCTCTACAATATGGTGTTTCCAATTCCCAATCCAGCCATAAAGGTAAAGATACCCCTGACTGTTGGGTCCAGTCGCAGACGACTCTTGGGTTGCGCACTTATCTCGCTCTATAGGCCAAGGGAGCCAGCGTTTATCCGCAGACAGCTTCTGGGTCATGTGCCCAGCATGACTAAGCCACTTCTGGCAAACCAGAGCTGCACATGGAAATGCCGTTTACCTTCCCGCCAGAGCAGTACCTATTTATCTACTTGCACTTAACGTGCTTTTGAACTGCTAGATGGGCAGGAGCTGGGACCGAACAACGGGAGCTCACCGCTGTCGCGGGGATTCGAACTGCCGACCTTCTAATCGGCAAGCCCTAGGCTCTGTGGTTTAGACCACAGCGCCACCCGCGTCCACCCATACATCATGAAATAAAAAATTTAAGATGTTCAACCTCATCAGCCCCTCCCCATTTCTCTCTGGGAATAGATCACCCACAGGGGCATCTAAGGTGGTTTTCATTCCACAAATGGATAAAATTCTTGTAAGATGTCCCAAGAACTTGTATTTTTCCCAGTAAAGTAGAACATATTATTTCAGGTCATCTGATTTGTTTTTTTCCAATACTGTGTACTTTTTCAAGCATGCCAGGTTTGGTATGCCTTGTCTCCATGGTTTTGCTTTTACTACTTTCCTTTGAATTCAATTTCTAAAGACTTTAAGCTAATAAAAAAATGTATCTGCTTTTTATGTGCTGTATGTACCGTTGATATTTCTAGCCTCTCAGGGGCTTTCCTTAAAGAAATAGCTGGAAAGGCAATGAATTATAACAGCTGCACACTTTACATATGCTGGCTACCTTTCACCAAAGATTATTGTTAAAGACACTAAATAAAATGAGACATAACACTGATCCACAAAATCTCTCCTATCAAATGATTCCTGTTGTGATCAATCTATTAACATTCTAAATCATATTATCTTGCTTGTGTAGCATTTCATTTCAATTAATTTGCCAGTTTAACTGGACACTTAATCAAATACTTATTAAAATTTGATATTACACACACACACAAGCAGCATAATCTACAATCCAATTAAGACAAAAGCGGGTGGCAGTTTGGCTGTTTTGATGGAAACAAGGAGACCAACCTAGCCTAAATCCTTTTGCAGTGATTTATAGTACAGATTTTGGCCAATGTGTCTATTTCTATGTCCTTTATATGTATGCCCTGAATATTCTAAACTAATAAATGGGGCTATCAGCAAAGCTCACTGATGTGTGTTAAGAGTTCCTGAATTATTCTGCTTCAGATTTAGAATCTAAACCGGAGAAGAATTCCTGGCTCACCCCCTGCCCAAAGGTCTCAATCCATCCTGCATTCACCAGCAGCAGTGCCAGCAGTTGGAAGTCCTTGGATCTTTCCCAAGGGCTGTCAGAGAGACAGACCTCCCTCCTTCACCTTTGCCACAGACAGAGTGTTGCTGATCTATATGTTAAAAGGAAGTTTGGGGGATATGTAAATAAGTTGGTTTGGAGCATAGGAAGCTTCCTTCTACCAAGTGAAGTCTATCTAGTTAAGTATTGTTGACAACAACTCTTTGAGATTTCAGAGGCCCCTCCCAGCCCTACCTGGAGACACTGGGGATTGAGCCTGGGACCTTCTGCATGCAAAACAGATGCTGTACCATGCAGCTATGACCCTTCCCCCAAAGGCCTTTAAGGTATAAGGTATGGATTGGCTCAAAGTTTTCCATCTTAGGAAACTGCTTGGCTAGTGTGATACAAGTCTGAGCTGCACCTACCATTGCCATTTAAAAAGCTCATCCAAAGATGGTCTGCAGGAGGTTCAAG